>NC_053041.3:525954651-526257681 GCF_002575655.3 Aegilops tauschii subsp. strangulata
AGAGGGTGCCCACCAATTCTCTGATGAAGGGGTGGAGAGAGATTTTAGTGCGGTGTACCATCATGGACATATCATCTTTGAACCTGCCTCTCCAGGATTCCATTGATGGCATCACATTTCTAAAATGTTTATTATTCCTCTCTTTCCACACCCCCCAAGCTGCTATGATGAAAATTTCCATGAATAATGGACCCCCCAGGATCTTCTTCCCTCATGGATGAGTTCCAGCCTGCATTGGGAATCATGCCAATGCATTCCAATCGCAGTCCAACATTCAGTTGCAAATGGGCAGTGGAAGAATAGGTGGGTCACTGTTTCCTCCGGGGGCGTGTCACAAAGCAGACAGGTGTACACATCACCTTCCAGTTTATACTGCCTTCTCCTCAACATGTTTCGAGTATTCAGACGATCAGCAAACAGTAGCCAAGCAAAGACTTTCCATTTGTTCGTGCATTTGGATTTCCAAATCCAAGGAAAAACTGCATCCACAATCACCTCTTTAAAGCAGAACTTATAGTAATCACTTGATTTGAAAGCTCCTAGTTCTCTAGCATCCCAGACACAACACCATTTGTCATTTGTGTCAGTGTCAGGATTAATCCCCACAGTTAGAGCCTGAATCTCTTCAACTTCTGCTCTTGCCTGAGGAGAGAAAGGTATGTGAAAAGCCTCTCCAATGGTGCTAGATCTCAGCAAAGTCTGTAGTGACACATCCTCAGCTCTCGCAAATGAAAAAGCCCTCGGGCATGCGGTCTCCAGTGGTTGATCACTCCAAAGATCCTTCCAGAACAAGGCTGTACTACCGTTCCCAACTTTGATCTTAGTCACTCCCCTGAAGATGTCTGATAATTGCATGAGATCCCGCCACCAGAAGGAGCCACAAGGTTCCGAGGCATGCGGTACAGCAGCTGAGTAGTATGCACTCCATATCAGGTTCACCCATGGCATATCTAGTTTGTTGTAAAACTTGTGTAGCTGTTTGAGCAAAAGGCCTTGATTCTGAAGTTTAAGGTCCACAATCCCAAGTCCCCCTACAGCCTTGGGGCGGCAGACAAGCTCCCAAGAGGCAAGAGAGGTGCTTTTTGTCCCATCCTCCGTCTTCCTGCTCCAGAAGCATTGCCTACGGATTTTATCCAGGTGTTCCACTATCTTAGGAGGGATTCTGAGTGAACACATGGCATACACCAGAAGTGATGACACCACTGAATTAACATAGGTGAGTTTTGATCCGTAGTCTAGCAGGTTGGCAGCCACAGAGACTCTTCTCTCGACGGATGTCACAAGAGGCATGAAATCCATTATTGTGGGTTTAGTAGTCCCAAGCGGGAGCCCTAAATATGTGAATGGCATTTTCCCCACAACACAACCGAACATGTCTGCAAAATCCAGTGCTTCCGCTTGTGTAACATTAATCGGAATCAAGGTTGATTTCTGAAAATTGAGTCGTAACCCAATGGACGCAACATAGTCAACCAGGAGTTTTTTCAGAGCCTCAACCTGCTCTCTTTCACAGCTGGTAGAAAGACAATCGTGTCGTCTGCATACTGGATTACCGGGTAGTTTGTCTCAGCTGACGGGATTGGTTTCTGAAGTATCCCCTCACGGAAGGCATGGTTGATGGCAGACTGCAACAGATCAGCCGCTAGGACAAATATGAGCGGTGAAAGAGGATCCCCTTGGCGTACTCCCCGTTTGCAAGAGAACTGCCTTCCTGGTGTGCCATTTAGAAGGACCGAGGATTTACCTGACTGGAAGATACAAGCAATCCATTGTAGCCACTTCTCATTAAACCCCATCGCTCTCATGATCTCTATCATAGGGGCATGTTCAATAGTATCAAACGCTTTGGCGAAGTCCAGTTTTAGCAGCAAGACCTTTCTCCCCGACGCCTAACACTGATGAGTGTACTCGAACGCCCAAGCTAAGCAATCCTGAATCGATCTGCTCTTAAGGAACCCGTATTGGTTTGTATGGATAATGCGCAAGATGACCCTCTGAAGACGATTCGCAAGCAATTTGGTAATGATCTTCAGACAACAGTTTAGAAGTGTGATTGGGCGGTAATCATTGACTGTTTCTGGGGATTGGCATTTAGGAATCAAAGTAATGAACCCAGTATTAATGCTGTCAAGGTCTAGGTCCCCCTCATAGAAATCCATGACAAGCTGATAAAAGTCCTGTTTTATAATATTCCAACATGACTTCATGAAGCAACCGTTAAATCCATCTGGCCCTGGTGCTCTATCCAGCGGCATCTCTTTGACCACTAGATCAATTTCATCAGTGGTGAAAGGAACTGTCAAATCATCAAGGCCCTCCACTTTCTTAATGATTTGAGGTAAGTCAAAGCACATGTTTGGGGGGGTCAGAGGAGCCCAAACGCTGTCTATAGGAAGAAAACAGCAAGGATGCCTTACCTATGTGATCCTCAATGAGCGTACCATCATCAAGTTTAAGTGTGGATATTGAGTTCTTACGGTATCGCTCTGTGGCCACTGCATGAAAGTATTTCGTGTTACCATCCCCAACTTGAAATCTCCGGATAGTACATCTTTTCTGCCAATACATACGTTTATACTCCAGTAACTTGAGGAGGTGCGCTTTGAGAATAATTCTGAAGTTGGTTTCTGGAGTAGTAAGAGGTCTTTTATCCTCTAACGTATCCAAGTTCAGAAGAGACTCATTAGAATTGTCAATGAGAATGGATAATCTTGAGAGTTTCCTGCTCCAGGATTTTAAGGCGTAACGCAACTTCTTCAGTTTTCTACAGATCAGAGCCGCGGAGTTAGCCGCATAGCAGGGTTGGTTCCAAGAGCGTTGCACAGTGTCATGAAACCCTGAAAGATGTATCCAGTAGTTCTCAAAGCGAAACACTTTGCTCTTAGGGATACACGAGTCTATGCCAATGACGCAGGGGACGTGATCTGAGACAGGTTTACCCAAGGGCGAGACAGTGGTATTAGGATATGAAGAAGTCCAATGCACCGAGGAGAAGAACCAATCCAACTGCACGAGCAAGGGGTCATTTTGCATATTACTCCACGTGTACATCCTACCCTTGATGGGTAGTTCCACTAAAGACTGGGTGCGAATAAAATCATTGAAGATCAACATATCATTGGAGTTGCCACCCGACCTAGTTCTGTTATCAGGTGCTCGACAGTAATTAAAATCACCAGCCAAGATCCAATCATCAGAGATTGGAATGTGCATACTGAACAGCCACGCCGTAAAGGTAGAACGATCAATACCATCACATGGGCCATAAACATTGATTAGAGTCCAGACAGCATTGGAGTGTAACGAAGTGAATTTAGTTCCAAGGGCAAAAGATTCCTCAAGGAAAACCATACCAGAGAAAACAGAGGAATTCCAAGCAGTAAACAGACCACCCGATGCCCCATGAGAGGGAATAAAAGCAAACATATCGAGTCTTTTGGGACAAATAGTTTTAACAAAAGCCCTATCGAAGTTCTCACGCTTAGTTTCTTGCAGACATAATACATCACAACCACTTATATCAATAGCATTACGAATAGCAAGATGTTTTTTGTCCGCGTTAAGTCCACGGACATTCCAGCAAAGGATATTCCACCTCCTAGTTTGCGGCATCGTTGGGAGAGGATGAAGCTGGCGGAGCGACCATCAGCTTCTCAGCAGTGAGATCTTCAGGCGACACTCCACATCGAACAATGCCAATCTCCTGAAGAACGGAGATTGGTGTAGGAGCAGGGACAGACTCCAAACTGCCATCCAAAATAACAGGAGGACCAGGCGGGGCCGTAGCAGACAAGTTGCGAGTGACAACCGGAGTTTTCCGAGGTTTCACCTTGGACATGCCTCATTTGAGATCAGAAGGCTGAGTGACACGAAACCCATCATAACGGGTGGAGCGAGTACTGCGGCGTAGGTGGGTGGTGTCCACATGACCAGGCTCCTCCAGAAGCATTTTGCCAACACGGTCAGACCCACTGTCAGCATCTCCAGCAAAGACCAAACCAACATTCCCGCTGCTCCCACTCCCAGAAAGAGCAGATGGTGGAATGTACTCCGACCCAGCAGGCTCAACAGAAATGCAGATAGTATAGGTCCCATTATCCAGAAAGAGAGCTTTTGGGAGTCTGGTCCAGATACAGTCCTCCCTCCTGAGATCAGTGCAGCATTGAGTCCAGGTATGGACCATAGCATTGCCCACAATCGCAAACAAGTTGAGCGGATTGAGAGGGAACTGAAAGGCACCAAAAGAGCTGGGTGGAGGGCTATCATTGCAGAGCCTAGGGGTCCAGAGACCGGCGTAGATGAGACCAAAGATGTCCAGCAGAGAAGCAAAAGGGTCAACAACCACAGACCTCTCAAAGCCAGAAGCACGAACAAACTGCATCCCTGGGGTGTCAACACCTCGAACAAAGTTATCTGCCGCCTCAGAAATATCGGAGTACATAGACCATTCATCCTGCGGATCATCAGAAAAATTACTGTCGTGCTCCACGCCATCCATCAGAGAGTTACCAGTGTACTGGAAATAGGTTCTGAAACTAAAGCCTCGGTATGGTGGTGGTACAGCAGGCCAAACTCCCCAACCATTCTCTTGCAACTGTTCGTGCTGCTGCTGTGGAAGCCCCTGGTCCCAAGCTTCATGTACCTGCTGTTGAATCCATTGCTGATGGTCAAGCTGCCACTGCTGAGCTGCAGACAGGAACGACAGCTCGTATGGGTGTGGCGAAGCATTCATGGGCGGGGGGGGGGGGCATCCTCATTACCAACTAATCTAGGCAGCGTGTCACGACCATTCAAAATATAAACTGGCACCGACCACGAGCGCCCCATCCCTGGCAGATGACTGGACCTCCTAACAATCAGACTATGTGGAACCAGAGCAATATCACTGACGATGGCACGCACCAACACTCTCTCTTTGCTCTGTCCAGGTCTGTGCCAAAGCTCAAGTTTGCCAAAACAGGATACTGCTTTATTGATATAATGCTCTGTTTGGTAATCCATGGGGAAAGCAAGAAATAGTATCCAGGCCACATACTGAAACGGACACAACCGCATATTTTCCCCCTCATCATGCGGAACAAGAGAAAATGTCATACTTTCATCCACAGGATCCAGTTGATGAGGGCTCTGTCTAATATACTCATCCTGGATAAAAACATCCTCAAAAGCAACCATGCCAACTCCAATCGGATAAACAAAGGCATCAGGGATACGCAGATGAAAATCGTCTCGAAGAATACTAAGCACATCTTGCAGCACTAACTCCTTGCGATGATCTGGAATTGCGGGGGTAACAGTGACAATAGCATACCTATCGTGGCTCAACGGAGGGTCATCCACGACTATGGTGTTCCTCTGCAGCCGGTGGTCCGGCCCCCGCTCGAGCGCAGCTCCCTCCGGCACAAAACGGAAAGGCACAGCAGGGAAGTTCGCCATTGCCACCCTAGTGCGCAGCTTGGGGACGGTCAGGGGTGGAGGAGCAGGGGTGGGTTGCAATGACAGGGCTATGGGTGGCAGACTCGACGAATGAGAAAGAGCCGGAAGCGGAGGAGACGGCGAGAGAATACCTTTCTGCAGCACAGAATCCCCAGTAGTCCTGTTTTTGGGTACCCAAATCTGTGTGACCAAGGAAAGTTTGGGACTCCTCGATATACTCGCTCGCGGGTTGTGGGCCTGGTAGGAAACTTGCCAGCGGAGATATAAGGCGGTATCCTCTCCACATTGGCGGCCCAGGTGGCCCAGCAACCCACAACGTGAACAAAGTAATTTAGACGGGCAGCAGACAGCAATATGAGAGATACTATTGCACAAATCACAACTTGGTCGGCGCGTATCAGCAGATTCCATATTGCCTGAAGGAACTTTCCCAGAGAAAGGCACAGAATGGCGTAGGCGCAACGTGCAGTCAGCAGCGATGTGGCCCATTCTAGAACAAATATGGCATAGCCCCAAACGGGCAATAATATATTTCCGATTAGGCACTGACACTAAATTCAGAGCTGCCATAATATCATCATTCGCATACTTGGCTTGCCAAAAATCAAGAATATCATAAAGGGTGTTATCTGGAATCAAATCCCAACTCTTGGAAGGACAATTAATACCCACAAATTTCTTGATTGGCAAAATATCCTGTGATGTCACCGGAGCAAATTGACCAAAAATAATCCCTTTATCAGCGGAGACGTCCATATATGTGTTCTCCTTAGCACTTTCCAAATTTGGCTGATCGGGATGAACATCATGATCAAGAACTTGAATCAAACCAAACTTAAGTAATTCAAAAGATTGTTGACCAATAGGTGCCTCAGAATTATGTAGGAAATCTAGATTGGTCTTGACCGCTATAGGGCTACGAGAAAGAGCCAAAGGAATAGTCAACTCTTCATCAACGGAATTGTGATCAACTGCCAACCAGAAATGATGATGGGGGCCAAAAAGATTGAAATGACAGATGAAATCCGGCCAGATGCGGTCTCGAAGCCCATAAATGAAATGCCCAACTTTATTTGAAGCCACAGAAAACCGATAGGCACGATCATGTAGATGAACCACATTGAAACCATCCGCAATTCCACCAATGCAGCATTGAAGCGCAAGACTAACCGATGATACAGAGAGCTTGAACGAGGCAGAGGAGAAAGTGACCACCAAGAAGAATTCCTTGGTATATGCAGAGGGAGAGAAATGAACTTTGGATTTGAAGCGACGACGAACCTGTTCAGCCACTGCAAGGCCAGGATTGAAATCCCAGTGCAATAGACCATCCATGAGAACTTCTTAGAGATCACCATGATCAACGGCGAGGAAGGGCTTGGTGATGGAGGGCACGGTGGTGGAGGGCACGGTGGTCTCCATCTTAATTTGAAAGGAACGCAAACTCAAGGAACATAATCCCGGTATAACAGAAACTAGGGCGGCAAGAGTGGAACAAAACACCAGGCATAAGGCCGAGCCTTCCACCCTTTACCAAATATATAGATGCATTAATTAAATAAGAGATATTGTGATATCCCAACATATCCATGTTCCAACAGGGAACAAACTTCAACTTCACCTGCAACTAGCAACGCTATAAGAAGGGCTGAGCAAAAGCGGTAACTTAGCCAAACAACGGTTTGCCAGGAAAGGATGGTTAGAGGCTGACATGGCAATATGGGAGGCATGATATAGCAAGTGATAGGTAGCGCGGCATGGCAATAGAGCGAACAACTAGCAAAGCAAAGATAGAAGTGATTTCGAGGGGTGGTCATCTTGCCTGCAAGGTTCTCAGAGTTGTCGAAAGCTTGATCCTCGTAAGCGTATTCAACAGGTTCCTCGTTCACGAACTCGTCTCCCGGCTCTACCCAAGACAAGAACACAAGCAATGGAACCACAATCAATCACGAGGAATGCACGAGCAACATGATGCAAAACATGTATGATATGCGAGATATGATATGCGATGCATATGCGTGCTCCGGAAGGAAAAGGATGAACAAGGAAGTAACTTGGCAAACCAAGCATGCCACTGGAAAGATGAGATGATTTCGGTCGAAATCGATATAAAGATCACCGGAAACGGATGCACGGTTTGCAAATGGCAAGCAAAACAAGAATGACACGAATCTGCGATTAACAGCATGATAGCACTTAGAATGCAACAAGTAACAATGCTACAGCACTCCAGCATAGCAACAAAGCATATGACAGTAATCTATAGGAGAAACTTGACAAAATATGAACACTGAGCTACGGCTAGATCACAACATAACAAGCTCAAACAAGCATGGCAAAAGTGCAAAAGATATCAGGTTCACAGACTTGGTGAAATTACTGGACATGGCAGAAAACAGCATCAGGTAGCAATGTTCAGAGCACGAAATCAACATGCTACAGGAACTTAACATAGCAAAACAAGGCATGGCAGTGTTCTACTAAATGAATATGACAAAAGTCCCTTAATGACCATAAGCCAAAAAGGACCAGAAGATATGATGGCAAGCACGTAAACATAGCAAGTTTCGTTATCAGGTTTCAGACTTAACAGAAAACAGAGCATGGCAGAAACAATAATATGAAGGCATGTTGGTGAGCTTGATGCACTCACCACAAAGCAATGCATGACAAAAATAGCATACCTACAGCAAGATGGCATGTTTATGAAGCTAACCATGGCAAGAACAAAAGTATAGTATGTATGGATCAACTACAACAAGCTTGGCAAAATAGCATATCATGTTAAGAATCTGCAAGAAATATTTTATAGCAAAATTAGACCAAGATTGAGTCATGCTACGGCACTCCATAATATCAAACAAGGGCAGGAATAGATCAATTACATCTATATCTACAAAACATCCTTACTGAACTTCTACAAAATATGCATGGATCTCTCTGTAGCATCAAGTTTACATGGCAACAAAATAACAGCAGACAAGGACTTGGAGAAATAAAAGTCCCTGAAATCAGAAACATTACGGAGCCTAATTTGCATGCTTGTGCTAGTCACCACAGAGGTCACAAAAATACAAGGCATACACCAATGGAAAGATGGCATGGCATACAACAAAACACATGTAGAGCTCATGCCCATAAGATGCAGAGATTAAATGATACAAAAATGACAAATCTCCAAGTTCTGCTAAGAACCAGAAGATAACAACAACTAGCACTTTTGCAACAGAGATTTGGGCATCAAGATGACCTCTAATGAACATGGTGCAATTGCGCAAAATGTAGAGCATCACGAGACGAACAATTTGACATATTGCACGCGTGTAACAGAGCTACATGTAAAGAGTTATGTAATGATGAAAAATGCACCAGAACGTGAAAGTTTCCAGACAGTGAAATTTTGAGGGGGGCTCGGGGTCAACCTTCGCAGTTGGCCCAGATCGGATCGAGGCCGGGCGTCGTCGCCGGAGCCGAGGTCTCCGGCGCGAGGGAGGCCGAGGGGGACGGCGAGGAGGCGCCGGAGGAGGCACGCCGGCGCGGTGGAGGAGAGGGCGGCGCGGGTCGCCGGAGTGGAGGCCGCGGGCGGAGGCGGGGTCGCCGGACGGCGGCGCGGCGGAGGCCGGCGACGGCGCGGGCAGGCGGAGGGGCAGCGGGTGCGGCGGCGGCGGGGGAGGCGCGCGGGCGTGGCCCGGAGGAGAGGGCGCGGTTGCGGGCGGCGTACGGGCCGACGGGCCCGCGGCGGGCTCGCGGGCCGGCGGTGGAGCGCCACGTGTCAGCTTCCGGTAGGGCGGGGCGCGGCGGCGGACGCGTCCGGTCCGATCCGGACGTGTCTGGCGGCGGAGAGGGAACAGAGCTAGGGTTGGACTGCGCGAAATTCTTGGGGATCTCACATATTTATAGGTAGAGAGAGCTAGGAGAGTCCAAATGAGGTGCGGTTTTCGCCCACACGATCGTGATCGAACGACCTACAGCATGGAAGAGAGTTTGGTGGGTTTTGGGCTGATTTTTAGGGGTTTTTTTCTGCACACTCAGATAGCCTTTGCGGATGCCCGGTTAACCGTTGGAGTACCAAACGACCTCCAAATGGAAAGAAACTTGACCGGTGGTCTCCGGGTGGTATACTAAGGTCACATGACAAGTCTCGGTCCATTCCGAGAATGTTTGACACCCGCTCACGAAAGAAAACAAGAGGGGTGCGCCGGAGGGGATGGGAGCGCCAGATTGCAAAACGGACAACGGGGAAAATGCTCGAATGCATGAGACGAACACATATGCAAATGCAATGCGCATGATGACATGATATGAAATGCATGACATGAAAAAAATACAAAACGACAAACAAAACCCGACCACGGAGGGAATATCATAGCACATAGCCGAAAATGGCAAGAGTCGGAGTTACAAAAATGGAAAGTTACATCCGGGGTGTTACAATGATTTAGCTATTTGGTGACAATGACAGGTCATGCAAAGAAATGGGTTCAACTACCGAGAGAAGGTAACAGTTGAAACATTATTGTCCTAATGCAATGAAAGAGAGCAAGAGCAGAGAGTAGGATTGTATCGAAATGAACAAGGGAGGTTTGCTTGCCTGGCACTTCTGAAGATAGTATAGTTCTTCATCGGTGTCATCGATCTCATCGTCGGAACCACGCCTATTGAGAGGGGACAAATACCGGCAACAAAGAAGGAACACAATCAATGCAATGCAACAATATGATGCATGATCATGACATGGCAATATGCTGTGGTTTGAGCTAATGAAACTAGCAACAATTTAAATGAAGTTGGTTTGAATCCAAGATTCAAATTCAAACTCCATATGTGGATATGCAAATGCCATTTATTTGATTTGTCCTAAACAGAAGCCATAAGTTGTTCTAACATGCATGGAAATGCCATATTCAGAATCTTTAGATTTTTCTGATAATTTTTCATATATAAATTATTTAATCTGGAGTTACGGTTGATTTTCTATGATTTTTAGAAGTTTAGGCCTTTTTTGGATTTAATAAATCATTTCTGATTTATTTAAAATCACAAAAAAGCTTTACTGCATCAGCATTACATAAGGCTGAGGTCAGTAGGTCAACTGGGCGGTGCAGGTCAAACCTGACCAGTGGGACCCGCCTGTCAATGTCACAACTAATTAACAGAGTTAATTAGCGCTAAGTGGAAAACTAACCTAAATTAACTAGGACTTGGGCCCACATGTCAGCGACCCGGGATGGTCAAACCCCCGGTCGAAAGGTCAACGCCACCGGCAGCTTGACATCGGCGACGGCAAACGTGGCGGAGCGCTACGGGGTTGCTTCTCCGGCGGCTAAACGCGCGGCGGAGGGCACCAGGAGGGATCCCTGGTTAACCTGCATCAGGGGGGTGGTCGCGGTGGGCATGGGGGTCACCGGAAGCAGGCCGACAACGTGGTTTGGCAGCGGCAGCGGTTCGGGTTCGCTCGGACGCAGGGCTGCAGCTCACAGACGCGCGAACGGGGCGGCACAGGTGGAAGATACGGTCAGCAGGAGCACGCGTGCAACATCAGGCGAGCCAGGAAGCACGACAGCTCGCGCTCGTCGGTCATGGCGGCCGGCGGCGCTCGGAGCTTGTGGGGTTGCTAGCTAGACGGTGTGAGCGATCAGAGGGGCAGAGGGGTTTTGATAGGGGGCTCACCATGGTTCTAACGGAGACGAGGAAGAGGCCAGGGATGCTTTGGACATCGCGAATTGACGGCAGATCCCATATCAAGTTTAAGAAAATTTAAACATGATGCATGGATGCTGATGCAACTAAATACAAACAATTCTGAAGCTGTGACAAGTATGAATCGATGTTTATGATCGTAACAACAATCCTAGACGTATGCTACTGGCTGGATCCATGTTTATGATCGTAGAAATAGCGTACAGAGCGACGGCGACGGTGACGCCGGCGGCAGAGACGACGGCCGATGGCAGCGGCAGAGGTGGACATGAATGCAATGGGTGGTATAGTGGTCGCTGACTCGCGGTTGTGGCGGCGCAGTCAAGTCAACTCAAGGAGCTTCTGGCAATCACAACCCAAAGAAACACGTACGCCTGTGTCTTCATGTGAACAGGTGTGCTGATTGATCTCTCTCATGCTAATTGATTCTTCATGGGTAGCAGCTACAACATGGGAAAATACCACTTATGCGTTTATGAGACATGGTATATTCTGTAGATAGGATATGCACGATGCATATGTGTGAGATCACTTTTTTGTGAAATAACTAAATATTTCCTATATAGATGACCCATGTGTTGGCATTTTTTTTTATAATTTGTTTGATTACGAACCAATGGTTGTATAGTGTTTGGATAAAATTTTGGACATCTAAAGGCTATGATTTAATATTAAAAAAATGTCTACCAAATGAATTTCCCCCTGTTCTGCTTTTATATGATATTTTACCGCATATTTTATTTTCTATGGGCTGTCCAAATTGTATATATATATATATATATATATATATATATATATATATATATATATATATATATGATCCACCGAATAATTAGCCTACTTTCTGCAAGACATTCTACCGTATTTTTATCTCCACGGTGTATTTTGGTACAAGATCTCGCGCATATAGGCTCACTCCCAAAAAATATTGTTCTCCTGATGGTCTAGAAGGAAAAGATATCTAAGGTGTTTATGCATCAAGAAAATAGATCTCTAATTATGCGAGGGTAACCCACGTTCGTGCTGCGAAAACAGGCCACATCCATCTAAAAGTCTTCATGAAGTATATTTAGTTCAAATATTACAATGGAAAATTTCCTTGTAGTTTTCCTAGGAAAATACAGTTTTAATGTTTGTTCAGGATAAGACTTATTTGTTGGATAAATAGTGCATCTCTATTTTAAGAAAAACAATGTGAAATCCATAGCTAGATCGATTTAAGAATAAAATTAATATACGTATTGATAGTTAAATTATGATAAAAAAAGCCCAAATGTGGAATAGTACATAATTAAAAATGGGAATTTGATTTCCATTATGTAGAATTTATTATATTGTGTTAGAGGGCCAGTGTGAAAGTAGTACATGACAAACCTGTAGCAGTTAATTAGATGTATTTACATCATAGTTTTAAATAGCCGGCTATAGCTCCGCTATAGCCCGCTATAGTCTTTTCAGCAGGGTGCCGCTAAATGGTCGCCTTCATAAATAGCCCGCTATAGCCCGCTTTAGCCCGCTATAGCTGATTTGGAGGCTCGCCGCTATTTTATATAGCCCGCTATTTAAAACATTGATTTACATTCATGCATGGCCTTGATATAGTATACAAACATATGTGTGTCAACATAAACAAAAAAGCCATGAAGACGACATGCATGAGGTAAGTTCACCGAAGATTTCATGCGGTCTGCAGCAACTAAGTAGTGGTACATTTTGAAAGGATAAATAATATATACATTTACAAAAACAACGTACAACACTATGGAAAACACAGATCATATCATGCACATAATGAGTTGTTTTAGTTATGCAAAAATAATATAAATTGACAAAATCAGATACAATAAAAAGAAAAAACTGGCCAACTACATAGATAAGGCGATATTTAGCGAGCGAGGTTAGCTTAGCAAAAAAAAAGAAGAATACGGAAAAATAAGTTTATATTGTCTTAGATGTCCAAGAAACATACATTAGTTCGAAGATGTTCATACATGATGTTGCACAATGCTATTGAAATAATAATGAGGCAGCTATAATAGACATTAGAGTTGATATATTATGTTTTGTTGGGATGTTTCTTAAAATTGTGGATAAAAGACAGACACCGCTATATAGTTTGGCATGACACGGGCGAACCCCAATCTGGTTCTGTTGTCACATACGAAATGATTTGCTAACGCATTACCACATATGATAAAACAAATTCACTTGAGTCCACTAATATTTCCTCATTATACAGATACTGGCTCCAAATTTTATTTGACACTTTTCACACATGTGATTTTGCAAACCTACCTTCCTGTACCAACATCGCAATGCTAATATAGATATAAAAACACACATGAAATCTAGCCCCACAATGTTCGCCCACTAGAAATGACACCATCAAAGCTGTCAGCCACCCAATCGTGGTGCTCGGTCAAGAGTTATTGCTATTAATATAAGTGGTCTAAAGGGAGCCAAGTTGGAGCTTGAGAAGCTGAAGAGAGATCGGGCCAATGGTTGTACAATGAGTGAGAGATGCAAGAGAGGCCAAAATGGAAGAATGTAAAGAGAGGGGAAAGTGGCGGGTAAGAGATAATTGACCTACCCTTACGAGATTAATGGCCTACCAGTTGCAGGCGAGCTAGAGTCCAAGTGCCTTGATGGAGCTTCACGTCAACATCCATGAAATACATATCTTAGAACTATTAGATGGCTATAAAACACTTAAATTATAAATATTTTTGTATTTCAATTCCAAATTGGGTACATTATTTGAAGTATTACTTTAATTTTCTCAAAAGTGATATATTATTTTCAGCAATAAATCATAATGTTCTAAAAGGATGATACAAAGTTTCACTTATAGGGCCATTACAATTATCATATCTATTGTTAGCATTAAAATAAGTGGACTCTCAACTATTTTTAGAAACAAAATGAATAAACTAGCCGCGCAAATGTGTGGGTCACCCTGCTAGTTATGACTAGAAAGCAAAAACGTGGATAGATCCGGCAAGAAAACGGCGAACGAAAAAGAGGGCGAATAAAACGACAAATTTTTGTGAAGTGTGGGAGAGGAAAATGAGAGGCAAATGGCAAATAGTGTAAATTGCAAGGAGATGAGATTTCTGGTTAGGAACCTGGTAGATGTTGATGATGTCTCCTTGGCAACGGTGCCAGAAATTCGCACGTTGACGGGAGACTATGTTGACTTGATCTTCCCCGGCGACGGCGCCAGAAATTCCTTTTGATGTCAGCTTGAACTACGCCGGTATTTCCCCAAAGAGGAAGGGATGATGCAGCACAACAACGGTAGGTATTTCCCTCAGTGATGAGACAAAGGTTATCGAACCAGTAGGAGAACCACGCAACACTACGTGAACGGCACCTGCAGACAAATAACAAATACTCGCAACCCGATGTATTAAAGGGGTTGTCAATCCCTTTCGGGTAACGGTGCCAGAAATTGGCAAGTAGACGGGATAACAATATGATAGATTGGATAAATAGATCTCGCGGGAACGCGAGATAAAATAAATAGCAATAAATTGCAGCAAGGTATTTTTGTATTTTTGAATTAGTAGATCTGAAAATAAAAGCAAATAAAAATAGACCGTGAAGGCAAATATAATAAAGAAGAGACCAGGGGGCCGTAGATTTCACTAGTGGCTTCTTTCCAGAAAAATAACAAATGGTGGGTAAACGAATTGCTGTTGGGCAATTGATAGAACTTCAAATAACCAAGACGATATCCAGGCAGTGATCATTATATAGGCATCATGTCCAAGATTAGTAGACCGGCTCCTGCCTACATTTACTACTATTACTCCACACATCGACCGCTATCCAGCATGCATCTAGTGTATTAAGTTCATGGAGAAACGGAGTAATGCAATAAAAACGATGGCATGATGTAGACAAGATCTATTTATGTAGAAATAGACCCCATCTTGTTATCCTAAATAGCAACGATACATACATGTCGGTTCCCCTTCTGTCACTGGGATCAAGCACCGTAAGATCGAACCCATCACAAAGCACCTCTTCCCATTGCAAGATAAATAGATCAAGTTGGCCAAACAAAACCCAAATATTGGAGAAGAAATACGAGGCTATAAGCAATCATGCATATAAGAGATCAAAGAAGACTCAAATAACTTTCATGGATAAAAACATAGATCTGATCATAAACTCAAAGTTCATCGGATCCCATCTAACACACCGCAAAAAGAGTTACATCAAATAGATCTCCAAGAGACCATTGCATTGAGAATCAAAAGAGAGAGAGAGGAAGCCGTCTAGCTACTAACTACGGACCCATAGGTCTACAATGAACTACTCACGCATCACCGGAGAGGCACCAATGAGGATGATGAACCCCTCCGTGATGGTGTCTAGATTGGATCTGGTGGTTCTGGAACTTGCGGCGGCTGGAATTGATTTTCATCGACCCCCCTAGGGTTTCTGCAATATTGGGGTATTTATAAAGCAAAGAGGTGGTGCGGGAGGACACCGAGGTGGGCACAACCCACCTGGGGGCGCCTGGGGGCCCAGGCGTGCCCTGGTGGGTTGTGCCACCCTCGGGGCACCCCCAAGGTGCTTCTCCGGCCCATTGGGTGTCTTCTGGTCCATAAAAATTCCACAAAAAGTTTCGCTGCATTTGGACTCTGTTTCGTATTGATTTCTTGCGATGTAAAAAACAAGCAGAAAACAGCAACTGGCACTGGGCACTATGTCAACAGGTTAGTACCAAAAATAATATAAAAGGACCATAGATTGATTCTAAAACATCCGAGAATGATAATATAACAGCATGCAACAATAAAAAATTATAGATACGTTGGAGACGTATCAGATAATGTCGGGGGGATGACCCCTGGGTAGTCCCAAGACGGCGGGCCAGGTAGGGTGCCTGCCTGCCCGAGCCGGCTGCTTCGGCTCGCGCCCACAGCCGGCTGCTCCGGCCAGCCGGCCGCCCGAAGTCAACCACTACGTCCCTTCGGACACGCACGGATGTGATGGCCATGCCCTGGCCACTGCTACATAGGTGGACACTGCGCATTCGTCAACGCAACACCATCTACAGTGCACCTTCGTCATGTACAGTGTCTCTTATCCCCTGACACTAATTTATAAATCGTCTCAAGGGCTCCTCTCGCCTCGAATAGGCTCGCAGATGCTCATTCCCACCTCTCTCTCCCTCTCCCTCTCTCTCTCTCTCTCTCTCTCTCTCTCTCTCTTTGACGATGACACCAGGGCCTCGCGCACATGTATCTTTGTCACAGCCTGATTTTTGGCCCTTTCTTTCTCATTTGTTTTTCTGAGATTTTTGCTTGGCTTTTCTTTTTCCGTGGTTTTGTGGTCTGGAAACTGAAGAAGATGCCCTCTTCTTTCTTTCCAGAGTGACTTGTCATCCTCAAATCCATCGTAGGACTTTTCCATTTCCATCTTGGACCAAACCCCAATATTCTTTTCCATGGGAATATTCCTTTTATATTAAAGGAATAACCCAATTTGCCCTCGGCTGTGAAGCAACCTATATTTCTATCACTGCAGAAATTCCCAAATAATTCTCATAAATTGTTTGGGTCATATCTTCCTCAAATATGGCAAAATATTTGATTGGCCATGTTTCCCATCATGATCAATAAATTCATTTCCTATTCTATCCTAAATGACACATTGTGAAGCAAGTGCCATTTAACTTTTCCCATTTGACCCCAAACTTCTTGCGCACCTTTTCCTGTCCAAATAATTGAGTTGTGCCAAAATTAAACTTTATTTGCCTAGCCAATCTTCCTCAGTGATTTTTCAAAGTTCCTGCCTGAGGGAAGCCTTTGTGAAGGAAGTGCTAGCTAGGGTTATCCAAATGAGTTGAAAATTTTCACACTCCTTAATGTGCTCATATCATTGCCCACCTCAAATTTACAACCCTATCCAATCATCTATGTGAGCACATGACCAAATCCTTGTTTCTGGCAATATTTTCACGTTATGAAGCAAGTATAATTTTCAATGCTTCATTAATTCTGGGAAATTACCAGATCATGCTCCTACCCATATAACATCCCTCCACCAAATTTGGGATCATTTACTTAAGCCATTTGATCACCAAAATTATTGCAAGTTTCTGTCCAGAGGAGATGTTTGTGAAGCAAGTACCATTTTGGTTTATCCATTTGGTATGAAACTTTTACACCATCTTCATATGGCCAAATAACCCTGCCTTGCCAAATTTGAGCTCAATTTGATACTACATGTGAGTGCATCATCATGCTCAAGTTTCTGGACCAATTTACGCAGTTGTGAAGCAACTATGTTAAATCTTGGTCCATTTCCTTCCAAACTTCACAGGACTATAGTCCTTCCTAACCTAAACACCCCAGACAACTCATTTGACTCTTAACCTCACTCTGTTGATCAATGCTTAATGATATAGTTAGCAACAGCAAACTTCAGAGCTCAAAGAGAAAAAGATAGAGATCAAACAATTTGGGTGGCATGCTTTTCCTGTCAACGAAAACGACCGAGTAGTTCCCAATACTTTCCATGCTAGATATATTATAGGCGGTTCCCAAACAGAAATTAAAGTTTATTCCTTTTTCAACCATACTTTCACTTTCCATGGCTAGCCGTATCCACGGGTGCCTTCCATACCAAACCTTTCCAAGGAATTTATTATTTGACAACCTAAAGTAAATTCATTTTGCATTTCGGGACTGGGCATCCCTAATACCTTTTCCTTACTCTCGTGCATTGACAAGTGAATAAACACTCATCTTGAGAATAACATATCTAGCATGGAAATATATCAGCCACCCCCTACCGTTTCATGAGCGGTACGAGCACACAAAAGAGAAATTTATTTTGAAAATTAGAGATGGCACATACAAATTTGCTTAGGACGGCAAAAGAATACCGCATATAGGTAGGTATGGTGGACTCATGTGGCAAAACTGGTTTAAAGGATTTGGATGCACAAGTAGTGATCATACTTAGTTCAAATGAAGGCTAGCAAATGATTGGGAAGCATCGAACCAAGAAACGAAAAATCTCATAAGTGAGCATTAAGCATAACTAACACCGAATAATGCACAACAAGTAGGATGTAATTTCATTGCATAACTATTGACTTTCATGCTTAAATAGGGAATCACAAACCTTAACACCAATATTCTTACTAAAGCATAATTACTCATCAACATGACTCACATATCACTATCATCATATCTCAAAACTATTACAAAGAATCAAGTTTATTTTGTCCAACGATCTTCATGAAAGTTTTTATTATATCCTTCTTGGATATCTATCACTTTGGAACTAGTTTCATATGTTGCTTTTAATAAGCTCAAGCAAAATATAAGTGAAGAACATAAGCATCATATTTCTTTCTCTCAAAATAATTTAAGTGAAGCAAGAGAGGATTTCTTAAAAATTTACTAACTCTCAAATAAATCTAAGTGAAGCATGAGAGCATTTCTTCAAAAATACTAAAGCACACCATGCTAAAAAAGATATAAGTGAAGCACTAGAGCAATTCCATAGCTCATAAGGATTTAAGTGAAGCATAGGGAGCAATTCTAACAAGTCATAGCATAATTTTGGCTCTCTCACATAGGTGTGTCCAGCAAGGATTCACGACTCAAAATAAAAAGCAAAACAAGCAAAGGCTCATATCATACAAGACGCTCCAAGCAAAACTCATAATATGTGACAAATAAAAATATAGCTCCAAGTAAAATACCGATGGTTGTTAGAAGAAAGCGGGGGTGCCACTCGGGCATCCCCAAGCTTAGTTGCTTGCTACTTCTTGAATATTATCTTGGGGTGCCATGGGCATCCCCAAGCTCAGCCTTTTGCTAATCCTTATTCCTTCATCCATCGCGATCTCACCCAAAACTTGAAAACTTCAATCACACAAAACTCAACAAAACCTTCGTGAGATCTGTTAGTATAAGAAAGCAAATCACTACTATAAGTACTGTTGCAAACCCATTCATATTTTATTTTTGCATTATATCTACTGTATTCCAACTTTTCTATGGCAAAAACCCTTCAAAGAAAACCATAGAATCATCAAAACAAGCACATAATGCAAAGAAAACAGAATCTGTCAAAAACAGAACAGTCTGTAGCAATCTGGATATTTCGAATACTTTTGTAACTCCAAAAATTCTGAAAATTAGTACAATGTGAGAAATTTGTATATAAATCTCCTCTATAAAATTCAGAATTCTTCGTCGCTTCTGTGATTTTTCAAAATTGTTTTTCTGGACGCAAAAGTTTCTGTTTTTCAGCAAGATCAAATCAACTATCACCCAACATGATCCCAAAGGCTTTGCTTGGCACAAACACTAATTTAAACGACAAAAACACATCTAAACAGAGGCATAATTTGATATTTTATTGAAAAAAGCAAGAAAAGCAAAAAAGCAAAAAGATACAAGTTGGGTTGCCTCCCAACGAGTGCTATCGTTTTACGCCCCTAGCTAGGCACAACGGAAAGGATCTAATTATTGTCATCTTTGGTCTTTTCCACTTTAGTAAGGGCCTTTTCAAATCCGGGAGGCTCTTTGCGCTTCCCTTTAGGTTGCAAACACGATAGGATTCCATTAGCCTATACCAAGCATCATTCAAATTTTCTCCTTATCGTTGCTTGAACTATAAAACTTCAAAATCTGGTGACAAAGGAGGAGTAGTCATGCTAGCCATCTATTATATACTTAAAACAAGAGTAAAACAAGCCATTACGTTCGTCCACATATATTGAATTATCTTGACCACTAATTTTGGATATTAAGGGTTCACAAGGAAAGGGTGTTAAAAAAGATTTACACGGAAAGAAAAAGGTAATTTGGAAGTAGATAAATCAACTTCAACTTGCTCTAGCGTCCGCCCCTTAAAAACTTGCTCTAGCGTATGTGCATAGGCAACCTATTACATATGTGTTGGACATAGCCAAATACTTAAATATTCTTTGACTGATTCACCGTGCATGCATATCTCGGGTTCTGTCTTGGAAAGCAACAAGCCAAGGCCCGTGACCTCATCATGATCCATGCAATCTCACCGATGTGCCGACATGGAGGCTGTTGCCTGGTAGTCTGTATAGCGATAGCGACGAGGCGGCAGAGGTGACGACCAATGGCTGCCATGCAAGTGGTAGTCTACGATTAAGAACAGCCTATGAGGCGACCGCCGAAGGCTAGCATGCAAGTGGTAGTCACCGACTCAGAACAGCGTAACAAAAATCAAAGACATATGTGATTCTGCACGTAGCCGGCATGAGGAGAAGTATTGTCAGGACCCCGGTCCTAGGTCACACCGATCTAGCATGTAACACATCATATCACTTTGCGGCCTCACGCACGGTATTCCCACGAGTGCCACCTTACTTGGCCCGGGACTGTTTGCGCCTTTTGGCTCACGTATATGATAGTACCGCTAGCATCCATATGACAAAGAACCCGGGCCGACATGACTAGTCGTAAACCCAAGGTGGCGCTAACTTACAGGGACATGCATACATGACCCAGCAACGAACGTGTCGATCAACAACGTATGTGTCGGATTTCGGGTTCCGGCAAACCCTTGAGGTTCGAACACTGGGGTGCGCACAGAGATCTCTCTCTCCCTTGCTCACTCTCGCAACGATCGCAAGGCCTAGCTCGACGAACCCAAAGAACGAGAGACATGAGAGTTTATACTGGTTCGGGCCACCGATGTGGTGTAATACCCTACTCCAGTGTGGTGTGGTGGATTGCCTCTTGGGCTGAGGATGAATAGTTACAAGGGAAGAACAACCTCCTGAGGAGAGGTGCTCTTGTGTTTGGTGAGCTTGTGTGGTGGGGATGATCTGGATCCTCCGTCCTCCCTTGCTACGATGGTGGCTAGTCCTATTTATGGAGGCCCTGGTCCTCTTCCCAAATGTAGGCAGGAAGGGATCCCACAACGGCCAATTTCGAAGGGAGACAACTAGTACAAGCTATCCTGACTAAAGGTGGTCTTCGCCTGCCAAAGGCTCTGGTGGTGACGCCGTCTTGGGCTCCATGGTGACCTCCGTCCTGCCGTCCTGCTGGTCTTGGTCTCGTTGCACCGATATGGCAACCTTTGCCTGATGCCTCGGGACTCCTCGCCTGCGCTTGCCTCTTTAACACCAAAGAGGAAACGAGGACACTGCGCGCGTTGGCGCCCGCCTGGTCCCGGTCGTCATGGCTTACGTCACAGGAACCTCGCGAGGTACCCCTTGCCTTGATCTCTCCGCTCCTTGTGAGCCAGCCAGGTGAGGCCACCCCGAGGAGGTCTTGTGTCGTCCGCCTCGCGAGGCTTGGCCCCTTGCGAGGGTATTGAGTGTTTGCTGGTGAAGACGGGCCGTACAGGGCCGCTGGTGGAGCCACGCTATGGGCCGCAGGCAGGCAAGTTTGGGGACCCCCGTTCCCAGGACACCGACAGTATGAACCCAAGTCGTAGCAAGCTACAAGGACTTAAAGGAACAACGTGTGACATTTCCCCGAAGGGACATACACAGGAACAAAGAAGGACACATGCTGGCCAGCCTAAGTGTTCCGGAGCTGTAGCAAGCTACCATGGCTCAGTGGAAGCACTAGGAGACATTTACGGGTAAGAGAGGCTACCAAGAATAAACAACTAGGTTATCGGATCCCACACATACCAAGCATTTCATTAACATACACACAATATGCTTGATATGTGCAAACACAACATGGCATCACAACAAAACTCTATGACTCAAAGTATTTATTCATTAGGCTCCGAGGAGCCAGATATTACAAACATGGGTCTGATGACCCAGCATTCAAGTCATACAAGCAATAAGCACATGCGGAAGCTTAACTTGTCTGAGTACAGACAACTACAAATGAAAAAGGCTGAGAAGCCTGACTATCTACAAGACCCTGCCGAGGGCACAAGATCGTAGTTGAGGTAACAAGCTAAACGTCGAAGTCCATGCGGAACTACTAGTGAGACTGAAGTCTCTCTGCAAAATCATAAATTAAGCAAATGTGAGTACAAATATACCCAGCAAGACTTATATCAGAACTAGCTACATATGCATCAGTATCCACAAAGGGGGTGGTGGAGTTTAACTGCGGCAAGCCAGCTTTGACTCAGTGGCTATCTTGAACTACATATGCAAGTAACTCTTTTGGAGTGGCGCACACGAGTCCACATATTCACCAAATCAATACACCACTATGGATCCGCTCCCGTCTCCCTATAAGAACGCCATCCATGGCACTCATGCTTATCTTGCGCATTGTAGAGTATCCACTTTCACTTGTCTATGAACTGTATAAGCAACCAAGTAGTCCTTTACCGTGGACGCGGCTATTCGAATAGATGATGTTAACCCTGACTCAAAGGAACCCGTCCCCGTCCCCGTCCCATCAACAACGTTCCCTCTTGGAACACATATCTAAGTCCAGTCCAAACACGGTGCCATGCCGTGTGTCACCCGAACACACGCGTCATGCGTCACCTGCCCGCACACCTGACCGCAAATGTCCGTGTAACCGCAAGGTAGACTCATATAAGCACGTAACTCAATTCCTGTGAGCCGTATCACAAGACAATCCACCATGTTTTCCAACACGGCCTCTCATCACCAACTTGACCAAAACGGGTCAAGACACTTAAGTCTCATCATTAGGACATGATCATTCCAATTCATCACCCAGATGGATCAGACCAGACACAACTCTAAGCATAGCAAGCGAGCATGGAAGAGTGGTCACAACAAAGCTCAAGCAACTCCTAAGCATGCTAGGATGGTTTAGCTATTTGGTGACAATGACAGGTCATGCAAAGGAATGGGTTCAACTACCGAGAGAAGGTAACAGTTGAAACGTTATTGTCCTAATGCAATGAAAGAGAGCAAGAGCAGAGCATAGGATTGTGTCGAAATGAAGAAGGGGGGTTTGCTTGCCTGGCACTTCTGAAGATAGTATAGTTCTTCATCGGTGTCATCGATCTCATCGTCGGAACCACGCCTATTGAGAGGGGACAAATACCGGCAACAGAGAAGGAACACAATCAATGCAATGCAACAATATGATACATGATCATGACATGGCAATATGCTGTGGTTTGAGCTAATGAAACTAGCAACAATTTAAATGAAGTTGGTTTGAATCCAAGATTCAAATTCAAACTCCATATGTGGATATGCAAATGCCATTTATTTGATTTGTCCTAAACAGAAGCCATAAGTTGTTCTAACATGCATGGAAATGCCATATTCAAAATCTTTAGATTTTTCTGATAATTTTTCATATATAAATTATTTCATCTGGAGTTACGGTTGATTTTCTATGATTTTTAGAAGTTTAGGCGGTAGGTCAGTAGGTCAACTGGGCGGTCCAGGTCAAACCTGACCAGTGGGACCGGCCTGTCAATGTCACCACTAATTAACAGAGTTAATTAGCGCTAAGTGGAAAACTAACCTAAATTAACTAGGACTTGGGCCCACATGTCAGCGACCCAGGATGGTCAAACCCCCGGTCGAAAGGTCAATGCCACCGGCAGCTTGACATCGGCGATGGCAAAGGTGGCGGAGCGCTACGGGGTTGCTTCTCCGGCGGCTAAACGCGCGGCGGAGGGCACCAGGAGGGATCCCTGGTTCACCCGCATCAGGGGGGTGGTCGCGGTGGGCATGGGGGTCACCGGAAGCAGGCCGATGACGTGGTTTGGCGGCGGCAATGGTTCGGGTTCGCTCGGACGCAGGGCTGCAGCTCACAGACGCGCGAACGGGGCGGCACAGGTGGAAGATACGGTCAGCAGGAGCACGCGTGCAACATCAGGCGAGCCAGGAAGCACGATAGCTCATGCTCATCGGTCATGGCGGCCGGCGGTGCTCGGAGCTTGTGGGGTTGCTAGCTAGACGGCGTGAGCGATCAGAGGGGCAGAGGGGTTTTGATAGGGGGCTCACCATGGTTCTAACGGAGACGAGGAAGAGGCCGGGGATGCTTTTGACAGCGCAAATTGACGGCAGTGTCCGGCGGGGCAGAGGAGGAAGACGAGCCTGATGACGACGCTACAGGGCATCCGGGGTCGTGTTCTTCGGCTTGGAGATGAAGCGGAGCTTGATGGAGCGTCTGGAAACGTCGTCGAGGCGACGGGTGGGCAGTGGCTGCGTCAGCAGAGAACGGCGGCGACGAGCTCGTTCGGCCGAGCTCGAGATCGAGCGGGTAGAAGGGGGAGAGTGACCAGAGGAGAAGGGGATCGGTTCGGGGCTTCGTCCACGTCTCTTGGGCATCGCGAGAAGGGCCGGGGAAAGGAGGAAGCAGGCAGGGAGGTGGCCATGGCGATCGCGCGCGCGTCGACACGCCTCTGCCAGTAGGCAGAGGTAGAAGACAGCGGTGCCCCTGGTGGGCTGGGCCGCCAAGTGGACAGGCCAGGTGGGCTGCCCAGGTGAGTCCTTCTCTCTCTCTCTCTCTCTCTCTCTCTCTCTCTCTCTCTCTCTCTCTTCTAATTCAGTTTCTGTTTTCTATTTTCATTCCTCTGTTTTGGTTTTGTTTTCAAACTAAACCATTTTTAAAACTTCTGAAATTATTTGTGGGCACATTTAGAATTGTTTCCAACAACCCTCATTTAGTTTCAGAATTATTTGAGCATTTAAAAATAGTTATAGCATTTAAATGCCCAAATTCAAATACTTTATGATTTAATTCAAAAATCCAAGATGACCTAGAAAAATGTAAACCATTTTTGGCAGAGGTTTTCAGCCAACCCAAAAATGATGAACTTTTGTGAAGGGCATGTTGGGTTCATTGAAACAATTTTCAGTTGAACCTGGTATTTTCACGGGGGGTGCTGGGGTTTGCAGATCCCCATTTCAAGTTTAAGAAAAAATTAAACATGATGCATGGATGCTGATGCAACTAAATACAAACAATTCTGGGGCTGTGACAAGTATGAATCGATGTTTATGATCGTAACAACAATCCTAGACGTATGCTACTGGCTGGATCGATGTTTATGATCGTAGAAATAGCCTACAGAGCGATGGCGACGGTGACGCCGGCGGCAGAGGCGACGGCCGATGGCAGCGGCAGAGGTGGACATGAATGCAATGGGTGGTATAGTGGTCGCTGACTCGCGGTTGTGGTGGCGCAGTCAAGTCAACTCAAGGAGCTTCTGGCAATCACAACCCAATGAAACGAGTTAATTGCAGGGAAGTACCACACTTGGGGCAGTTGTAACGTATCAGTACCACTATTCAGATTTTTTGCAAGTCAGTACCACGTTTGAGGCTGGTCGTTGCAATACGGGCTAAACTGCGTATAACTCTGTATTGACACTGTATCTGACAACCCGGCCCCACCAGACAGTTCACAAGCCGCCGAACCGGTGCGTTGCTCGGGTGGCTCGGCCGGTCTACGGCTCGGCCGGTCTTGGCTCGGTCTAACCCTAGCAGTTCTCTCCTCTCCCTCTCCCTCTCCCTCTCCTCGCGATGGCTAGTCCGGGCGGCGGCGGCGGTCGCGGTGGCCGGAGCAGCGGTGGCGTTGTGGGCGGGTACGGAGACCTCCCCGGACTCGAGAGCGATGCGCACAGAGGAATCGAAGTCGACGGCGAGGAGTCCAGTTCGTCTGCTTACTACAGCGACGACGATGAGGGCATGGAGGCGCCGCTGTCCATGGAGCAACGGCTACGGCTGGCTGAGATCTGGGTGGCCAACCCTACCACGAGCCATCACTGGAGCCATGGATTGGGTGGCGTACTGTAAGTGCTCTGTCCTCTCCCTCTCTACTCTCTCATTTGTGCCATGATTCGGGATAGGGTTAGGTTTACTGAAATTTTGCTGTCCATTGTAGTTTGGATGATGCTGTTTGGGATGTTAGGATTCACTTCGATGCTCACCATAATTTGGATAGGAAGATATGCAACTCAGATGTCACATATTTGAATTTGTATGCACTGATGCGAACACAAGGATTTAACTTCAGTGATGAATTGTACCACATGGGGAATACATGCATAGGAGTGCAGAGAGAGCATGCCCTAGATTTGATAGACACAAACATCAAGTTGCAGCAATTTAAGAAGCAGAATGAGGACGGTTTAGTTCTGAACTTGTTAGTCAGGGCCACATCATTTGTCAGTACTGCATCTCATGTTAGTGAGGAAAAATTAGCCACAGTTTTATATGAAGAACCTGTTGTTTATGATCTGAGAGATCCTCCTGTGCTTGCTGTTAATGATCATGGTGTTGTTTATGAGAGTCAAAGCAGCAACAGTAGTGCAGTAGTACAACCTGCTGGTATGTGCACACAAGAGAGCAGAAATGTCAGCAAGAGGAAGCTCAAATCTGTGATGGAAGAAGAGGAAGAGGAGGGATATAAGAGTACTGATGACTCTCAAGGGGCATATGACAGTGACAACAACCCTTTCTGCATGAAGAAGTACAGGATTGCTGAAAACACAGAGATAATAGAGGGAAAGAGGCTAGCAGATGCAGAACTAGAAGAGGATGCAGATTCAGATGAAGAAACAGATGAAGATTCAGATAAGGAACAACTACACTATGAGGGTGACACTGAGGTTGAGGAGTTGTTTGATATTGAGGAGGATGAGGAGGAAGATTCTGAGAAGGAGAAGGAACCACCCATGAAAGCAGCTGGTAAAAAGAGGCAAAAGCTGCCAGTTAGGAGAGGGCCCACCACTAGGACACATTCTAATGTGTTAGAGGACTTGAAACCATATTTCAGACCATCATCAGATGAAGAAGACACTGGGTTGCTATTGGATAGTGAAGATGAAGAATTTGAGCCACTAGCATTTGTCCTACCAAAAGGAAGGAAGAGTAGGGCCATGAAAAGGCCAGCAAGGATATGGTATAATGAAAAACTGGAGCAACCACATCAACAGTTATGTATGCACATGTGTTTCAAAAATCAGCAACAATTCAGAGATGCTCTGTTGAGCTTGCACATTACACAGGCCAGAAATTTCAGGTATCATAGAAACTCAGACAAAAGGATAATTGTTTGCTGCAAACAAGAGCATTGTCAGTTCTTCATAGTTGCATCAGTTATCAAAGGGGAGAAGACATTTGCAATAAAAAAATGAGGCTGCGGCACACTTGCCCTAGCACTATAGAGACATCAAGGGTTAGTGCAAAGTGGCTTGCACAGACATATGAGTCCCTGTTCAGGTCTGATCCAAACACAAGTATTTTGACTCTGATTGACAACTGTAATGAGAAGTATGGTGTTGATGTGCCCAAGCACATGGCCTATAGGGCCAAAAACCTTGCTGTAGAGGCTGTTTTAGGAGAGCACAAGAAACAGTATCCCAGGCTGAGGGACTATGCTCAAACAATCATGGATACAAACCCTGGGAGTAGAGTTATAGTTACAACTGTAACCCCAAAACCTACTACAAAAATACCACATCCAGGACCAAGGTTTCATGCTATGTTCTTCTGCATCAATGGAGCAAGGGAGGGCTTTCTCAGTGCATGCAGACCATTCATAGGTTAGTGACCTGTTTTATATGACGTATATGCTTTATTTTAGTGCTTTATTTAGTAGGTTAGTAGTGTTATATTGTGAGTAAAATAGCTCCTTGCTTTTATATGACATATATAGAATTGTGTATAAATTTTCGTAGATGACATATATAGAATAGTTAGTTACTGAATTTGGTCTTACAAATGCAATATAGGTGTTGATGGCTGCTTTATTAAGCTCACCACTGGAGCTCAAATACTTGCTGCCACTGGCAGAGATGGCAACAACAACATTTTCCCACTGGCATTTGGTATTGTTGGACAAGGGGATACAACAAATTGGTGTTGGTTTCTGCACCAACTGAAGATATGTCTAGGAGGAGAAGTTGGACAATTTGGTCCTTATACTATCATGTCTGATAGACAGAAGGTATGAATGCATCCTCTTGTTTATCTTAATGCAAATTTGGTCTTTATACTATGATGTCAGTAGCTTAGTATGATATGCTATGTCAACAGGGCCTACTAAATGCAATTTCTCAAGTATTTCCCAACTGCCACCAAAGATTTTGCCTTAGATACTTGTATGCAAACTTCCAGAATGCTGGGTTTAGGGGAGAAGATCTTAAGAAATGCATGGATAATGCTAGTTATGCTTATAACCAATACAAGTTTGACATTGCAATGAATGATCTAAAAAATGAGAGTGAGGAAGCTTGTAAGTGGCTGAGTGGAATACCTGCAAGATTCTGGGCTAGGCATGCTTTTGACACAAACTGTAAGACAGACTTGGTTGTTAACAACCTATCTGAGGTGTTCAACAAGTACATCCTTGATTTTAGGAAAAAACCTATTAGGACTATGATTGATGGTATTAAGAATAAGAAGATGGTGAGGTGGCATAGGAATAGAGAGAGTGGAAAGGCAGCTCTGTGGGAGATCACACCCCATTATGCTGAGAAGTTAGAGGTGGAAAAGGAAAGGGCCAGATTCTGTAAACCCATTCAAGCTGGTGTTAATCTATGGCAAGTAACCAGTGGGCAGCAAACACATGTTGTCAACTTGGCACTTCATACATGTGGTTGCAGAAAGTGGGACCTGAGTGGGATACCATGCAACCATGCAATATCAGCAATTAACAAGGCAAAAAGGTTTCCAGAGGACTATGTTTGTAAATTCTTCAAAAAACCATTTTACCTAGCAGCTTATGAACCAATGATATATCCTGTTCCTGGTGAACATGATTGGACAAAGACAACAGGACCAGACATAGAGCCACCTAAATTTCATGTGAAGAAGGGAAGAAAGAGAGAAAAGAGGATAAAGGGAAGATTTGAGGTTCCAAAGCCAAAGGAGAGTTCAAGAATGGCCACTATAACATGCAGCAACTGTGGGCTGCAAGGCCATAGATACACCAGCTGCAGCAAACAATTGAAACCAGAGTTGGCTTTGAGAAAAAATAAGCATGTGGTAAGCACCTTGTTAACTAGTACTATGTTTTGTATTTATTGTATGTTTCCTTCTCTTCATGTTTCCTTCATTTTTGCAAGGCATCTAGAAGACCAAGGAATGTTGATGAAGCAAGGGCACAGGCTGCACCAGCAAGGGCAGAGGCTGCACCAGCAAGAGGAGAGGCTGCACCAGCAAGAGCACAGGCTGCACCAAGAGCTAGTGCAAGGCATGGTGCTGCAAGGCATTCAAGGCCTTTCTCTGCACCAAGAGCTGCTGCTGGGGCTTCCACTTCTGGTGCTTCCACTTTTGCTGACCCTACAACTCATACTGGATGGATGTCCTATTTAACTGCAAGTGGAAATACCTGAGTGTCATGTGTCATGTTTCTAAACTATGGCAGTTATGCCCAAGAGATGAGGGGGCAAGTTATGTATGTTTGAAACCAGTTATCATTTTGGGTTGACATGCTATCTGGTGGAGTACTCTTTCTACTATGTATGAGTCATGTTTCTAAACTATGTCAGTGCTGCCCCAAGAGATGAGGGGCAAGTTAAGTCTGTTTCAAAACAATTATTATTTTGGTTTGACATGCTATCTGTTAGAGTACTCTTTCTGTTATTAGTCATGAATCTAAACTATGTCAATTATGCCCCAAGAGATGAGGGGGTTATGTGTGTACTCTTTCTGTTATTTTGGTCTTTAGGGGTTGTCGACGTCGACGGAACCCAACATAACCAAAGTTTTAGTCTTTAGGGGTTGTCGACGTTGACGGAACCCAACATAGCCAAAGGTTTAGATTTTAGGGGTTGTCGACATCGACGGAACCCAACATAGCCAAAGATTTAGTCTTTAGGGGCTGTCGACGTCGACGGAACCCAACATAGCCAAAGGTTTAGTCTTTAGGGGTTGTCGACGTCGACGGAACCCAACATAGCCAAAGATTTAGTCTTTAGGGGTTGTCGACGTCGACGGAACCCAACATAGCCAAAGGTTTAGTCTTTAGGGGTTGTCGACGTCGACGGAACCCAACATACCCAAAGATTTAGTCTTTAGGGGTTGTCGACGTCGACGGAACCCAACATAGCCAAAGGTTTAGTCTTTAGGGGTTGTCGACGTCGACGGAACCCAACATAACCAAAGTTTTAGTCTTTAGGGGTTGTCGACGTCGACGGAACCCAACATAACCAACGTTTTAGTCTTTAGGGGTTGTCGACGTCGACGGAACCCAACATAGCCAAAGTTTTAGTCTTTAGGGGTTGTCGACGTCGACGGAACCCAACATCTATCTAACTACATCCATCTATGAATCATCTATGCAAGCAAGATAATTCCAACTAAAAGATCCATACATAACATAGCCATAATAGATTCTTACAGCAACATACTGGAGTACAACATAGTTCATAACTTAAAGCAACATACTTAATAGATTCTTACTGAACCATAATTCAAACTAACAGATCCATATAGACATACATAATAGATCCATTGATACTACTTCCCAAAAGGTTAGCTTAGCAGCCTCTTCATCTTGTTTATTCATCCAAGATGGCCTGGATCCCCTTCATCTTCTGCTTGTTCTTCTCCTCTGCCTTCAACAGATTAGCAATCTGAAGCTTGAGCTGAGCCCTATCTTTAGTGAGCTTGTCATGGCCCTTTTTCAGATCACCCATGTGATCCTTCAGCTGGAGATTCTCTTGGATGAGCTTATCATGTCCCTTTTTCATATCACCAATGTGATCCTTCAGCTGGAGATTCTCTTGGGTAAGCTTTTCCTGAGATTGGGTGAGTTCAGCATCCTGCTTCAACTTGAGATTTTCTTGGGTTAGCTTCTCCACAGACTTAGTTCAGCAACCTGGAACTGCAAGTTCCTCATGTTTGCACTAAGCACTTCCTTCTCTTTCAAATGGTTAAACTTCAGGTTCCTGATGACAGTGCCTTGGGCTTTTGTCAGGTTCATAAGGACTTCATACTTCCCTTGCAGCTTGAAGATCTCTGCCTCTTTCTTCTCCATCTCTGTCTTCATATCTGAGACAACTGAGTTGGTCACCTCAGCATTCCTCTCCTCTGCACTCTTAGACTGCAAATATCTGAAATCCAGCACCCTATCCTCTTGGGCATTCAAAAGTTCATGAACATCTTCAACTAATTTGTCATAGTTGGCCTCCAGTTTATTTTTTTCTTCTGTCAAATGATGAATAGTGAGTGAACTCTCCAGGTTATCCTTCCTCCTATCACTCTTGTTGTCTTGATACATTTCCCATAGCTTCAACAGTGCATTTTGCATTGTACGAGGCCACTCTGGGTCAACCCATTGAACAGAACCACAGTTCTGACCTTCCTGCAATATATCCAGCACCTATGTTTGTTAAAGAATAGAGTAATATGATCTTAAATAAAGAACTAAAGAACAACAGAGCAAACTAACTGTATTTCAATAATATACTACACTAATCAATGACCTAAAGAACAACACAACATGTGCACTGCAATAATCAATGACCTACAATAATCAACTATAAAGCACTCATAAAGCACTAAACTAACAGGATCAAAGCTTAAACAATGTTGTGCACTGGAAACTAAGCTCCTGGCCACATAAAAAATTAACGGATGCCTACTCCAATGATCAGCATCAGTGCATAAGTACTACTAATTGGATAAAGAATGGCAATCACAAGAACAGAATCTTACTTGGGGGGCTACTACTAAATGTGGGGCTACTACTAACTCATTTTAATACAAAGACATAGAAAGTGTAGAATCTTACTTTAAGAGGACAGGCTAAAAACCTCCTGCCCGTCTCAAATCCCTCAAAGGCTACACGCCTCTCACATGGAAGCCCATGCTGCTCGCAGGGAACAATGGTTCCAGTCTCAATGCCCATGTAGTCTTGGTCTTCAATGCTGGCAGGGATCTGCGGGAGCAAAATGAACCAAAACCCCCCAAATCAAAGTCAAATCCCCAAAGCAGGAACCCTAACCCTAACCCTAGCTACACCACTCACCCGGTACAACATGCTGTCGTCATCGGAGGAGTTCATGTACTGCAGGCTGGGGTAGTCGTCCCTGCTCTCATCCTCGTGAACCATGGCGCGGTGGCGGCGGGGGAATGCGCGGCGGTCGGCGGCGAATCGGCGGGCGAGAGCTCGAGCGGGGCTAGGGTTCATGGGGAGGGCTAGGGTTCGTGGGGAGTGAGTGAGTTGGGTTCGAGGGAGTTGGGTTCGACCAGGTAGACCGGCCGAGCCGGTTCGGCGGCTTGTGAACTGACTGGTGGGGCCGGGTTGTCAGATACAGCGTCAATACAGTTTAGCCCGTATTGCAACGACCAGCCTCAAACATAATACTGACTTGCAAAAAATTTGAATAGTGGTACTGATACGTTACAACTGCCCCAAGTGTGGTACTTCCCTGCAATTAACTCCAAAGAAACACGTACGCCTGTGTCTTCATGTGAACAGGTGTGCTGATTGATCTCTCTCATGCTAATTGATTCTTCATGGGTAGCAGCTACAACAAGGGAAAATACCACTTATGCGTTTATGAGACATGGTATATTCTGTAGATAGGATATGCACGATGCATATGTGTGAGATCACTTTTTTGTGAAAAAACTAAATATTTCTTATATAGATGACCCATGTGTTGGCAGTTTTTTTATAATTTGTTTGATTACGAACCAATGGTTGTATAGTGTTTGGATAAAATTTTGGACATCTAATGGCTATGATTTAATATTAAAAAAATGTCTACCAAATGAATTTCCCCCTGTTCTGCTTTTATATGATATTTTACCGCATATTTTATTTTCTATGGGCTGTCCAAATTGTATATATATATATATATATATATATATATATATATATATATATATATATATATATGATCCACCGAATAATTAGCCTACTTTCTGCAAGACATTCTACCGTATTTTTATCTCCGTGGTGTATTTTTGGTACAAGATCTCGCGCATATAGGCTCACTCCCAAAAAATATTGTTCTCCTGATGGTCTAGAAGGAAAAGATATCTAAGGTGTTTATGCATCAAGAAAATAGATCTCTAATTATGCGAGGGTAACCCACGTTCGTGCTGCGAAAACAGGCCACATCCATCTAAAAGTCTTTATGAAGTATATTTAGTTCAAATATTACAATGGAAAATTTCCTTGTAGTTTTCCTAGGAAATACAGTTTTAATGTTTGTTCAGGATAAGACTTATTTGTTGGATAAATAGTGCATCTCTATTTTAAGAAAAACAATGTGAAATCCATAGCTAGATCGATTTAAGAATAAAATTAATATACATATTGATAGTTAAATTATGATAAAAAAAAGCCCAAATGTGGAATAATACATAATTTAAAATGGGAATTTGATTTCCATTATATAGAATTTATTATATTGTGGTAGAGGGCCAGTGTGAAAGTAGTACATGACAAATCTGTAGCAGTTAATTAGATGTATTTACATCATAGTTTTAAATAGCCGGCTATAGCTCCGCTATAGCACGCTATAGCCTTTTCAGCAGGGTGCCGCTAAATGGTCGCCTTCATAAATAGCCCGCTATAGCCCGCTTTAGCCCGCTATAGCTGATTTGGAGGCTCGCCGCTATTTTCCACAGCCCGCTATTTAAAACATTGATTTACATTCATGCATGGCCTTGATATAGTATACAAACATATGTGTGTCAACATAAACAAAAAAGCCATGAAGACGACATGCATGAGGTAAGTTCACCGAAGATTTCATGCGGTCTGCAGCAACTAAGTAGTGGTACATTTTGAAAGGTAAATAATATATACATTTACAAAAACAACGTACAACACTATGGAAAACACAGATCATATCATGCACATAATGAGTTGTTTTAGTTATGCAAAAATAATATAAATTGACAAAATCAGATACAATAAAAAGAAAAAACTGGCCAACTACATAGATAAGGCGATATTTAGCGAGCGAGGTTAGCTTAGCAAAAAAAAAGAAGAATACGGAAAAATAAGTTTATATTGTCTTAGATGTCCAAGAAACATACATTAGTTCGAAGATGTTCATACATGATGTTGCACAATGCTATTGAAATAATAATGAGGCAGCTAAAATAGACATTAGAATTGATATATTATGTTTTGTTGGGATGTTTCTTAAAATTGTGGATAAAAGACAGACACCGCTATATAGTTTGGCACGACACGGGCGAACCCCAATCTGGTTCTGTTGTCACATACGAAATGATTTGCTAACGCATTACCACATATGATAAAATAAATTCACTTGAGTCCACTAATATTTCCTCATGATACAGATACTGGCTCCAAATTTTATTTGACACTTTTCACACATGTGATTTTGCAAACCTACCTTCCTGTACCAACATCGCAATGCTAATATAGATATAAAAACACACATGAAATCTAGCCCCACAATGTTCGCCCACTAGAAATGACACCATCAAAGCTGTCAGCCACCCAATCGTGGTGCTCGGTCAAGAGTTATTGCTATTAATATAAGTGGTCTAAAGGGAGCCAAGTTGGAGCTTGAGAAGCTGAAGAGAGATCGGGCCAATGGTTGTACAATGAGTGAGAGATGCAAGAGAGGCCAAAATGGAAGAATGTAAAGAGAGGGGAAAGTGGCGGGTAAGAGATAATTGACCTACCCTTACGAGATTAATGGCCTACCAGTTGCAGGCGAGCTAGAGTCCAAGTGCCTTGATGGAGCTTCACGTCAACATCCATGAAATACATATCTCAGAACTATTAGATGGCTATAAAACACTTAAATTATAAATATTTTTTTATTTCAATTCCAAATTGGGTACATTATTTGAAGTATTACTTTAATTTTCTCAAAAGTGAAATATTATTTTCAGCAATAAATCATAATGTTCTAAAAGGATGATACAAAGTTTCACTTATAGGGCCATTACAATTATCATATCTATTGTTAGCATTAAAATAAGTGGACTCTCAACTATTTTTAGAAACAAAATGGATAAACTAGCCGCGCAAATGTGCGGGTGACGTTATGACTAGAAAGCAAAAACGTGGATAGATCCGGCAAGAAAACGGCGAACGAAAAAGAGGGCGAATAAAACGACAAATTTTTGTGAAGTGTGGGAGAGGAAAATGAGAGGCAAATGGCAAATAGTGTAAATTGCAAGGAGATGAGATTTCTGAATAGGAACCTGGTAGATGTTGATGATCTCTCCCCGGCAACGGTGCCAGAAATTCGCACATTGACGGGAGACTATGTTGACTTGATCTTCCCCGACAACGGCGCCAGAAATTCCTTTTGATGTCAGCTTGAACTACGCCGGTATTTCCCCAAAGAGGAAGGGATGATGGAGCACAACAACGGTAGGTATTTCCCTCAGTGATGAGACTAAGGTTATCGAACCAGTAGGAGAACCACGCAACACTACGTGAACGGCACCTGCGGACAAATAACAAATACTCGCAACCCGACGTATTAAAGGGGTTGTCAATCCCTTTCGGGTAACGGCGCCAGAAATTGGCAAGTAGACGGGATAACAATATGATAGATTGGATAAATAGATCTTGCGGGAACGCAGGACAAAATAAATAGAAATAAATTGCAGCAAGGTATTTTTGTATTTTTGAATTAGTAAATCTGAAAATAAAAGCAAATAAAAATAGACCACAAAGGAAAATATAATAAAGAAGAGACCAGGGGGCGTAGATTTCACTAGTGGCTTCTTTCCAGAAAAATAACAAATGGTGGGTAAACGAATTACTGTTGGGCAATTGATAGAACTTCAAATAACCAAGACGATATCCAGGCAGTGATCATTATATAGGCATCATGTCCAAGATTAGTAGACCGGCTCCTGCCTACATCTACTACTATTAATCCACACATCGACCGCTATCCAGCATGCATCTAGTGTATTAAGTTCATGGAGAAACGGAGTAATGCAATAAGAACGATGGCATGATGTAGACAAGATCTATTTATGTAGAAATAGACCCCATCTTGTTATCCTTAATAGCAACGATACATACATGTCGGTTCCCCTTCTGTCACTGGGATCAAGCACCATAAGATCGAACCCTTCACAAAGCACCTCTTCCCATTGCAAGATAAATAGATCAAGTTGGCCAAACAAAACCCAAATATTGGAGAAGAAATACGAGGCTATAAGCAATCATGCATATAAGAGATCAAAGAAGACTCAAATAACTTTCATGGATAAAAACATAGATCAGATCATAAACTCGAAGTTCATCGGATCCCATCTAACACACCGCAAAAAGAGTTACATCAAATAGATCTCCAAGAGACCATTGCATTGAGAATCAAAAGAGAGAGAGGAAGCCGTCTAGCTACTAACTACGGACCCATAGGTCTACAATGAACTACTCACGCATCACCGGAGAGGCACCAATGAGGATGATGAACCCCTCCGTGATGGTGTCTAGATTGGATCTGGTGGTTCTAGAACTTGCGGCGGCTGGAATTGATTTTCATCGACTGCCCTAGGGTTTCTACAATATTGGGTTAATTATAAAGCAAAGAGGTGGTGCGGGAGGCCACCGAGGTGGGCACAACCCACCTGGGGGCGCCTGGGGGCCCAGGCGCGCCCTGGTGGGTTGTGCCACCCTCGGGGCACCCCCAAGGTGCTTCTCCGGCCCATTGGGTGTCTTCTGGTCCATAAAAATTCCACAAAAAGTTTCGCTGCATTTGGACTCCGTTTCGTATTGATTTCTTGCGATGTAAAAAACATGCAGAAAACAGCAACTGGCACTGGGCACTATGTCAACAGGTTAGTACCAAAAAATAATATAAAAGGACCATAGATTGATTCTAAAACATCCGAGAATGATAATATAACAGCATGCAACAATAAAAAATTATAGATACGTTGGAGACGTATCAGATAATGTCGGGGGAATGACCCCTGGGTAGTCCCAAGACGGCGGGCCAGGTAGGGTGCCTGCCTGCCCGAGCCGGCTGCTTCGGCTCGCGCCCACAGCCGGCCGCCCGAAGTCAACCGATGTGTCCCTTCGGACACGCACGGATGTGATGGCCATGCCCTGGCCACTGCTACATAGGTGGACACTGCGCATTCGTCAACGCAACACCATCTACAGCGCACCTTCGTCATGTAAAGTGTCTCTTGTCCCCTGGCACAAATGTATAAATCGTCTCAGGGGCTCCTCTCGCCTCGACCCTCTCTCTCTCTCTCTCTCTCTCTCTCTCTGACGATGACACCAGGGCCTCGCGCACATGTATCTTTGTCACAGCCTGATTTTTGGCCCTTTCTTTATCATTTGTTTTTCTGAGTTTTTTGCTTGAGTTTTCTTTTTCCGTGGTTTTGTAGTCTGGAAACTGAAGAAGGTGCTCTCTTCTTTCTTTCCAGAGTGGCTTGTCATCGTCAAACCCATCCCAGGACTTTGCCATTTCCATCTTGGACCAAACCCCAATATTCTTTTCCATGGGAATATTCCTTTTATATTAAAGGAATAACCCAATTTGCCCTCGGCTGTGAAGCAACCTATATTTCTATAACTCCAAAAATTCCCAAATAATTCTCATAAATTGTTTGGGTCATATCTTCCTCAAATATGGTAGTACCATTTGCGCCTTTTGGCTCACGTATATGATAGTACCGCTAGCATCCATATGACAAAGAACCCGGGCCGACATGACTAGTCGTAAACCCAAGGTGGCGCTAACTTAGCAAATTTGAGCTCAATTTGATACTCCATGTGAGTGCATCATCATGCTCAAGTTTCTGCACCAATTTACGCAGTTGTGAAGCAACTATGTTAAATCTTGGTCCATTTCCTTCCAAACTTCACAGGACTATAGTCCTTCCTAACCTAAACACCACAGACAACTCATTTGACTCTTAACCTCACTCTGTTGATCACTGCTTAATGATATAGTTAGCAACAGCAAACTTGAGAGCTCACTTATCATTCGTCAGTGCTCGTCGCCGCGCGCCCACAGGTGAGCAGTGCCGACATGCATTAATGGCGCTTGGCTACTTCTCTCCCTCGACCTCTTCTGCCCCGTGCTCCTCTATAGCTCGTCCGCACCTCCCACGTCGTGATCCCGTGCCACCCCGGGATCGCTGAGCCTCCCCAGAGCTTTGGCCGAGCTCGAGCGGCGGCACCCGAGCCCGTGCCTCTCGCCCCGGCTATATAAGCCCACCCCGAGGTGCTCCGACCTCACCAAGCTCTTCCTCACTCTCCCAGCAACCTCCCGAGCCTCTCCAACAAGCTCTAGGAGCTCTCTTCGCTGCCCATCACCGCCATGGCCGCCGCTCGGCTTCTCCTAAATTCGTTCGAAGCCGAGCCCTCCCTGCACTCCACCACCTCCAGAAGCCTTCACCACCACCGTAGACCTTTACCCGCAGCTCATTGCTTCATTTCTGCGGCCATCTCCGCGCGCCCATCATCGCCAAGGCCGTCGTCTAGTGTGGTACAGAGGCAGTTGGCCTCGCTGCTCTCCGGCGGAAGACAGGATCGCTGGTGGAAGCGCCCGGACGTGCTGGTCACGCCGGTGGCCGGACCCCAGCCGGAGGTGGCCGGGAGCGCAAGGGCCAATGCCGGCCGCGCTCGGTCGGGCCTCCCCTATCGCTCCATCGAGAGGTTGAAGGAGGAGGACAGGAGCGATAGAGGTCAGCCGTGGGGCCCGCTTGTAGGCCTCACGGCGTTGACCCCGCCCCGGGCCGCGCGTGTTAAGTGGAAGCGTAGTTTTGATTTTACGCTTTCGTTTTAGTGAAAGCTTAAACTACTGCGGCTTCGGCCTGAAATGCGTTTTCACTGTCTCGAAAGCATAGTTCCTGGAATGCGCCTTTTGTTTGACCCTGCCGGCCGAAATCCTTATATAGTGAACATTCATCTATTAGCAGCAGAAATGGACATATTCTAGTTCTTTTTCCACCTAACGAACGAACGGCCGTATCTTTTTGCTCGAGACTCCGATTGAGGTGAATCCAAAGCCTACTTCTTCGCCTCGTCAAGCCCTTTCTGTTGGTGTCACTTTCATTATGTTTTAACATTCTGAAAATGACCTTGATGCCCTTGCCCCTAATCAGCCCCCTCCGAGGGAGAAGCTGTCTCCGGCGAATCTTTCCGCGAGCGTTCCGCACTTCTCCCCGATGTATTCTTCATCCCCAGGCAAGCCACAACCACCATTTTCATGATAGCCATGCATTAGCATTGGTTTTCAACTTGAATCTTTAATAATTGTATGGTTGTTTTGCTATTGCTGTCGTTATTTTGGTTATGCTTATGGATCGGTGATTACCGTCATGCTATGCTTTCTTGCACTCTGTTATCATACTTGCTAGTATTACTTTCATATTGTCATGCTGGATAGTAGTACATGTTGGGTTGGTCATGTTCTTCGGTACATGACTAACGTCGGTTACCGAGTATCGTTGATATGCATTGTTCCTTTGCTGTTAGTTGGTTAAGTTCTTACTCGGTTATGTTATTGATGTGTTCTTGCATGATACTTATTGTTGATGCTAATGGTCATTCTATACTATGAGTAGTGTTGTACTTGTGATATTCATGCTCGTCATTATGCCATGCTCAGTTGGATATGATCCATTATTGATATGGTTGATAGTTATGTTGCACCCCATGCTTATGTTGATATCATGCTCATGCATTGTAATTGCATCATGTTATTTTATCATGGCTCAGCATATTTGCATTCAAGTTTAACCGGATTAAATTGAACTTGAACAACTGTTGGCTGAGTCATGGTGCCACCATATCGAGCTGACTAGTGCAACCACGCTTGCCTTTATGGGAAGGTCCTAACTAGGTCTATTGTCGTGCCTCTTGCCGGTGCCTCCAATGAGGGAAGGTTATGGGCGTGCGGTACCCTGGCTCGGTAAGCAGACATAACTTTGTGTGCCTGTAGTTGGATGATAAGCGCTTTTGTCCCTGTTTGGGACCGTTTTTGTTTTGCCACGACGGTGGCCGTGGTGCCTTTGGTAGGCACAGGGCCACCCAGGACTTAGCCCAGTGGGGAGTAAGTCGGAGTGGCCGGGAGAGTGTCATGGTAGTAGGACGGTTTTGTCGGAACGCCGTTGGTCCTCCCGAATGGGAGTGCGAGGCCATGGGTTCCGTGGTGTGGGTACTGTGCGCTACCTCAGCAGAGTGTATATTAAATCTATCGGTAGCCGCGCCCGCGGATAAGAGCCTAGTTCGTAGTTGGTCACACTATGGGTCAACAGTAATAATAATAACTTGATTAATAACAACCCTAGTTCGATGATGAGAAATAGATTGGTTGTGATCGTGAGATGATCACCGTGGTATCATGGATACTGAAGTTGGTTGATATTTATGTGATCCATGAATGATCACTGTTTGGTTACGAGGTAACCCGTTGAGCCCATAGTGGTTTCGTTTGTGATCCGTGAATGATCACCGTGGTATCGAGGATACCGAGTTGTTGGATATTCGTGATGTTGTGCGAGAATCGTGGGTAAAGATCAAGCTCCCTGTGGTCATTTAATGATTACTACGGTATTGTTTATACCAAGCTTGATTTGATCCTGAGATGATCGTGTGATGTCCGAGGTTGGTAAGTGATGAATGTGATGGTTACAAGGTAATCCGAGCAGAATAAGTGGTTCATATAGTGTCATCATGTTGCATGCTAGTCTCGTCAAATTTATATGTTCATGCCATGCTCATATTGTTCTACCTGTATCATGTTCATGTTGTTCATGCCATGTTATCCTGATGATCTCATGATAATTCCTGCTTAACCTGTAACTGCCATGTTGTTGTTTGTCTTGAATGCTTCTGGTTATTGTGAGCTTGCAAGTACATTCAATGTACTGACCTGGCGTGTCATGCCAGTTTGCAGGTCATGCCGGATTTGATTGCTTGTTTGCCGTGGATCCCTTGTTTGCGAGCTAGGATAAGCGTTCCATCCATAGTCCCTGCGGAGTGGAGTTCATCACCGTCGTCGTTGTTCCGCTGCCAGTAGTTATTTCGCTGCTTCATGTTGTTCTGCTGCTTGCATGGAGCAACCGTGGCAGGCGTAGTGTCGTCGTGCTGATGTAATCCCCTTGTATCCATATAGCTTGTAATAAAGAGCTGAGTTGTTCTATGCTAAGCAGTGCCGTATTCCAGAAGACTTCTCCTCGATCTCTAGGCTAGAATACAGGGCGTTCCGGTTTCTCTGAGCCGGGGTGCCACAGGCTTGGTATCAGAGCAGGTCTGGTTGTAGGACGCCCTAGCCCGCGCGAACGTTAGAAAGCGGTAGTATGGAGTCTAGTTGGTGTGTTGCACTTGTTTGCTGCATTTTTTTGTTGCATAGCTTGCATATATATTGTTATTTAGTCGCTAACAATTAATCTTTTGAGTGTAGGTGGCATCGGTTTCGATCCACTACCTACACCATCCTTCTTAGAAGGCCTGCTCTTCGGTGTTTGGCGTCATCTCTGTCCCAACAGAGTGATGCCCTGGTACCAAGTGTTCCTGACACCATTCGCGGGAGTTATGCTCAGGTATCGCATCGATATCTTCCCATCACCCACCCATATTATTTTGGTGATAGACTTGTTTCTATCCCGAATCATGCCATCCATCTCGTCCCTTCGGCAACCCTTACTGCTATTTGTTATCAGAAAAGGGCAATGCCAGCAAGCCTTGCTTTTCCTCCCCTATCTTGCCCTGTCATTCCATTCTTTGGACATGTACGATTCCCTTTCGTACGCTTGATGATGATGTGGTCGTGACCTTGTGTCTCGCTACTTGATCAACAAGTCCATCCTCGCCTCCGTATCTATCCGGATCCAGCCAGTGTTCAGCCAGCACTTGGTGTAGCCTTGGTTACGCCAACTCCTTCCACATGCAGATTCATTTTTCGTGCACACCGCCACAACATATTAGACCGTAATACCGGAGTTTCCGCGAGATTTGTATGCTTAGGCGTGCATGCATATTATTGTTGTGAGTAGCAGTAATATGTAACGTTGCTTGATTATATTATTTGTATGCTTTGTGTGCTTTTGTTTCATCATTTCTTTTGCTTCTTTCTTTGGGCCTTCGGTGTTGCAAATTTTCCCCTTATTAAAGTTGCTCGTCAACCGACGTTGGACCCAAAGAGTCAGCAAGGAATGCATATATTTGGAAATTCAGTTGGACAGAATGGAATTCTCAGCCGACTGCAGTAAAATGGGGGTTATCTGATTGTAATGATGATAATCAAGTTTGCATTAATGTGCACTTCTCACAACAGTACGGATAATCAAGTCACCCCAGTGTGCAACCTTCATAGCAGAAACGATGAAATCAGCAAGAAGATAAATTGCATGCAAGATCGACCGTATATTCTCGGTCAAAGGTATGATTCAGATGCAAGTTTTGATCCTTCGTTGAGGATGATTTTGAAACCCGATATACCTGGAAGAAAGCAAAAATGTGCCAGGTATTCAATACTCAGAAAGGAGGATAGTTCAGCAAAGCCCTTTTCATCCAAGTAGCCCACAGCAGAAATATTAAGACGGTGTGTGTATGTGGTAATCAGGCCGCATATCACAATGAGAAGCTTCTGGTGTAAGCAACCCAGTCTTCCCTCGCAAACTACCAGAGAAGCTTCCAAGGTAAAACTACTCAGTACGATACATGGATGACTTCCCGAGCAAGGTACCCTATCTTCTTCAGTAAGCAACCGCAAAAAATTTCAGCATAAGGCACCGAGTCCTCCCTAGCAAGTCTTTAAGGGGGAAGCTTCTGAAGCACGATACCCAGTATTCCTCAGCAAGATAGTCTGATGGTTTCCAGCATGAGTCATCCAATCGTCCTCAGTACGACATTGGTACAAGATATTACACTGTAAATTGACAGCATATGGCAGTGAATCCCAAGAATCAGGTCCGCAACAATTTGGTCAGAAGCAAGAATCAGTCAGAAAACAAGTCTGCCTCAGGAATTAAATTCTCATTTATATTACGAGCATGCTGCCAAGCTCTTGCTAGTCAGTGGTACAATGGTGAAGGCAAGGTGAGAATCCGGAAATCTCACGAGTCATGCTAGAATAGGAAAGTCAGTTATACACCTTAGTTGGTGATGCAAGAACCAACAAGTTTTGGGAAAAGACAACATGGGACATCAAATTTTGTCTGTACTCGGTCAGGCCAGATTCCTCATACCCGACAAGGTGATATCATTCGTCACCACTTGGTATGCTTTACAGCAAAAATGAGTTAGATGCAAGCACCTGTGAACCCGATATAGTTCACACGGTACATGAACAAGGATAAGTTATGCTTGCCAAAATATTGCACCCGACAGTCCCTATGGCCACATGAAGAATGCGATATGATCAAGCTATTTCATCAAATAATCCAGAATAAGAGCACAATAATGAAGGAGCAAGACCGGCAATGCAGGTATGGAAAATTGTTGCATGACCCACATGGTGCAGATACCCTGGACAGTCTGAGCCACTATGGATCGCCATGAATATTCATCAAGGGGGTCTACTCAATTTTGGTAAAGACCCCATATCAAGGAAAGACCCGCTCAGTTAACAATATATGCTCAGATTTGTCGGTATCGAATATCTGGGTCTGTCAAGTCAGACCAAAGGTCAATTCAATGTCTTGATTCCAGCGACTATGGTAAAGCATCACACAACCTACTATCCCCATGGGTATGCCGACAGAATGAATATTCATGATGAGGAATAAAAGTCTCAAAGCATGTGCCCTCACTTATGTGAATCACCAAAGGATAGCCTATCTGGAACAAAAAAAATTCGCCAGAACCACCGTCCATCAAGTCTGCGGATATTATCATATAAGGTCGTACCCCTCTATGATGGCCACGACAAGTGACAACCAAATATTTGGTATGAATCCGATACTCAAGACAGTGGAGTCAGTCAAGATGACTCAGAAGCTCATGCGAGAAGTCAGAATCCGCCAAGAAAACGGTTATGACTTACCTCACTACTTTGAACCCAGAAAACCTGTATTTAGTGGAAGAACCCAATGCAAGGAGTAAGAGTTTGGGTGTTCATCAGGAAAAATCTGATCGCCAATTCATGGAAGTTTGCAAGTACAGCCACAGCAATCAAAAATCACTTTCGGATTTGTGAGAGGGACATATATTTCAGTCATGATAACAAATCACACTCAGCTAAGTCAGCAGATATGAAAAGAATTGGAGCCAGTATAGGCATGAAAATGTGAGGTAAGATCTGTCAGGATATGGATATAATGAAGCAAACCACCCCAGAGCCAGTCAGGTAAGTCGGATGAATAATTTAATGTGAACAATCAATAAACGAAAAAGGGTACCCGAGTTGGAAACGGTTTCCTTAACTCAGGTATATTCATACTTGTTCCTTGAGCAACCAAATCTCGAGGACGAGATTTCTTTAAGGGGGGAAGAGTTGTCACAGCCTGATTTTTGGCCCTTTCTTTTTCTTTTGTTTTTCTGAGATTTTTGCTTGAGTTTTCTTTTTTCGTGGTTTTGTAGTCTGGAAACTGAAGAAGATGCCCTCTTCTTTCTTTCCAGAGTGGCTTTCCATCCTCAAACCCATCCCAGGACTTTGCCATTTCCATCTTGACCAAACCCCAATATTCTTTTCCTTGGGAATATTCCTTTTATATTAATGGAATAACCCAATTTGCCCTAGGCTGTGAAGCAACCTATATTTCTATCACTCCCAAAATTCCCAAATAATTCTCATAAATTTTTGGCGTCACATCTTCCTCAAATATGGCAAAATATTTCATTGGCCATGTTTCCCATCATGCTCAATAAATTCATTTCCTATTCTGTCCTAAATGGCACATTGTGAAGCAAGTGCCATTTATCTTTTCCCATTTGACCCCAAACTTCTTGCGCACCTTTTCCTGTCCAAATAATTGAGTTGTGCCAAAATTCAACTTTATTTGCCTAGCCAATCTTCCTCAGTGATTTTTCAAAGTTCCTGTTTGAGGGAAGCCTTTGTGAAGGAAGTGCTAGCTAGGGTTATCCGAATGAGTTGAAATTTTTCACACTCCTTAATGTGCTCATATCATTCCCCTCCTCCAATTTCCAGCCCTATCCAATCATCTATGTGAGCACAGGACCAAATCCTTGTTTCTGGCTATATTTTTAGGTTATGAAGCAAGTATAATTTTTAATGCTTCATTAATTCTGGGAAATCACCAGATCAGGCTCCTACCCATATAACATCTCTCCACCAAATTTGGGATCATTTACTTAAGCCATTTGATCACCAAAATTATTGCAAGTTTCTGTCCAAAGGAGATGTTTGTGAAGCAAGTACCATTTTGGTTTATCCATTTGGTATGAAACTTTTACAGCATCTTCATATGGCCAAATAACCCCGCCTTGCCAAATTTGAGCTCAAGTTGATACTCCACGTGAGTGCATCATCATGCTCAAGTTTCTGGACCAATTTAAGCAGTTGTGAAGCAACTATGTTAAATCTCGGTCCATTTCCTTCCAAACTTCACAGGACTATAGTCCTTCCTAACATAAACACCCCAGACAACTCATTTAACTCTTAACCTCACTCTGTTGATCACTGCTTAATGATATAGTTTGCAACAACAAACTTCAGAGCTCACTTACCATTTAACCACAGAGCCTTTAACCGAGCTACCCCCTCAGTTACAACCTACCCTGGAAGGACTCCACCCCAGACATTGTTTGGCTTCGCTTATGGCACTGTGTGCACCAGTGCACGCGGTGACCACCGTTTTGGCATGCCATGAGCGTGTCCAGAATGTCGTTTTGCTCGGGTCCATCCTCTGCTCGTCATCTTTGCCCTCGTGAGTATGTCCAGCGTGTTCCCCGCGTCGTCGCCGTCCTCCTGGAGCAATCTCCCCTTCCGTAAGCCCCTCCGTCAGCGCTCGTCGCCGCGCGCCCATGGGTGAGCAGTGCCGACATGCATTAATGGCGCTTGTCTACTTCTCTCCCTCGACCTCTTCTGCCCCGTGCTCCTCTATAGCTCGTCCGCACCTCCCACGTCGTGATCCCGTGCCACCCCGTGATCGCTGAGCCTCGCCAGAGCTTTGGCCGAGCTCGAGCGGCGGCACCCGAGCCCATGCCTCTCGCCCCGGCTATATAAGCCCACCCCGAGGTGCTCCGACCTCACCAAGCTCTTCCTCACTCTCCCAGCAACCTCCCGAGCCTCTCGAACAAGCTCTAGGAGCTCTCTTCGCTGCCCATCACCGCCATGGCCGCCGCTCAGCTTCTCCTAAATTCGTTCAAAGTTGAGCCCCTCCCTGCACTCCACCACCTACAGAAGCCTTCACCACCACCGTAGACCTTTACCCGCAGCTTGTTGCTTCGTTTCTGCAGCCGTCTCCGCGCGCCCATCATCGCCATGGCCGCCATCTACTGTGGTCTAGAGGCAGTTGGCCTCGCTGCTCTCCGGCGGAAGCCAGGATCGCTGGTGGATGCGCCCGGACGCGCTGGTCACACCGGTGGCCGGACCCCAGCCGGACGTGGCCGGGAGCACAGGGGCCAATGCCGGCCGCGCTCGGCCGGGCCTCCCCTGTCGCTCCATCGGGAGGTTGAAGGAGGAGGACAGGAGAGAGAGAGAGGTCAGCCGTGGGGCCCGCTTGTAGGCCTCACGGCATTGACCCCGCCCCGGGCCGCGCGTGTTAAGTGGAAGCGTAGTTTCGATTTTACGCTTTCGTTTCAGTGAAAGCTTAAACTGCTGCGGCTTCGGCCTGAAATGCGTTTTCACTGTCTCGAAAGCGTAGTTCCTAGAATGCGCCTTTTGTTTGACCCTGCCAGCCGAAATCCTTATATAGTGAACATTCGTCTGTTAGCAGCAGAAATGGACATATTCTAGTTCTTTTTCTGCCTAACGAACGAACGGCCGTATCTTTTTGCTCGAGACTCCGATTGAGATGAATCCAAAGCCTACTTCTTTGTCCTGTCAAGCCCTTTCTGTTGGTGTCACTTTCATTATGTTTTAACATTCTGAAAATGACCTTGATGCCCTTGCCCCTAATCATCCCCCTCCGAGGGAGAAGCTGTCTCCGGCGAATCTTTCCGCAAGCGTTCCGCACTTCTCCCCGGTGTATTCTTCATCCCCAGGCAAGCCACAACCACCATTTGCATGATAGCCATGCAGTAGCATTGGTTTTCAACTTGAATCTTTAATAACTGTATGGTTGTTTTGCTATTGCTATCGTTATTTCGGTTATGCTTATGGATCGGTGATTACCGTCATGCTATGCTTTCTTGCACTCAGTTATCATACTTGCTAGTATTACTTTCATATTGTCATGCTGGATAGTAGTACATGTTGGGTTGGTCATGTTCTTCGGTACATGACTAACGTCGGTTACCGAGTACCGTTGATATGCATTGTTCCTTTGCTGTTAGTTGGTTAAGTGCTTACTCGGTTATGTTATTGATGTGTTCTTGCATGATACTTATTGTTGGTGCTAATGGTCATTTTACACTATGAGTAGTGTTGTACTTGTGATATTCATGCTCATCATTATGCCATGCTCAGTTGGATATGATCCATTGTTGATATGGTTGATAGTTATGTTGCACCCCCATGCTTATGTTGATATCATGCTCATGCATTGTAATTGCATCATGTTATTTTATCATGGCTCAGCATATTTGCATTCAAGTTTAACCGGATTAAATTGAACTTGAACAACTGTTGGCTGAGTCATGGTGCCACCATATCGAGCTGACCAGTGCAACCACGCTTGCCTTTATGGGAAGGTCCTAACTAGGTCTATTGTCGTGCCTCTCGCCGGTGCCTCCAACGAGGGAAGGTTATGGGCGTGCGGTACCCTGGCCCGGTAAGCAGACATAACCTTGTGTGACCGTAGTTGGATGATAAGTGCTTTTGTCCCTGTTTGGACCATTTTTGTTTTGCCACGACGGTGGCCGTGGTGCCTTTGGTAGGCACAGGGCCACCCAGGACTTAGCCCAGTGGGGAGTAAGTCGGATTAGTCGGGAGAGTGTCATGGCAGTAGGACGGTTTTGCCGGAACGCCGTTGGTCCACCCGAATGGGAGTGTGAGGCCATGGGTTCCGTGGTGTGGGTACAGTGCACTACCTCTGCAGAGTGTATAATAAATCTATCGATAGCCGCGCCCGCGGATAAGGGCCCAGTTCATAGTTGGTCACACTATGGGTCAACAGTAATAATAATAACATGATTAATAACAACCCTGCTTCGATGACGAGAAAGAGATTGGTTGTGATCATGAGATGATCACCGTGGTATCATGGATACTGAAGTTGGTTGATATTTATGTGATCCGTGAATGATCACCTTTTGGTTACGAGGTAACCCATTGAGCCCAGACTGGTTCCATTTGTGATCCACAAATGATCACTGTGGTATCGAGGGTACAGATTCGTTGGATATTCGTGATGTTGTGCGAGAATCGTGGGTAAAGATCAAGCTCCTTGTGGTCATTTAATTATTACTATGGTATTGTTTATACCAAGCTTGATTTGATCCTGAGATGATCATGTGATGTCCGAGGTTGGTAAGTGATGCATGTGATGGTTACGAGGTAACCCGAGCAGAATAAGTGGTTCATATAGTGTCATCATGTTGCATGTTAGTCTCATCAAATTTATATGTTCATGCCATGCTCATATTGTTCTAGCTATATCATGTTCATGTTGTTCATGCCATGTTATCCTGATGATCTCATGATAATTCCTGCTTAACCTGTAACTGCCATGTTGTTGTTTGTCTTGAATGCTTCTGGGTATTGTGAGCTTGCAAGTACATTCAATGTAATGACCTAGCGTGTCATGCCAGTTTGCAGGTCATGCCAGATTTGATTGCTTGTTTGCCGTGGATTCCTTGTTTGCGAGCTTGGATAAGCGTTCCAGCCAGAGTCCCTATGGAGTGGAGTTAGTCACCGTCGTCACTGTTCTGCTGCCAGTAGTTATTCCGTTGCTTCGTGTTGTTCTGCTGCTTGCAAGGAGCAACTGTGGCAGGCGTAGTGTCGCCATGCCGATGTAATCCCCTTGTATTCATATAGCTTGTAATAAAGAGCTGAGTTGTTCTATGCTAAGCAGTGCCATATTCCAGAAGACTTCTCCTCGATCTCTCGGCTGGAATACGGGGCGTTCCGGTTTCTCTGAGCCGGGGTGCCACAATCTTTACCTTTGTAACCCTGGGGGGCCGGCCTATAAGACCCTCTGGGAGCCCTCCGTGCAGAGGGTCGACTCTCAGCTCATCACACACACACACACACACACACACACACTCATGCGTGAGGCGAGAATGGAGAATTAGCTCCTTCTCCCTCCTCCACGAAACAACTCCAAGAGCACCATTGTAGCCCTTGTGCATATCATACTATTTCGGTAGGACTAGGGGTGCTACCTATCCGGTGGGCCCCGGACCTGAGTACGTCGGGTGTCTCACACTTACGTGTGCTGACCTCGCTTCTAGAGCCCACCAGTGTCCTCACGCAGCCCCCACTTTTATCCATCTCATGGCACTACCGGATCGTGAAGACTGTACGCTTGCAATCTGTGGAGAGGCCGTGCTTTCGGTCTTCCGTTCCAGGGATTGTTCGTGGGCGGTTCGCTAGATCGTTCATCTACGGTTCGAGGGATTTAAATTACGATATACAACGAGTCTTCTTCCGCTGCAACTTGGAGTTGATAACAATACAATCTGAACCACATCTTCATAGTGTTCTTGGGTGATTGTCGGGCAAATTTTTTATGTGTTCTAGTAGGTTTCCCAACACAGCATGCATCCCGAAGTATTAATTTCACATGGAACATAGTAACACAATAAGCAAGGTGACATAATCTATACAGAGGAAAACCTAGCAATAAAATGATCCCCATTGGTTTACCCTTAGTGGCTGTCACAACCCTAGCATATTTGAGTGTAAATAGTTGCATTTATAATGATCATGCATCATGCCTAAATTCAAAAAAAATTGAATTGAGGAATTTTCAAAAGCCTCAAATTAAATAAATGGGCAGAAAACCCTAAAATCTCATTTAGTGTTTCCAAAAAGTTCTTATTAAATGTTTGAAAGTTCTGGTAAGAGTTATGACCCAACCAAAATTTTGGGAACATTTATAAGGAATTATTTTTGGGACTCAGAATTTAAATCAGTAAGTATTTGCACTTGGGTTTATATTCATAATAAATAGAATATAAATTCAACACCCTTGAAATAAATTATGTCCATTTGGAGAAGTCCATTGAGTAACATAAAATAGTTGAGAGAAATTTGGCATTGGTTTGAATTTAGATTTAAATTTAAAACAATGGCAAATGAATTAAATAGAAAACAAAGCAGATAGAAAATAGAAAAAGGAGCGGACTTACCTATGCACATAGCCCAGCCCACCAGAGCCCAACTGCTAGGAGCTTCTTCAAGCTCCTACCAGTAGGAGCAGCTGCGTGCTCGCCCGCGCGCTCGAGGAGGCCAGCTCCTCCCTGCCTACATGTTCCATGGAGCCCGCCCCTGAAGCTGAATGCCTTTTGTATTGTCACACGGCTTACGTAGAAGTACGACGAGTTTATGAATTTGATGTGTGTTACAGTGTTCATACTCGGCTTATCTCTACATAAGTCGTGACCCTGTGATTTGCCACTCGGCGTATTCATCAATACTCGACAGCGTGTGTTTTTCCTACAGTACTATGGCTCTCACATTCAGTCTAGCACTTGCACAAAGGACATGATGCAATAGTCTTACGATTAATTTGGACAATCTGGAGGTGATTGATATGATGAAGGATGGAGGACGGTCGGCGGGTGTAGCGGCGGCAACTTTTGATGATTGTTTTCATTTTGCTTGTGATTTCCTATACTAAATTCGAACATTGTAATAGAGAAGCAAAAAAAGTTTCTCACAAGCTCGCTAGATTAGCTAGATTTTCTTTGACTTTTGATTGGTTTGAGGAGCCCTTACCTGAAATTGTATCGATCCTCATAAACGATGTATTGATTATTTCCAATGAATAAAGTTTTTGAGATTTTTTTAAAAGGTCATGAGGCTATGTGGTTGGATGGGGCCAAAATATCAACCTATTTTGTACAACAATACAAGTATATACACATATATATGCAATTAGAAAAAGAATTAAAAGCTTGTAGCAACGCACGCAAATTCTACTAGTAACCCTAGCATCCTAGTCCTTGCACTACAGGAATCAGCTATTTTGCCGTCTGCCACGGCGGACGGCAAAGGCCTTTGCCGTCAGCCGCGGACGGCAAAAGGCTCCGGCAAAGTAGGCTACGGTAAACAGCTGCTTTGCCGTCTGCTTTCTGGCGGCTGACGGCAAAGGACCTTTGCCGTCTGCCGCGGACGGCAACGAGAGCAGATGGCAATAATTTTGCTCTCAGTCCGTTAAGTGGCTAACGGCAGGCCTTTGCCGTCCGCCGCGGACGGCAAACTTTCTAGTGCCTTTGCCGTCCGCTTCCGCCTCGCCCGCTTCCGCCACGCCCGCCGCATCGGCCGCCCCCGCTTCCGCCTCGGCCTGCGGCGCCACTTCCGCGTCGCGTCGCGTCGGCCGCCCCCGCTGAGGCGCTGCCGCCTGCCCCCCCCTGCCCGCTGCCGCCTCGCGTGCCCCGACGCCTCCTGCCCCCCGCTTCCCGCTGCCGCGTTGCACGCCTGCCGTGCTGCCGGCTGCCGCCTCGCCTGCCCCGCGTGCCCCGATGCCTCGCGGTCAACGCCGCCATCTCGTTTTCCGCACGCCGCCCTCTCGTCTTCCGCGCGCCGCCGTCTCGTCTTCCGCGCGGCCATCTCGTCTTCCGCGCGGCCATCTCGTCTTCCGCCCGCCGCCCTCTCGTCTTCCGCGCGGCCATCTCGTCTTCCGCCCGCCGCCCTCTCGTCTTCCGCGCGGCCATCTCGTCTTCCGCGGCCCGGCGCCTCCCTGCCGCATTAAATCCCGGCGCTATAAAACCCGCCCTGCGCGGCAAGTTTGGTCACACCGGCCATCTCCTCCACCGCCCCACCCCCTCCTCTCCCTCTTCACACCGGTGTTCTCTTCGCGGGATGGCGTCCAGCGAATCGGACTCCGACAGTGCGGCACCAGGCGGCCACTGGCCGTCAAGCCTCACGTTGGGGCAGACGGAGGACCTCGCTCGGTTCGGCCTCTACGTGCCGCCGGCGGCGAAGCTGCCGCGGCCGTGGAGGATCTCCGCGGACGAATTCCCCACGCAGGGCGTATCGGCGACGCCGGCAGAGCTTCGCGCGCACCCCGGGGGACGCTACAACCGGAAGGGCCGCCGCCATTTTTGGAAGGGCAAGCGGTTCGACAACGTCATCGGCGCCTTCAAGCGCGCCGCCCGAGGGCTCCCTGTCGGCGATCTCTCTCGTGGAGCCGGGCCCTCCCAGCCGCGCAGGGCACCCGCTCCCACCCCCGCCCCAGCAGCCCCGGCCGAGGTTGTGATCCCGCTGGAGCAGGCGGCGCTCCAGCAGGACGGCGACCCGGAGGACACGCCCGGGCTCCTCGCGATACTGGCGCAGTCAGCGAAGGAGGCCGCCACGGCGGCGGCGCTGGAGGCCCAGGAGGAGGCGGCGCTGCAGGCGGCGATGGCGGCGCAACAGGCGGCGCTGGAGGCCCAGGAGGAGGCGGCGCTGCAGGCGGCGATGGCGGCGCAGCAGGTGGCGATGGCGCCGCCGGAGTGGCAGCAGGTGCCGCCGGAGTGGCAGCAGGAGTGGCAGCAGGCGCCGGCGGCGGAGGAGGAAGAGGATTCGGACGACGTCCCAGTGGACTGGGACGACGTCGCGAACTGGTCCAGCAGCGACGATGACGGCGGCAGCGGCCCGGCCGTGATTGACCTAGATAGCGACGCCGAGTAGTTTGTTTACTATTTATGTACGAACTACTTTATGTACGAACTTTTTTTAGTGTGTTGTTTGCGGCCCTAAAACTAAACTAAAACTAAACCTAAAACTAAAAAAATAGAAAAAAAAGGAAAAAAGGGGTAGAGCTCACCTGAGGCAGGGCCGGTGGAGGAGGTCGCCGGTGGAGGAGGGGGGCGGGGCGGTGGAGGAGGTGGCCGGTGGAGGAGAGGTGCGGGGCGGCCTGGGGCGGCGGCGCCGGGCCCGGGGCGGTGGGGCGGCGGGGCGCCGGGGCGGTGGGGCCGGGGCGCCGGGCGGCGGCGAGTGCTGGGGGCGGCGGCGCGCGGCGGGCGGCGGCGGTGGGGTGGGATGTGTGGTGGGATGTAGTGCGCGTCGGCGAGGTGAGAGAGGGAGAGAACAGAGAGTAACGGGCGGGGGGGTACGGGCCGTTAGGTAGTCTCCTCTTTGCCGTCCGCCACTATTTGTCGTCCGCCCTTTTGCCTCTTTGCCGTCCGCTGGCAGACGGCAAAGAGGTGGGGCGTTAAGTTTTCCCCAAACGGGCGGGGGTGGGGGCCACCTCTCTCTTTGCCGTCCGCCAGCTGACGGTAAAGAAGATGGCAAAGAGCTTCTTTGCCGTCTGCCACTTCTTTGCCGTCAGCTTCTAGGTAGCTGATGGCAAAGAGCTTCTTTGCCGTCAGCTAGTAGACGGCAAAGAGCTGGCAGATGGCAAATTAGCTGATTCTAGTAGTGTTGTGAGCAATGTACATTTGGTGATATTTTTTGCGGGAAACATGTGGTGATGTTTAACATGATAACATTAGAGATGGCATGAAAATAAATGAGATTAGGTTAAAGAGTCTGAAACAAAAAAAATATTCTTTTGTTAGTTTTGCTAAAACAAAACAAAAGTTGTTTTATCATTACAAATTGAAAGTGCTAGTGATCGACTAGAGGGGGGTGAATAGGCGATTTTTATAAAAGTCTTCTGAACACGAGGTCTTTGAAGATAGACAATAGAAATGAACCTATTGATATGCAGCGGAAGATAGACTACAGTAGACAAGCCATAGTCAAGTAAGCAATGTAGTGAAAGCATGAAGACTATCAGCAGCTAGGTATTATGGATTAGGGTGGAAGACAGTATGAAGTCAAACATGAAATAGTCTTCACTGAGTAAAGTCAAACAGATCAGACAAGCAAGCAATGACTTCATGAAGACAAACTGTAAAGTAAAGGGAAGTGGGGGGATAGAACCAGTTGCTTACTGAAGACAAGGATTTGGTAGACCAGTTCCAGTTACTGTGACAACTGTACGTCTGGTGAGGGAGGCTGAGATTTAACTCAGAAGACCGCGTCTTCACCTTATTCCCCTTGAGCTAAAGACAACTAGTCCTCGCCCAATCACTCTGGTAAGTCTTTAAGGTAGACTTCCAAACCTTCACAGACTTCGTTCACCGACGATCCATAATGACTCTTGGATGCTCAGAACGCAATGCCTAGCCGGCTGGAGGATTCACAGCCCTCAAGTGTAACAAGTCTTCAAGTCATGCGGACAGAACGACTTCAGTGATGCCTAACACTCTTTGGCTCTGGGTGTTTTGGGCTTTGTCCTCGCAAGGATCTCTCTCTCAAATGCTTCGGAGGTGGGTTGCTCTCAAACGACAAAAGTCATGCACTAACTCTGAGCAGCCACCAATTTATGGTGTAGGGGTGGGCTTTTTGTAGCCAGGAGGCAAACCGACCTGATTTGTCCAAAATGACCCTGGGTCACTAAGGAACCGACACGTGTCCAACGGTCGGATTGTGAACACGGGCGGCAGCTTTACTTGGGCTACAAGCAAAGCTGACTCATCCAGCTCTGGATAAGATTTGCTCTCATTGTCTTCGCTCGAAGACATAGGATTTTGGTTGAGCATCACATCAGTCACTCTGACTTTGTTCACTTGGACCCCACTTAACAATACGGTGGTTCCTATGACTCAATAACAAAGAAAAGGAAACTATGAAACAACTATGTCTTCGCACTCCATAGTCTTCAAGTGAATGTCTTCACATGTCATAATCTTCATCGTGAATGTCTTCACGAACCACCATTATCTTTAATGTCTTCGTACATTTTTAGGGGTCATCTCTCGTAGGTAAACTGAATCAATAAGGGACTACTACCTGTGTTATCCTGCAATTCTCACAAACACATTAGTCCCTCAACCAAGTTTGTCATCAATAATCCAAAACCAACTTGGGGTGACACTAGCTGCACTTACAATCTCCCCCTTTTTGGTGATTGATGACAAACTGGTTGAAGTTTTCAACGGGGATAAAGTATGTGAAAATTAAAGTTCAAAGTCATTGTCTTCATAAGTTGCAAAAGGCTCCCCCTGAAGATGTGCATATAAGTAGTTTGCTTTTGAATGCAAATGCACATGACGGGTTTTACTTTTTGGAGATCCTCTTCAACTTTTGAAGACAATTCATCATGCATATATAGACATGACGAAGATAATTACATGCACAATGAAAAATGGGCGTCTGCAGAATGACTTCATCCGGAATTTATCATCGCATCACAAAGTAGCAGCAAAAGTAGAAGACGACCATCAAGTTTAAGTGTTACAACTCAAGAGCCAAATAGTTTCAAAGCGAGAGTTGTAAGAACTTAGCAAAAATAGTGCAACCACCCATATGGACCCGCTTGAAGACTATCAACCTCATATGCTTCTCCCCCTTTTGTTAGTAATGACCAAAAAGGTTTGAAGACATAGAGGATCTACTCGTTCCCAGCTGGAGTAGAAGATGGAGCAGGGTCGATGTTGGAGTTTGGTGGTGCAGATGGGCCTGACGCAGAATCGTGGTGCAGTGCAGCCAGAGTTGGTGAAGTGGCGTCATCCTCTTCATCGACGACTCTCGCAACAATAGTTGCACCCGAAGACGAATGTTCAGAATCTTCAATAGATGGAGTGCGACGCCAGCTTGCATTTTGGGGAGGCCTGGAGTCAAACTTGAAGCTCTCTGTGAAGCCATCTTCAGAGCAGAGCAATGTGAGGCTCTTCCAGGACCGCCGACAGGCTTCATGTGCAACAAATGAATTCTTGGTGGCCAAGTTGCGAATGCGATTAACATCCACCAAGAGACTCCGCATCTACGCTTCAGCCAGTCATGATGCTTATCATGCTTTTGATGTAAAGCCACTAGAAGCTCACGGTCATTGAGAACACGAGGACGCTTCTGAGGCCTTTGAGCAATGGTGCTGGCAGTGGCTTCAGTGTTGGCACGGTGCGACACACGCAAGTTGCCAGCCAGAGGATAAGCAGGTGTTGTAGCATTTGTCACATGAATCCCTTCAATAGGCTGTGTGAAGCTTTGGAATTTTGCATTCTGAAGGTGGAGTGGCTTCTTTGCTGGTTCAGGGTAGATGGCTTCAATGGACATATCAACATCAGGCAGAAATACAATGTGGTTGTGCGCTGAAGGTTGATAGTCGATGGTTGAATGAAGCTTGATCAAGCGCATCACCCATGGAGCATAAAATTTCAAGCCAAAAAGATCAATCCCAGAGGCAGCAAGCTGTCGGATGAAGAAATCCCGAGTGTTGAATCTGATGCCATTGACAATATAGAACACCAATGTATTCATGGAGCCTTCAAGTTTAGCTTCAGAGGAATTTCCTTTGGTTCGCCAGACAGTACGCCTCAGAATATGATAGACTGTGCGTGGCAAGTACTCAAGGTCCTTAACAAATAATTCCTTGGGGTATTCGACGTCATGTAGCAATGGCTTCATCATGCTCAGCATTTAGCTCATGTTGGGCTTTGGCCTCCGAAAGATGCTTTGCAGTTCGTTCAGATGAAGCTGACAACCAAGTTCGTACAACTCATCTAGAGTGGGCAGAGAGGTAAGCTCAATGATGTCCTGAGCTTTGGCTTCATGATGAATATCTCTTGTCATCCACTCAAGGACCCAAGTCTTCGGATCCTTGTCGTAGCCTCGAATGTGCAATGTTGCATAGAACTGAAGCAGAAGTTCTTCATTCCAGTGCTCCTTGTGAGTTACAAATGGCAGCAGCCCAACATCCCAAAACAACCAAGGGCCTCTTCAAGGCATGGCAGCCCAGCCATAGCATCACAATCCAGATGCTTATGCGGAAAAAGCCGATACTGGTTCTATAGGATGCATGAGTAGTAGCTTTGATGCTGATGGCTCCAAAACCTGTCAGAGGATATCTTTGGCTTCGTGTACGGGTTCTTGGCGCTGTCAAAGAAGGTATTGTGGCTCTCTGAAGCTGAGCACACTGAATGAGCCCTGAGTTGCAGCACTTGGAAGCCTTCATAATCTTGGCTTAGGCTTTTGAACTTGAGGCCTCTGCTCCACATGGTAATCATATTGCGGCCCGGGAGCACTGGGTGGAACCATGATAGGCCATCGGACAGTCACCAACTCACCACGATTGAACGCGCGTTCCATAGTATGAGGCCTTGGTGGAGGAACAACGTCATCAGAGATGATTGGTGGAACAATAGTGCCAGTAGTCGCATTGGCTTCGGTCTCCACATTATCTTCAGCCATGACAGTATCATTGGCTGCAGTATTGTTGTTTGTGGCAGCCTCAGTGTTTTCAACCTCCATCTCTTCAACAACTGGAGGGCCGGGCACGATCACATTCTCTTGAATGACTGGATCACTGGCAGGGGGTGTGGCTTCTCTTTCTTCTTCTTGCTCTTCTTCTTTGTCTTCGGCTGATGCAGCCGGAATGTCTTCAGCAGCTTTGGCTTCAGATTTAGAGGCAGACGCAGAAGGGGTGGCTTCAGGAAACACTTGACGTGCTACTGAGCTGTTGTGTTGCACATCGTCTTCTAGAATGCTTGTCATGGAGACCTGTGTCCTGAGGCCTTTGCGAAGCCTGCGAAATGCTGGCGACGCCTTTGGAGAGGGAGTGGTCTGTTCCATGTAGTTGTCATCATCAAGTACCGGAGTGGTGACTTGAGGTGGTGGAGTACGTGGTGTTTTGTCTTGCATAGGGATGTCTTGTTGTTGCTGCTCAACCCATCAGTCATCTTGAGCAATTGGCGTCAATGGACGACCAATGCTAATGAGTTCACTGCCCATGGGAGCAGGCGATGATACCGACTTGGGTTCAAGCTGAGGAAGGACTTCATCATCATTCACATTGTCTTCACGACCAATGTCTTCAGCAGCGTTGGGGTCAACAGCTGGAATTTCTTCACTTTCTGGAGCCTCTGTGGAAGCAGGCTCATGAATCACCAGGCGGCACTCCTGGTTGTTAGAGGCAGGGAGAGCAACCACTAGTAGAAAAAGGGCATAATGTGAAGCACATTAGTCCCGGTTTGTAAGTGAACCGGCACTAATGTGCTCATTAGTGCCGGCTCCAATGGCTAGGCGGGCGGCGATCATTAGTACCGGTTCGTGCCACGAACCGGTACTAAAGACGTGGTGGCAGGCTTGTGTGAGGCTGGGGCCCCACCAGCACCTTTAGTACCGGTTGGTTATACGAACTGGGACTAGAGATGCACCTTTAGTCTCGGTTCGTATAACCAACTGGTACTAAAGGTCATCCTATATAAACCTCTTCGCCGAGACCGAGCGCTCTGTTCTGCCCCTTTTCCCCCTCTCCTCTGTTTTATTTCTCTTCCTCTCGAGCTCACACTCCATTTTTGCCAAAATTTGTGAAGATTTGAAGGCACCCCATCCATCCAAGTGATCACAAAGGTTAGCAACTTTGTCCTTTCATTTCTCATTGCTAGATTAGCTCTTGCAATGCTCTATAAGTATAGTGATTTGTGGGTTTTATTTTGGGAGGAATTATATGTGGTCGTATTTGATTTATATGCAATTTGAGGTCAGAATAACTCTTAGTTTGCATATGTAGGTGTGGTTTACTTAGTGCCTTCCCGTCTCCGTCCTAACCACCGTCGATCGCCCGCATCGTCCCGTCGCCGGCACAACCTTGTGGTGAGCCTCTTGTTCTTATCTTTTTTATATAAAAAAATCATGTTTGTGTGATTTAGATATATAGTTACTCGTATAATTATCTTACCCGTACGTTGTTTGTTATACATAGTGCCATGGTTTTGATATCCGTCCCCGTCAGCCCTCGTCCAGGTTATGATTTGGATGTGGTATATTCTCTTTTATAACTCTTTGTTGCATTTTGTGTTTATGACAAATTATGCCCATCAAGTTCACATAGATATTTTTATCTAGGAGGTATGTGAACTGGAAATTCCAACGGACCCTATTGTCGAGAGGTTAAATTTAGTTGAAAGAGAAAATGAGTATTTGAAAGAAAAATTGAAAAGAATTGAGGGGAGAAGATGGAATTGGAGTTGCATGTTTCCGATGTCGTCGATGATCACAATATCAAGATGGAGAAACTGCGCTTGAAGATTAGAAAGATTAGAAAATATGCCATTGATAGTGAGGCTTGGTATCATTATGCTGTTGGATCAATTGTTACCTTAGTTGCGATCTTGATCGCATTTGTTGTTGCATTTAAATGCTTTAGCTAGAGAGTTATTTGTATGTTTGTTTTATGAGAATAAGTGTTGTATGAACTTGTATTAATTTGGTCTTTTCAGTGTTGTGTAATGAAGATGAGCCGGCAATGGATGTACGATGACCGTTGCTCTCCCCAGTTCGTTAATGTCGTGCATACTTTTCTGCTTGCGGCTGAGGCAAACAAGCAGGCAGATGGTTTTATGCCTTGTCCATGTGCTGGCTATAAGAATGGTCAGAATTACTCTAAGTTAAAAACCATTCACATCCACCTGTTTGAGTCCAGTTTCATGCCCCACTATAATGTTTGGACCAAGCACAGAGAAAGAGGGGTTATGATGGAAGACAATCAAGAAGAAGAGGACGACGACAGCTATCCTGGCCATGGGTTCCCTGAATACGATAGTACAATAATGGGGGAAGAAGCTGAGCCGACAATGCGGGAAGAAGCTGAAGAAGAGGCATCAGATGAGCCCGCTGATGATCTTGGTCGGGCCATTGCTGATGCAAAGAAAAACTTCGCAAGTGAAAAGGTGAAGAAGAAGTTGCAGCGCATGTTAGAGGATCACAAGAAATTGTTGTACCCGAATTGCGAAGCTGACAAGAAAAAGCTGGGCACCACACTGGACTTGCTGCAATGGAAGGCAGAGAATGGTGTATCTGACAAGGGATTTGGAAAGTTGCTAGTAATGTTAAAGAAGATGCTTCCAAACGACAATGAATTGCCCGAGAGTACGTACAAAGCAAAGAAGGTTGTCTGCCCTCTAGGGTTAGAGCTGCAGAAGATACATGCATGCCCTAATGACCGCATCCTCTACCGCGGTGAGTACGAGGATTTGAACGCGTGCCCGGTATGCGATGCATTGCGCTATAAGATCAGCCGCGATGACCCTGGTGATGTCGAGGGCGAGCGCCCCAGGAAGAAGATTCCTGCCAAGGTGATGTGGTATGCTCCTATAATACCGCGGTTGAAACGTTTGTTCCAAAACAAAGAGCATGCCAAGGCGATGCGATGGCACAGAGAAGGCCATAAGAAAGACGGGAAGTTGAGAGTACCCGCTGACGGGTCGCAGTGGAGAAAAATCGAGAGAAAGTACAGGGAGGACTTTGCAGGCGACGCAAGGAACGTATGAGAGGGTTACGGCCAAAACTGGATGCACTTCGTGTACAAAATGGACGATCTCTTTCGAAGTATCAGGGTTTCAAACGAAAACTCATCTGTTACAAAGGCATTTCATTTTTTTTAAATAACCTAAGTATTACCAAATTGAATATAATGATAAAACACACTAATATTAAACATAAGAAAAATAATCACTGAAAAATCTATTTTTAAAGTTAAGTTATTCACAAACTAGGGATTCACATAAATTTCAAATAATTCAAATTTAAACTATTCAAATTTGAAAACTACTGGCACTAACAGAAAGTTTGTAATTTTTTGTACCTAAAGCAAAAATATTCACAAAGAAACTCTAAATACAGCAAAAAACAACTCAGAAATAAATAAAAGAAATTAAATAAAGCAAATAAAAAAGCCCGCCTACTGGGCCACAGCGGCCTGCATACGACTAGAAACCCAACCTGTAGTTGGGCCAGGATGCAGGCCCGCAAGGCCCAATAGGCCCACAGGGCAGCGCGACGAGTTAGGCCCAGAAGCCTGCTATAGAGAGGAGCTCGAGAGAGCTAACGCACTAAAGGGGGGGGTCTTTAGTACCGGTTGGAGCCACGACCCGGTACTAAAGGTGTGCGCTTCCCGCCGCTTGGCCTGGCCAAAACAGACCTTTAGTACCGGTTGGTGGCTGCAACCGGTACTAAAGGTCAATCCTATATATACAACACTTCGAAAAATTTCAGTTTCCCTATGTTTTTCCTCTGTTTCTTCCTATCCGCACCCGACGTGCCACCTGCCCCGATCGACGCCATCGCCGCCCATGCCGTCGTTGCACCCGACGCGCCGCCCCCGACGCGCCGCCCTCGATGCGCCGCCCATGCTATCCCCCGTGGCGCCGCCCGCCACCCCCGACGCGCCGCCCACCGCCCCCGTCGCGTGCCGCCCCTCCCTCGAGCTCGCACGCCGTCGTCGTTGCCGTCGCTGCCCCCGACACCCCGCTGTGAGCCCCTTCCGCCATGGCCGCCCTCCCATAGCTAGATCAAGCCCGCACACACACACATGCATTTTAGTTTTTTATAGTTTTAGTTATAGAAATGTTAGATGAATTTTACATATAGAAATGTTAGTTAGTTATAGAAATGTTAGATGTATTTTCTGTTTTTTATAGTTTTAGTTATAGAAATGTTAGATGAGTTTTAGAGCAAGGAAATGTTAGATGAATTTTCTATTTTTTTAGTTTTTTATGGTTTTTGTTATAGAAATGTTAGATGAATTTTAGATATAGAAATGTTAGATGAAAGTTTAAGGAATTTTGTTATAGAAATGTTAGTTATATATATATATATATATAAATGTTAGATGAATTAGATATATAAATGTTAGATGCATGTTTTTTTAGTTTTTTATACTTTTAGTTATAGAAATGTTAGATGAATTTTAGATATATAAATGTTAATTAGAAATGTTATATTTTTAGTTTTTTATACGTGAACGATGCCCAGCCCGCATCCTCGCCGTTGACCCATTCGCGACGACATCCTGCTTCAGAGGACCCATGTCCGGGACTGGGCTCCGTCGGGCTGGCACTGGGAGGTGCTAGGGGCGCGCCGCTTGGTGAGGAACCCGGCCCCGGGTCCTGTCGTCGACCCTGATCTCCTTTGCTGGTGTTCGCGTGGCCACTTTCGGTGCGGAGGGAGCCGGCCCCGCCGGAGGTGGTACGTCGCCGTGTCAGGGAGGAGGACGAGCACGTCCGTCGCTACATGGCTGCTATGGACATCAGGTTCTCCAATACCTGGCAGGTTCTTTGGGAATCTCACCCGAGCTATGATCCTGTGATGGTTCCTTCTCTTTGGGTGTCCACCACCCGCGCCTCAGGAACCGCGAATGAACTAGATTATTTTGTAGTATTAGATCTATATTAGCTAGCTAGCTAGTGATGTATTCGATAATATTTGAGACGATGTATTCGAGATTATATATATTTGTCGATAATATTCGAGACGATGTATTCAAGATTATATATATTGTTCGATAATATTCGAGACGATGTATTCGAGATTATATTCGTTGATGCATATTATGTACTATGATTCAGTTTTTCCTTATTGATTGCATGCATGCATTGTAATTTGAATACTAAATTGTTTTATATTTCTTCTGGATTAGTTAAATAAAAGCTATGACGGACAATACCGACAGAGAAGGAGAAGAGGCCCTGTTCGAGATCATACGCTCCCCTCGCCGGCCAGATGATCAGAATGAAGAAGATGACGACCCCCAATATCTGAACAATATCAGGGATGGTGATATGATATTCGATCATGACGACCGAATTGATGAAGTCCAGGACTATGATTATGATGACGAAGAAAATGTTGATCTTGAAATAACAAACACCGGCGAGGTATATTTATATAAGCAGGCATCTGGTGATCACATGTTTTAAATGATTTGAAGATATATTAATGAATCGATCTTTCTTCTTTCAGCCTTCCGGATCGAGCAAATCTTCTACAGGCAGCAGGACAGTGCGAGGCCCGGCCAAAAAGTTGAAGGAGGGCGTAAAGTACAATATCGATGCCATCAAAACTAATGGCGAACCAATCGCGCCTAAGAAGAATGCGAACAAGTTCGTTCGTCAGTGCGGAGTTCTTGTGAAGGACCAAATCCCGATGTCCATGCAAGAATGGAAAAAGCCAGCAAAGGAATGTACAGATCTTAGTTTTGTCGAAGAAAGAGAAAAATATCTGCTTTGGGAATCTCTCATGGAACATTTCACCCTACCAGATCATTTCACAGATGCAGATGTGCAGAAAGTCAAGGACGCTGCTCTTAGGAAGATGGCAATTGCAGTTAAACAACCACAAGAAAACTATATGGGCCAAGTACGTTGCAGGAGGAAAGAAGACTCCAGAATTCACGGGAACACTGGAAAAGCAAAGAGATCACTGGCCCGCTTTTGTGAAATTCAAGGAATCAGAATTAGCTAAGGAATGGTCGAGAGTAAACAAGCTCAGTGTCGCGAAAAAGGAGCATTTCCATACGCTGGGGCCAGGTGTCTACGCGGTGGCAATGCCTAAGTGGGATAAGTCTAAGCAATAGATGGTGGATGCAGGGGTCACTCTAGTTACATTGAGCTGGCCGGAAAGGTGCAGGACTTGGTTCTATGCGCATGGGGGGTGTTGGACCCAAAGACAGGCAAGGTTTTGAAGAAGGCAAGTCTTAAAGGAGCCAACGACAAGTTACTTGTTGCAATAGAAGAGGCTCGAACGGTGGTGTTCACGCCCAACAGAGAGAACGACGAGCTTACACGCGCCCTGGGAAATCCTGAACACCCGGGAAGAACACGAGGCAAAGGCGTTGTTCCGTGGTATGAGGGGTTTGCGGGCTGGAACGCTGACTACAGAAGCCGTGCGAGAAGGAAGATGGAGGAGGAGAAGAAGAGGAAGCTGGAGGAGGATCAGAGGAAGCAGGAAGCAGAACGCCTTAAAGGCCTAGAATCAGTGCACGCAAAGTTGGCACTCCAGTTGGAGAGGCAGCAGCAGCAGATCGACTCACTTAGCTAAGAAAGGGGGTCTTAGCAGCGGCAGCGGCTAGCGGATGATCCAGCATTGGATAGCATCGTCCCATCCATGTCTATTCTCGTAAAGGCCATGAAGCAGGCGCCGGGGATTGATTTATGTGCATACTACGTTTGCGAGAACATTCGCATGATGGCGTCCGAAAGGACCAAATCTGCTAGACAGCTATGGTACGTTTGCCAGAACACTATTCACAATTTTTACATCATTATCAATATCTAATCACACAACTAATATATGCATATTGATCTCCTTCTTAAAAGTTCAATGAGGTGCGGGATAAGCTCCTACCAACGGATCGTGTACGAGCAATTCAAGAGGAAATAACGGGATTTTTGCTCGACCAGGTCATAGATCCCAAAGGAGAATACCATTACGTGCTACCGTAGTAATGCCTTCATGTAGGAGAAATTGTATATACCAAATTGTATATATATACATGTGTATGTGTGAATGGTGGTGCGAGAAATTCGATGATATATATAAACAACATGAACTTCCTGAGTTACATGCCTGAACTTCCCTCTGTAGGAACCCGACCTTTGGGCTATCTTCGCAACCGTGTGTCCCCGTGCGAATTATTCTGGTTAGTTGTGTTCTATGTGATGTAAATGTAATCTGCAAACGGTTTTTAGCAACTAAATACATGTTTTAAATAGGAATCTTGCTCATAGGCGGATTTTGCTCTCGGGTCCTGATGAAGACGCATTTTTTGCAATTTTACTGCCTGAGTTGTTCGACCCGAACTTTCCCTTGTGCTAGGTTGAACTTCCGCCAACATTGCCCAAATGGGGCTTGCTATATACCATTGGAAAGCTATGGACACAAGTATCGTGACCCAAGTGAAATGTTTTGCAAAATGTAACCGGTTTAAGAGCAGTTTTGAAAACCGTTTTTTCTTCATACAAAAACCTGAATCGTATTTTTGATCGCATTTCTAACTGTTTATCGGAATGAGGCAAATAATATGGCATTGGAAAGCTCCTGCAAAACCGCTTCTTCCACATGTTGATAGTTTTCTATAATTCCCTATGGTTAAAGAGTAATTAGGAAAATCGTAAACTTTTGCAAACCGAACAGCCGAGTTGGTATTTTCGATGCCATTTCTAAATACCTAATCCTATTGATGCAAATGATATGTCGTTGGAAAGCTTATGAAAACGCGCTACTTTTTCATATTAAAAGTTTTTTCTAATTTTGTACGGTTTTAGAAAACGGTAGAAGTTCCATCTAGTTTGTATTTTCGAGCTGATTTTTTAACCGTACGTTCGAATGTAGCACATGATATGGCGTTGGAAAGCTTGAAGAAATGCGAAACCTTTTAGTATATATTGTTTCTCCCAATTCCTTACGGTTTTAAGTCCATTTTAAAAATGGCTAAAAATTATTTTCGCCGTAATTTCTAGAAACTTTATCGGAATGGGGCAAATAATATAGCGTTGAAAAGCTATGAAAAATGTGAAACTTTTTCATGTTGATGGTTTTCTCTGATACCTAGCCGTTTTCAAGTAATTTCGAAAACGGAGAGATCATTCGTTCTGCCTTTATCGCGAAACAGATTCTTCGAAAATGCACCGCGTGAAGAATCTGAACTTCTCGGCGTGTGTACGTGAACTTCACTCTGTTTTCACGTGATTTTTTTGCCCGTAGATCTCCATCCACTCACTAGAACACTCACCGGAATTGAGCAAGTGATATACCAGTGGAAAGCTGCTGTAAACATGCAACTTTCCCGTGTTGGTCGTTTTTTCATACTTGCGACGATTTAAAAAAAATCATCTGAGATTCATTCACTGTAGTAGTCGAACTTCCTGCTGTTTTCACGTTGAACTTCTGTGACATATTTTCGTTTGTAATTTTCTCATTCATTCATTAGTGTTACATAAATGATATTCCTTTCGTACAAACCGATCTCACAATAATTTTTTTAACTTTCTCCGACCGAGGATTTGAAATTATAACAAGAAAACTTTTAGTCTTTGCTTTTTTATTCCTTTTTAATACAAAATGCACACCATGTAGTACGTGAACTTCTGGAAGTTATCAATCTTAACTTCTCTCGGTTACATGAAAATATCTGAGTTTTTTATGAATATTAATATGAATTTCTTAATGCCTTTTTACGAATTTTGAAGTGCTCTATTTTTAAAAGTTGAACTTCTTGTTATTTTATTTTTGAACTTCTTGTTTCCATTCTTTAATAACGAGGAAAATCTGAGTTTTCTATAATCGTCGAACTTCTCCATCTTTTTAATATGGACTTCCTCGTTTTATTTCCTAATCTTTTTTATGAAATTTTGGAGCGCTCTATTTTTAAAAGTTGAACTTCTTGTTATTTTATTTTTGAACTTCTTGTTTCCATTTTTTAATAACGAGGAAAATCTGAGTTTTCTATAATCATCCAACTTCTCCATCTTTTTAATATGGACTTCTTGGTTTTATTTCTTAATCTTTTCTTAATTTGAACTTCATGGTTGATTCTTCAATACTAAGGGATATTTGAGTATTTTAATAATGGTAAAATCTTAGTTTCTAAATAAACATCGAACCGCTTTGCTATTTTTGTTTGAACTTCGAGTTTTTTTCGAAATGGGGAAAATCCATTTTTAAACTTTTTTTAGTTGTTCCTTTTTTTAATTTGAACTTCTTCGTTTTATACTTTAGTAACGCAAAAATGTGACTTTTTCATAATCTTTGGACTTCTTTATTTTAATTTGAACTTCTTAGTCTTATTCTTAGAAAAATATGTTTTAAAATAAGCATCAAATAGTTTTTTAAATTAAACTTCACACTTTCATTTTTACAAGAAACGGAAAGAATTTGAGTTTTTTATATCCATCGAACTTCTCCTTTTTTTTATTTGAACTTCTTCATTTTATTTTATTTTTTGTAACAAGGAAAATCTGAGTTTTGTCACAAATATGAAACTTCTCTATTTTTGTAATTTGGACTTGTTGATTTATTTCTTTCAGTAAAGACAATATCATAGTTTTGTAATAAATATTGAATTGTCCATTATTTCACTTTCAACTTCTATTTTAATTTTAGAAACAATGAAAGTCCTATTTATGATTTTTGAACTTCTCCATTTCTAAAATTTGAACTTCTGGGTTTTATTTATGGAAATGAAAAAACTGAATTATTTATTAAAATCAAACTATTCTATTAGTTGAACTCGAACTTCTTAGTTCTTTCACAAAATGCATAAACTTTATTCCCCCTTTCATTAATTTTTATTTTTCTGTTCGATAACAAGAGAACATTCTTTTTCTTGTTAGTGTTTTGAAGTGATTTTTCTAGACTTAAATTTTGTTTTGTGCTCTTTTCAAATTTGTTTGTCACTTGAAGTTCTAAAAAATCGCAACTCTCCGATGTTTTGCCTTGCATGTTTAATTTTTATTTGAACTTGCTGAGATAACACACTTGACCTTCTCGAACACAACATTTTGACGTTCACAAAAAATAAATCAAAGCCAAAATTTTGACCTACAGAGCATGTACAATTTTCACCACGTTTTCAGGAATAGTCAAAGCTACATCATAATACCCGGATTTCAGAGCAAATGCTTTATGAAAAGAAAATAAGAATACAAAATAACAAGGGAGATCTAGCTGAAGGAATTGGTTGAGGTGGAGCGAGGGAACTAGATGCAACCAAGAAACAAGTGAATTATTGATTGGTGATGAAGACCATCTCAAGAAAAAATCTGTAGTGGCAGCAACAACCACCGAATAATCCATCAACTCCCCGTAAAGTTGTTGTGTGTTGTCTACATGTACATATCTAATTTTCTTTACACATGACGGTAGCATTGAGACTATCATATTTGTAGGCAAATGGTTTGAGGCGAGGCCATCTCAATAATACACTGGATGTGAGATCGCATACCCATGATTTGGACCCCAAAAACAACACAAAGATCGCACACCCCGTTGCCTCTGACATTCTTTCTGCACCTTATGTGACCTTCTCCCTGCCTTTATGGTGACCTTCTCCCTACCTTTGTGGTGAAATTCTTCCTCCACAAAGGAACAAAAGAAATCAAGTTCTTTCACCTAATGAACAAAATTTTCTTCAATCAGTAACTAAAAATGGGGTAACAAAAAATATGCACAATCATTTTTACAAATATTGCCAAAGGTTGGAGGCAGCTTGCAGACCGCAATAGGGATGAGAAGCCCATCGTCTAATTTTTTTAAATGTTTTATTCGCTTTTGAACTTAGGGTTCTTTTTTTTTCTAGACTTCCAAACTTCAAATAGAATGTACACTACATCTACATATATACACATATAAATGAACTTCATCTCTTTTACTTAAGAATATAAGTGGGCGGGCGGGATATAGTTCATTATTAAAAATGGCTTCCTGAAGAAAAGTAAACACCACGTTCACACAAACTCTCTCACATAGACTGACCATACAACACTGCTAGTTTGCTACTATGTTCAGGTATGTGAGATAGAAAATACAAATAGATGAGATAGAGTTACAAGTAGACTAGCCCTAGAATTTCAGGAGAGACAGAGAGAGTACATCCATGTGTAGATTTCTGCTTGCCGCACGGCCCCAATGGCACAAACTACTGTTGTTGCGTTCACCAGCAAACCTTAGAAAATCTGCTGCCTACTAATATCCAGCAACATTCGTTTCAGATTTCAGTTTTCACCACACATTATAGCCACCGACGGTTGCGCTGCAGCTGCTTTTTTATTTGAACTTCCATGAGAATTTTACTTGACCTGCATGGACAATCTACAGGCGCGCGATAGAGAACAACAGAAGCTTCAGTGACAACTGAACTTTATCCAGGCACGAAGTTGAACTTTATCCAGCGAAAACTGCAGCTTCCTCGACTTGTGCGTGCCACTGAGCAAACCTGTTCATGGACCAAGGAGCCCCGGTGGTCACCGATGCGAAGCACGACACCACGGATCAAATATGCGTTCATGCTTCAGGCATTTTTCCAGTAACGAAACAGCCTGCATGGTCTCTTGGCACCAGACAAAACTTCTATTTTGCTAATGCCAAAATAATTGTTATGGAAAAAAAGCATTTCGAAATAAATTAGTGGAAAACAAAGCATTTACAAATAAATTGGCAAAGCTGCAAAAGTGATAAAATTACTTCAGAAGCTATCACAACTATATCAATTTAATGCTTTGTGTCAAATTTAGTTTCTAAAAAGCTTGAGCTATATTGAGATGGAACCTGTGAGATGAGGTCATCATGTCTTTGTACTTATTCTGTATTCATTTTTTAGTGCCAATTTACTAATAGTCATTTTACCCATGAGATGAGATTGTGGTGCAAGTGTTCAGGATGAGAGGAGCCAAATGTCACAACCTCTCTGCACTAAGTATCTGCGTAGCCAAAATATCACAAAAAGCAAGAAAGCAACTTCTCTGAATGTACTAAAAAAGCATTCTCTGAACTTCATTACCCAGCCACTTCAAACTGCAGCCCCCTCGGCAGCACGCCGAGCACGTCGGAGAGACGCACACCACACCCAGCCATCGTCGACCGTCCCATGGCCGTTGGGGTGACGCTGCTGCATTGCGGGCTCTATCTGTAGCTTCAACGGCTGAAAGGGAAGCTGTGGGGGCAGGAAAAGAAGAACCATTAGCTAGCTCTGCAATAGAGGTTCTCGAGCTTGACAAGATGTCCAACCGGCTGGTCGAGGCAGAGGGCGAGGTGGGGAAGGATGAAGGAGGCAGGACCGGGTGACTATCGTGGACTGCAGCTTGCGATGGGCTTGACCTTCCTACCACAGGAGGGCTGGACGGGGATGGCCTGAAAAGAAATGATATGCATAGCTGCATGAGAGAGCTAGAAGAAACAATACTGAACTTTCTCAATGTCTACATACACGTTTTCCATACACTCATATTCATGTGCTGCTGCACATGGAAAAATTGAAAAGAACTGAATTGCTGGAGCAGATTCAACTGCCAGCCCGCCGCACACAAGCACGAATTCCTGCCACCTGAATTACCAAATTTCACATTTGGAACTTGCTCTTCCCCGACCATGACATTTGCTAACAGTGCCGGCGTCGGCAGTCCAGAAGGAGCACATGTGGTGGAGAAGGGGGCAGGGGGGTCTCACCTCTGCTGGCGAGCGAGTGAACAAGAATGGACTGCGCGCACAGACGAGGTTGGACAACGCCATGGTTGCAGTTGGACAGGGAAGGGGCCGCATCTCCTTGAAAATTCGATGGCGGCGCTCTACTGCTATGGAACACCGGCGCCCGCAAGACCCGCGCGTCTCCCTGGCCCGCACAATGGCCGTCTCCCTGAACTCAGAACCCCTTCCTCCTGAAGGGAAATCGAGGTCCGCTCGGCAGGCGGCGACGGAGGAGGGGGTAGGGGCGGGATGGGGTAGTGGCGGTGGTGGGGAGGCGCCACGCCGGAGATGCACGGCTGGGGTCGCGGTGGCGGTGGAGGCACGCCTCGCCGTGGGGAGGTAGGAGAAGTGGGTGGCCGCGGCGACAGCGCCATGGGAGGGCCGGCGATGCACACTGGACACGAGCAAGGAGACGGAAGGAGGAGAAGCCAGGCGTGCGGCGGCGGAGGTCAGCGGTCACCAGCGACGGGATCCAGGGAGGTTGGGGATCGGGGAAGGTGGGAGGAGGAGCGGTCGGCGGTCGTCGGTAGTGGGGTGGGCTTTTTCCTTCTCTTTTTTTTCTCGACGTGGCCGCCCGAGCGCTCGTTGATGGGATCTCTTTCAATATGGAAAGAGCTGTTGACGTGTCCGACGCAACCCAGCAAAAAAAGAATCTTGTCCCATGTGTATTTATTTGGAGGTCCAAAAAGTTTAAAAACCTATAACTTTTGATTTAAGCATCGAAATCTAATTTGGCTTTCACAGCTGAGTTTCTCGCGACGAGTTCTTCAAAACTAGATCTCATATAGATAGGTTTCATCAAACTTTTTTTCGAGGCAATTTTGGGTACGATAGAGGCAACTTTAGTGCTATAGGAAAGCAACTTCATTTTTTTGCCTAGTAAGACTTTCTATTAGGTTGGTTTGTGTACAAATGAGAAAATAACACAAAAATATGAGGCACCTTTAGAGCTACATATAAGTAACTTCATTGCATTATGTGTATCAATCAATTTTGTTAAAATTATCACAACTGGCCTACCATGGTTGCTCAGTTGCTTATCATGGATATTCGGTTGCCTATCAGTGATGCCCAGTTGCCTACAATACTATGAAATTAACCTATCATTGATGTACAGTTACCTGCTATTGATAATTAGTTACCTATCATTACTGCTTAGTTGTCTAACTTTGCAAATTAGTTGCCTACAATTGTGAAGCTGCTTATCATTGTGTTATTCCTAAGTTGTCTAAAACACTATGAAGTTATCTATCGGTGATGCTCGGATGACTAGCATTTTAAGATCGTTAGGCAACCCGAATATCAAACAAAAATAGTTAGCAACTTTTGGGGTGTTTTTGTGCAACTCCAGTGCATTCAACAAGCAATTCATGTGTGTTTTCCATAATTATATCTGGAGATTTCAATAATTTTCACGGGCAACTCATGCAAAAAATATGAACAACTTGTGTAGGCTTGTGGGCAACTGTCTGATCCGCCCCTATGAAACTTCTCATCACCCTCTATGCAACTTATCATCTGTCACTACTTATGCAACCAGCCAACATCCACGACTTGGCTAGCCAACACCCACGCGCACTCCCCTAGAAAAGGAAAGAATAAGGCTATCACACCATCCATCTTCACATAGTTTCGAAATTTAAAATCATGATAGACAACTTATATCCCACAAAAACTTTTCAACATTGTAGGCAACTTAGGCCCCTTGATGGACAACTTTCATACTATTTTAGGCAATTGGGGTGTGCAGGCAACTTCGTAGTAATATAGGCAACTTGGTTTCTGAGGCAGGCAACTTAGAAGCCATGTTAGGCAATTTTCCACTTTGCGGTAAGCAACTTCCGCAGTACTGTAGGCAACTAAACTATCGACAACTTAGTTTTTGATGTATGCAACTTAGCAACCATGGTAACCATCTATTAGACTATTGCACATAACTATTAGTAGGCTAGTAGGTGAATCACTAATACACACAATGAACTTCATCTAGCATCAAAGTTGCTCCAATTTAGCACTAAAGTTGCCTCATCTAGCATCAAAGTTGCTTTAAAAAAGCATCAAACCATATTCATATGGGATCTATTTTGAAGAGTTCATCACGAGGAACCCAACAACGAAAACAGATCATACTTCCAACACGCGGTTAGAAAGTTATAGCCTTTTGGAATTTTCCTGTAATGAAATTAATGCATCTTATGTCATCGTTGGGTTCATATGGTTGGTCGGACGAGTTCGTGAAAGATCAACGTACTATAGTGGATGAATCCTTTCATATATGGGCAACTTAGGATGGTGTTAAGCTACTCGTTAGTCATGGCACGCAACTTAGGATATTGGTAGCCTACCTCGGAAACTAAGTTACGTATAATACTATCAACTTGGAGGCGGAACTAGTTATGGTAGATTACTTGCTAGTTATGGTAGAAAACTTAGAGGTGAACCTAGTTAACCTGGTAGTATGGCAATCAACTTTGAAGGAATTTCCAATGATAGGCATTCATACTACACAGACTAACTAGAAGTTGCTTTCCTATAGCACTAAAGTTGCTTCTGTAGTATTCAAAGTTGCTTCCAAAAAATGTAGTCAAAACATACTCATATGAGATCTAGTTTTGAAGAGCTCGTCGCCAGGAACCTAGCGGTGAAAGCGGATCTTAATTTTGATACTCCGTTCAAAAGTTATAGCTTTTTAAAAATTTGAAACACACATTAAATGCATGCACATGATATCTTGCTGAGAAACTCACGGGATGAGATGGTATGCGGATACGTCGGGGACCATGTGCTTTCCATGCGTGTTAATCCTCTCTGTAGACCCCATGATTAGGTTGACTTAATTGCACTTTGTATTAGCCACATGTCGGGAAAGAAATTGGCGGACATGAGTGTGCGCTCAAGACAACGATCCAGCGCAGCTGCGCGTTTAAGAATTCGGGTTTTTTTCTTTACAGGTTCTGAGTTCGGGAACACCTCCGCGGCTCTTATATAGGGCGCGCCGTGATCCAAATAACTATTCTAATACTGGGATTAGAATAGTGTTGTCCTATATATATATATATATATATGATCTGTTCTACGAGAAATTCTATTTATATATATGCATAACGTGTACAATATGTAGTATCGTAAAATACCAGCAAATGAAAAATAATTAAATGGAAAACACAAAATTAAAGGAAAAAGAAATCATGAACCCAAAACCCCCCAAACCTTTTAGTACTTGTTGGTGTTACCAACCGGTACTAAAGGTCTCCCCGCCCCCGGCGCTGGCTCGTGCCACGTGGTGGCCCTTTAGTGGCGGTTCGTGCTGAACCGGTACTAAAGGGGGGACCTTTAGTCCCCACCCTTTAGTGCCGATTACAGAACCGGCACTAGAGGGCCTTACGAACCGGTGATAATGCCCGGTTCTGCACTAGTGAACAGACATGGGTTCAACGATGAGGGGCTCTGGGGCAGCTGCATGCTCTTTCTTTGAAGACTTTGAGGCCTTAGTCTTCAGCTTCTTTTTGGAGGGAGCATCATCAGATGTGTCCTTGAGCTTCCTCTTCCTGGCTTCGGCTTGCCATGTCTTCTTCAGTTCGGAAGCTACTGAGGGGACCTTTGGCTTCGAGCCAATCATGCTGGCAGGGAAGACTATGCTTGGTCGTTCCTGCCTTTGAGCTTCAGGTATGGCTTTAGCAGGCTTATTTTTCTTGGTAGCCATCTTGGGGTCGATGCCAGGACACCCAAGAGCCTTTCTCTTCTCAGCTTCATTGTGCGCTTGCACACATTCTTGCGTGTAGTAATTCATGTGCTCACGTGAGCCTTTGGCTTCTTCACGCTTCTTGGTGAATTCAGCCTTGAGGTCATTCATCATCTTCTTGAAGATTTGCACATCAACCACACTGAGCTTGCCCATGTGCTTCTTGAAGTGTGCCTTCTCATAATCAATCTTGTTCTTGAGCTCGACGATTTTCTAAGCCAAGGCAAGTTCATTGGCAATGGCTCCATGAAACGTGATGCTGATGTCCATTGGCAGCTGCAGATCATCAATGTTGATGCTTTGGTCCTCAAACCATTCATCAATGAAGTTGTTCAGAATGTCAGCATCAAAGAGAGGCAGATCTTGAAAGATCTCTGCCTCTTGCTTGCTCTTGATCAACATCTCTAGAGCTTCATCACCAAGATCTTCATCACTGGACAGATCAATTGTGTTCTCCTCATTGCACAGAACAGCAGCAGGAGTCAGGTCATGCCCTGAAACTTCTTGGGCTTCTTTGTCTTCTTGGTCTTCTCGGTCTTCTTGGAGACACGAGACAAGTCTTCAGACTGCACATTGGGTTCAGGAGGTGCAGTCTTCAATGGCTTCACGGTCGAAGTTGTTGGTGCAGCAGAGGGCTTTGAAGCTTTTGACTTCTTCTTCTTTTGCTTTGGTGGTGCAGGAGCATCTTTAGAGTCTGCATCATCAACAGATTGTTCCACCGTGGCCCTTTGAGCAGCAATGTGGGAGAGGAGCCCATCGAAGCTATTGAAGGGGCCGATGACATTAGGATTGGCATCACGTGTGCCATCCAGCCTTGGAGCAAACGGACCAGGGTTGAAGTGGAGTCCGAGCTCCTTCCTGTTCTTGGCAGCTAACTCCTTTGCGAACTAAAAGTTGCGCTTGACGAGATTGTCTTCACGACACCATAGAAGAGACGATGGGTCCACATTTCCTGGCTGAGGTCCTCGGACCATGCAAGGATAGAAACCTTGGGCAATAGCTTCAGGCTTCGAATTTGGTTGTAGATTCTTATAAAGAATATCGCCCCACGGGCGCTTGATAGCATTCTTTTCAGCATGTTCAGCAGTGACGAAGTTGTACTTGAACCACTGTTCAGCCCAATATCTTCGGATCCATTGGATTCTGGTCTTGTGTTGATTATAGTTCTCCTCAAGATCAGTCTTGTACAGTTCATATAGATCCGGAGGTAGATCTAGAGCAGTATTTCCACGGTGCTGCCTGCCACCCTTCCTTGCAGATTTCTCAGAAGCCATAATATTCAGACAAAGAGGCTTCAAGATAGTGAATGGCTTTCGTCTACTTGTTAAACAAGAACTGGCTTTAGGGGAGTCAATATGATGCTGTAAGAATTCTGCAAATGAATTGCAGACTATGAGAACCAAGGGATTCTCCGATGGACATGTACCTGTGACAGCATTAGAGATGCGAGGGAAGGGGAAGAGGTCATATGCATTCTCAGAAGATTTTGAAGATAAATCAGTTTGTCGACATTGACCTCATAGTGCGAAGACATTCACTTATTTGAAGTTAGTTGGTTCCAGATTTGTACGAATCCATGAATAAGTACAAGTGAGGAATCTAACTAGTTATGAAGCATAAGTGAATATACTTTGCAAGATATGAGATTCAGAAAGAGACAGATCCAGATTTGGAAGTGTAGAAACCACTTTCTGTTGAAGTGGATGGATTTGACAGATCAAAAAGGCTGTAAAAAGTTAGATTTATTTACCATAGACGAACTACTAGACGAGGCAGAACGGATGCCGAGCAGTCCAATCTCCTACACCCTAACTTGGTGTCGGTGTACAAAAGGAGGGGCTCTCCTTTTGACCCCTTTACTTGTGCACGGGCAGTCAGAGCCACGCGCCGCGGCCACACTTAGCAGGGTAGAGGAGGGAAGCCGGATAGAAGCCGAAGCACAAGACAACCAAGGCAACGCCAAGACCAGAAACACAGGAGGGCAAGAGGGCAAGGAAGACTCCCTCGGCAAGATCCTTGCCGAGGGAGCCTCCGCAGGCCTGGCAAGAGCCTTGCCGGGGCAGCATGCCCGATGCCAGCGGAGCAAGCCACCCTTGAGCCCAAGGGTTCCAAACGCCGTCAACAACTACATTGGAACCAGGGCTCGGGAGGCACCTCCGTGGTAGCATGCAGATCTTTTTCAAGATCATAAACACATAAGATCAGATGAGGATCAGAAGACGACGACCCTCGGCGGGATCCTAGCCGAGGAAATCCACAAGACCCCCGGCAAGTGCCTTGCCAGGGACGACTGCAACGCCACGGCAAGACCCTTGCCGGGCCCCCGGCAAGACCCTTTCCAAGGGCATCAGCGGGGCCACAGCAAGGCCCGCGCCTGCCAAGACCCCACCGCCGTCCCCAAGAAGCTGCTAGCTCAACCAGCTGGGCAGGCACCTGCATGGCGACGGGCGGCCTCTACGCTGACTCAGCAAGCACCTGCGTGGTGGCATGCAACTCTTCGTGAAGGCCCTGCCACCGCGCCATGTCAGCAGCCTGCCTGCCTACATGGCGCCGCACACATCGCTGGCCTGGGCGCGTGTCGAAGCGAGGCGGAGCGGCGATGGACGGGACGGGCCTCGTTCCCGTCCTCGATAAAGCTAATGGACACCTAAGTAGCACATTTAATGCGCTTTGTCCCGTAATGCCGGGCGATAAGCTCGCGCACTATGCACCTTTCCACCTCCTGTGTGCCACTGTGGCAACCCCTTTTCGACTATAAAAGGAGGCCCGAGGCATACTGGAGAGGGATTCGGCTCTTTGGAACTACGCAGCCACCGTAGCTAGTTCGAGAGCTCAAGAACACTCAATACATCCACCAAAGTAGGACTAGGGTATTACGCATCTTCGCGGCCCGAACCTGGGTAAACGATCCGTGTGCTTCCTGTCAGACCTGCTCTTTGCACAACCTCGCACCCACCGACCGTATAAGGGATCCCAGTGACCCCATAGGTGTCGTTCCCACCGACATCTTTGGCGCGCCAGGTAGGGGGCGCAGTTGTGGGAATCTGGTCTAGCAGTTAGCCTAGTAGTTCTTCATCGCCATGGCTCCCAATAATAAGACGATCACGGTGATCGGCTCGTCGGGAGCCGAACGGCCCGTGCCAGTGCGGGCGAGCAGCGGGTCGGTCGCGGACAGAACTCGAGCCACGACCCGCGAGCACCAGCATCGCTCTAGCAGTCAGAGCCTGGCGAGCGGCGTCGTTCGTGCGCCGGACGACGGGCCGCACACCGCCAAATCCAAAGACGGGGCTGGGCCCCCCGCAGGCGGCGCGGGGCCCTCCAGGGGTGTCGCTATGCCACCTACGGGCGGCGCAACAACCTCCAAGACGCCTACGCCGGCACCCACAGCATGCTCGATATGTCTCCAACATATCTATAATTTTTGATTGTTCCATAATATTGCCATGCAACTTACCATCAATATATCTTCCTCAAAACAGCCACCATACCTACCTATCATGGCATTTCCATAGCCATTCCGAGATATATTGCCATGCAACTTACCACCGTTCCGTTTATTATGACACGCTTCATCATTGTCATATTGCTTTGCATGATCATGTAGTTGACATAGTATTTGTGGCAAAGCCACCGTTCATAATTCTTTCATACATGTCACTCTTGGTTCATTGCATATCCCGGTACACCGCCGGAAGCATTCATATAGAGTCATACTTTGTTCTAGTATTGAGTTGTAATCATTGAGTTGTAAATAAATAGAAGTGTGATGATCATCATTTTCTAGAGCATTGTCCCAAGTGAGGAATAAAAAAAAGAGAAAGGCCATAAAAAAGAGAAGGCCCAAAAAATGAGAGAAGGGACAATGTTACTATCCTTTTACCACACTTGTGCTTCAAAGTAGCACCATGATCTTCGTAATAGAGAGTCTCTTGTTTTGTCACTTTCATATACTAGTGGGATTTTTTCATTATAGAACTTGGCTTGTATATTCCAACAATGGGCCTCCTCAAGTGCCCTAGGTCTTCGTGAGCAAGCAAGTTGGATGCACACCCACTTAGTTTCTTTTGTTGAGCTTTCATATATTTATAGCTCTAGTGCATCCGTTGCATGGCAATCCCTACTCCTTGCATTAACATCAATCGATGGGCATCTCCATAGCTCATTGATTAGTCTCGTTGATGTGAGACTTTCTCCTTTTTTGTCTTCTCCACATAACCCCCATCATCATATTCTATTCCACCCATAGTGCTATATCCATGGCTCACGCTCATGTATTGCGTGAAGGTTGAAAAAGTTTGAGATTACTAAAGTATGAAACAATTGCTTGGCTTGTCATCGGGGTTGTGCATGATGAGAGTATTCTTGTGTGACGAAAATGGAGCATGACTAAACTATATGATTTTGTAGGGATGAACTTTCTTTGGCCATGTTATTTTGAGAGGACATAATTGCTTAGTTAGTATGCTTGAAGTATTATTACTTTTATGTCAATATGAACTTTTATCTTGAATCTTTCGGATCTGAATATTCATATCACAATTAAGAAGAATTACATTGAAATTATGCCAAGTAGCATTCCACATCAAAAATTCTGTTTTTATCATTTACCTACTCGAGGACGAGCAGGAATTAAGCTTGGGGATGCTGATACGTCTCCAACGTATTATATTATCCATCTTGGATGTTTTATGGGCTTTACTATGCACTTTTATATTACTTCTGGGACTAACCTATTGACCGAGAGCCCAGTGCCAGTTCCTGTTTTTCCCCTTGTTTCAGTGTTTCGAAGAAAAGGAATATCAAACGGAGTCAAAATGGAATGAAACCTTCTGGAGAAGTTATTTTTGGATAGAAAGCAACCTAGGAGACTTGGAGTGCACGTGAGGAAAGCAACGAGGGAGGCACGAGGCAGGGGGGCGTGCCCACCCCCCTGGGCGCGCCCTCCACCCTCGTGGCTCCCCTAACGTATTTCTTCCTCATATATATACCAATATACGCTAAAACCTTCGGGGAACAGAATAGATCGGGAGTTCCGCCGCCGCAAGCCTCTGTAGCCACCAAAAACCAATCGGGACCCTGTTCCGGCACCCTGCCGGAGGGGGGATCCCTCACCGGTGGCCATGTTCATCATCCTGGCGCTCTCCATGACGAGGAGGGAGTAGTTCACCCTCGGGGCTGAGGGTATGTACCAGTAGCTATGTGTTTGATCTCTCTCTCTCTCGTGTTCTTGATTTGGCACGATCTTGATGTATCGCGAGCTTTGCTATTATAGTTGGATCTTATGATGTTTCTCCCCCTCTACTCTCTTGTAATGGATTGAGTTTTCCCTTTGAAGTTATCTTATCGGATTGAGTCTTTAATGATTTGAGAACACTTGATGTATGTCTTGCGTGGGATAACCGTGGTGACAATGGGTTATTCTATTGATTCACTTGATGTATGTTTTGGTGATCAACTTGCGGGTTCCGCCTATGAACCTATGCATAGGGGTTGGCACACGTTTTCGTCTTGATTCTCTAGTAGAAACCTTGGGGCACTCTTTGAGGTTCTATGTGTTGGTTGAATAGATGAATCTGAGATTGAGTGATGCATATCATATAATCATACCCATGGATAGTTGAGGTGACATTGGAGTATCTAGGTGACATTAGGGTTTTGGTTGATGTGTGTCTTAAGGTGTTATTTTACTACGAACTCTAGGGCTGTTTGTGACACTTATAGGAATAGCCCAATGGATTGATCGGAAAGAATAACTTTGAGGTGGTTTCGTACCCTACCATAATCTCTTCGTTTGTTCTCCGCTATTAGTGACTTTGGAGTGACTCTTTGTTGCATGTTGAGGGATAGTTATATGATCCAATTATGTTATTATTGTTGAGAGAACTTGCACTACTGAAAGTATGAACCCTAGGCCTTGTTTCCTAGCATTGCAATACCGTTTACGCTCACTTTTACCATTAGTTACCTTGCTGTTTTTATATTTTCAGATTACAAAAACCCATATCTACCATCCATATTGCACTTGTATCACCATCTCTTCGCTGAACTAGTGCACCTATACAATTTACCATTGTATTGGGTGTGTTGCGGACACAAGAGACTCTTTGTTATTTGGTTGCAGGGTTGCTTGAGAGAGACCATCTTCATCCTATGCCTCCCACGGATTGATAAACCTTAGGTCATCCACTTGAGGGAAATTTGCTACTGTCCGACAAACCTCTGCACTTGGAGGCCCAACAACGTCTACAGGAAGAAGGTTGCGTAGTAGACATCACGCTCTTCCCAGGGTGTGCGCGACGAGCAGCGTCACCACGCCAGTGACCCTGGACACCGCCGTGGGAAGAGCCCTGTGCATCATCTGCGGGACGAAGGAGGCCAGCATGCCCGCCGAAGTACTGGCGAAAATGGCACGCAACCGCTGGGCCGTTATAAAGCTCCTTCTAACATGGTTAGAAGTCGAAGCGCGCCACGGTCCACGCAGCTTTCGCCACCACCCACACCAGCAGAAGCTTTGGCGCGCGTGCAGCTACTCCTCGACTTCCCTCCTACCACGGAGAAGCTCGACGAATGGAGGGCCACCATCCGGAGCCTCGTCGCCGTCGCCAACAAAGATGATCCGCGACCGGCGGGGCCCTCGGGCCGGTGCTCCGTCGAGCCACTACATGCCAGCGGTGGAAGGACCGGGGGAGCTGCAGCCACGGTGCACTCTCCTCCCCGCGCCAGTTGCCCCGGTGCCGGTCCGTCGTGACGACGCTTGTGATAACATTTCCATAGCGTCGTCCGACCCACGGACCCACCGCAACCAGCACCAAGTTCTTCGAGAAGGAGCCCATGAAGACGCTCGAACCACCATCGAGCACCGGCGCGATACACGCCACCAGTCGGATAAGCGGGCGGGGCCCGCTATGGACCACCCAGCACCGGGGGGCTCCGGCGGCCTACCTTACGAGGTGGGTTGCCCAGCCTTTATCCGTGAGCTGCGGCAGTTCCAGTGGCCATCCCACCGCACGTTCAAGCCCGACGTCGGCGAGAAGTACAACGGCAAGACCCATCCGTCAGAGTTCCTCAACATCTACACCATCGCGATGCAGGATGCTGGAGCTCGCGACGACAAGGTGCTTGCCAATTACTTCCCGTTGGCACTGAATCCCAACGTCATGTCTTGGTTGATGCACTTGACGGCGGATTCCATTTCTTCTTGGTCGCATCTGTGCCATGAGTTCGTTGGTGCCTTCACCGGAGGCCACCAAGCTCATGGCCAGGCCAGTGATTTGCATATCATTCCCCAGAAGGAAGGGGGAACCCTGCGCAAGTACATACAGAGGTTCAGCCGGGCGCAGTACAACATCCCCGATGTTCATCCCGCCGCCGTGATTAGCGCGTTCCATCAGAACGTGCGCAATCGCAAGATGCGTGAGGAGCTGGCGATGAACAAGGTTAAGGATGTGGCCAAACTTTATGTTCTGGCCGATAGGTGCCCCCGGGCTGTAGAGGGAAGGAAGTACCCCGACGAGGACGCCGACGTGGAAACCGACTCTACTGATGAAGACATCGCCACCCCGATGAAGAAGGGCCGGCGTCGCAACAGGAAATGCAAGGGCAAGGTCATGCTTGCTGTCGAGGGATCCGAAGACACCAGCGCTGCCAAGAAGGCCAAGGCAGACGACCCCGGCAAGGAGATTGCCGGGTGCGCCGCTTGCCGGGCCTTGGCAGCTACTGACAAGCCAGGAGGCTCCGACAAGCAGTATTGCAAGATCCACCGCACCAAGGGCCACGATCTCTAGAACTGCCGATAGGTCGAGCTGCTTGCCGAAAGGCAAAAGGCAGAATATGAGAGGCGGGACAAGGAGAAGGGTCAGGATGGTGCCGAAGGATCCGGCAAGAAGCATGGCGGCCAAGGAGGCCGCCACGGCAAGGATAACCAGCAAGAGAGGCCCGCTCGGGGCCGTGACAAGAAGCAGGAAGACGATGATCATGACGAGGACGACGAGTCCGGCAAGCAAGAGTTTCAGAAGGCTACGGAGGCCATGTGCGTCGATGGTGGCGCCTCGCTGCACACTTCTCACCGCCAGCTCAAGCAGTGGACGCGTGAGATCACAACAGCGGAGCCATCGTTCGACGCTCAGAAGCCGCTGAAATGGTCTAGCACGCCCATCATCTTTGACGCCGAGGACCACCCTGATCGCACCACTGCGGTCGGGTGTTTGCCGTTGTTGGTCTCACCAACGATACGCAACCTCAAGGTGAACAAGATGCTGGTTGACGGCGGGGCCGGTCTGAACTTAATCTCGCCCGTTGTGATCAAGAGGCTGCAAATTCCCGACGGAGACCTCGAGGAGACGGGCACGTTTCAAGGGGTCAACCCGGGAACGAGCCAGCCGAAGGGGAAGGTCACGTTGCCTGTGACGTTTGGAGGCGAGCTGAATTACAGGACGGAGAGGATTGTCTTCGATGTAGCCGAGATCCCTTTGCCCTACAACGGGATTCTTGGCCGCCCGGCAATAGCCAAGTTCATGGCGGCGTTGCATTACGCCTACAAAACGCTGAAGATGCCTGGGCCGATGACCATCATCACCGTCCCCTGCGACAGAAGGATGCGCTGATCTGCGCCGACCTACTCTACCGGGAAGCAGCTGCAGCAGCTGCCGCCAAGGCAATTGCTCCTGCCGCTGAAGCCCCGGGAGGGAAGAAGAAGACCGACAAGACCTCTCGCACCCACTCCGGCAAGTGCACCTCTTCGGAGTGTTGTGCTACCATCGAGGACGTGCCAGAGAGCTCCACCGGCAAGAGCAAGAAATCCAGAGCTGCACCACCAGAGACCAAGAAGGTGTCCATCAAGGAGGATGGCACGGGAGGAGCTTTCACCATAAGCTCCACCCTCGACAGCAAATAGGAAAGCGCGCTCGTCACTTTCCTGCGGGAAAATGTCGATGTGTTTGCATGGCAAGCATCTGACATCCCCGGCGTTCCCAGGGAAGTGATTGAGCACCATCTTGCTGTCTGCCCCCATGCGCGACCCGTCAAGCAGAAGGTCAGGAAGCAAGCTTTGGAACAGTAGGAGTTCATCACAGAGGAGATCAGGAAGTTGGAAGCAGCAGGCTTGGTGAGGGGAGTGCTCCATCCGACGTGGTTGGCCCATCCGGTGGTGGTGCGCAAGGCAAACGGGAAGTGGAGGCTGTGTATTGACTACACAGATATCAACATGGCTTGTCCTAAGGACCCCTTCCCGTTGCTGCGCATCGACTAGATTGTTGACTCCACGGCTGGGTGTGATATGTTATCATTCCTCGACGCCTACTCGGGCTACCACCAGATCTTCATGACAAGAGAAGACGAAGAGAAGACAACATTCATCACCCCATGTGGTATGTATTGCTTTTTACGGATGCCTTTTGGATTGAAGAGTGCTGGCTCGACATTCGCAAGGGCGGTCCAAATTGGTTTTGAGCCCCAGCTACATAGAAATATGGAAGCTTACATGGATGACATAGTGGTCAAAACCAAGGGCAAGGCAACTCTTGTACAAGACTTAGAAGAGACGTTTGCCAACCTGCACAAGATCAACCTCAAGCTGAACCCTGAGAAGTGTGTCTTCGGTGTTCCGTCCGGCAAACTTCTCGTGTTCTTTGTGTCGCAGCGTGGGATCGATGCAAACCCAGACAAGATCAAGGCTATCGAGCAGATTGAGGCGCCCAAGCGGATCAAGGATGTGCGTCGGCTCACTGGCTGCGTTGCCGCCATGAGCCGATTCATCTCCAAGTCTGCCGAGCGCACCCTGCCCTTTTTCAAGATTTTGAAAAAGGCGGGCCCAATGGAGTGGACCCCGGAGGCCGAAGTAGCACTGCAGGATCTAAAGAAATACATCTCTTCTACACCAGTACTGGTGGCGCCTAAACCACACGAGCCGTTGCTGCTGTATCTGGCGGCAACGAATCAAGTGGTCAGCGCCGCGCTGGTGGCGCAGAGGGAGGTCGACGAAGAGGTAGTGGCAACGGCAGGACCGGCGGATGGCACGTCAGAGATTCCCCCGGCAGGGCCTGGTAGCGGCAAGGCAAGGCCCCCGGCAGAGTCTGACGCCATCGGGACAGTGCCCGCGCAGCCAAGTAAAGTGGTGCAGAAGAAGAAGATGATGCAGCACCCGGTTTACTTTGTCAGCTCCCTCTTGCAGGGGGCTAGGTCAAGGTACTCCGGTGTGCAAAAATTGCTCTTCGGCCTCCTTATGGCCTCGAGGAAGCTGCATCATTACTTCCAAGCCCACGAGATCACTGTCGTCACCCGCCTCCCGTTGCAACGGATATTGCATAATCCAAATGCAACCGGGAGGATTGTGGAGTGGGCCTTGGAGTTGTCGTGCTTTGGTTTGAAGTTTGAAAGTACTTCGACGATCCAGAGCAGAGTCCTGGCGGAGTTCATTGCGGAGTGGAGCTCAACGCCCGACGAAGAAATCCAGGAGACCACTGTCCCCTGCAAGGAAGCAAGTCACGACTGGATCATGTACTTTGATGGGGCTTTCTCGCTGCAAGGTGCCGGTGTGCTGCTTGTCGCACCCACCGGAGAGCACCTCAAGTATGTAATCCAGATGCACTTTCCCAGGGAGATGTCCACAAACAACACTGCTGAGTATGAGGGGCTGCTTGCCGGTCTCAGGATCACGGCAGACCTCGGGGTTAAGAAGCTCATCGTCAGGGGTGATTTGCAGCTTGTCGTCAGACAAGTCAACAAAGATTATCAGAGTCCGTTGATGGAGGCCTACGTAGATGAGGTGAGGAAGCTAGAGGAGCGCTTCGATGGTATACAAGTGGAGAACGTTCCCCGAGCGGAGAACGACATCGCTGATTACCTGTCAAAGCGCGCTGCATTCAAGTTACCTCTGGAACCAGGTACTTTTTTGCTTCGGTTAACTCAACCATCCGTCGAACCATCAACGGAATAGAAAAAATGGAGGAAATCAGGCCCCGGCAAGTACTTTCCCACTGAGCCCCCAGGGGCCGCCGGCAAGGGTGTTGCCGTGGATTCCGAGCCTGCCAAGGACCGACTAACTCCGGTAGGCCATCAAGCCCTGGCAGTAGAGACGGCTGCTGCCATGGCAGAAGAAATGCCTTTGGTCCTTGCCGTCGATCCCCTGGCTCTGGCATGGGCACAACATACCGCCCGATTCCTCCAAACAGGGGAGCTTCCTGAGGAGTAGGAAGAAGCGGAGAAAGTAGCCCGTCGGTCTGCTATGTATCAGTTTGTCGATGACGTCCTGTACAGGAAGAGACCGAACGGTGTGAAATTGAAGTGCATTCCCCGGGAGGAAGGACTGGAGCTGCTGGCAGAGATACATGGGGGCATATGTGGCTCCCACATAGGGTCGAGGGCCCTTGCCGGCAAGGCGTTCCGGCAGGGTTTCTTCTGGCCCACTGCCCTCCAGGATGCAACGGCACTAGTAACCAAGTGTGAAGCGTGTCAGTTCCATTCGAAGAATCTTCATCAACCAGCTCAAACCCTTCAAACAATTCCTCTTTCTTGGCCATTCTCGGTCTGGGGGCTCGACATCTTGGGCCCTTTCCCTCGCGCTATCGGGGGATTTGAGTACTTGTACGTTGCAATCGACAAGTTCACAAAGTGGCCGGAGGTGGAGGCAGTGAGGAAGGTAACTGCACAGTCAGCCGTCAAGTTCTTCAAAGGGCTAGTCTGCCATTTTGGTGTGCCAAACAGAGTCATCACCGACAACAGCACGCAGTTCACAAGCCACACCTTCATGCAATACATCCAAGACCTCGGCCGCAAGGTCTGTTTCGCTTCCGTGGCACATCCACGGAGCAACGGCCAGGCGGAGAGGGCAAATGCTGAAGTGTTGCAAGGCCTGAGGACAAAAACTTTTGACAGGCTGCACAAGAGTGGAAGGCGCTGGATTGATGAATTGCCGGCGGTTCTTTGGTCGATCAGAACGACGCCAAATCGAGCCACCGGCCAGACACCCTTTGCCCTGGTATACGGGGCAGAAGCAGTTCTCACCACGGAACTCACATATGGGTCACCTCGAGTGCTCGCTTATGATGAGCTTGAGCAAGAGCAATTGCGGCAAGATGACGCAACACTCCTTAAGGAAGATCGTCTTCGGGCGGCTGTGAGAGTAGCACGCTACCAGCAAGCCTTGTGCCGCTATCATAGCCGCAAGGTTCATGCCCGAAGCTTTGAGGAAGGCGACCTTGTTCTTTGGCGCTTTCAGTCGGCCAAGAATTCCAACAAGTTGACGCCGAAGTGGGAAGGCCCTTATCGGGTAATACGAGTCACCAGGCCTGGCGCAGTCCGCCTGGAGACCGAAGATGCTGTCCCAATGAGTAACTCCTGGAACATCGAACATCTTCGCAAGTTTTACCCATAAGGCGCGGTTGCCGGGCCTCCCGGCAAGCCACCTTTTGTACAAGCTTTGCCGACAAGGCATGTAACCCTCTGTACAAAGCCAGGCGCAGACCCTGAGCGTAAATAAACGAAGTGCTGGCGCCCTAAGTTTTAGCATGCATGCTAGGTTAAGTCTCTCCCTCGGTTAGGGTTGATAGTGCTTAGCGACGACTAACCCCTAGCCTAGAGGTCGAGTATGTGTCTTTCTGTCCTCTTTGGTGCGCAGGGCACGTGGACACTTCTGCTGAGCCGCTTGGGAGAAAGAGGACAAACTGGCACTCCGGCCCCAGCAAGCCAGGACTGCCGGGGGCTGAAGACACAAGGATCTAACCACGGCAAGCCAAGGTTGCCGGGGGCTGCGGATTCAGATAAGTTCTTCATCCCCGTTGTCCATTTCCGTATAGAACCGGGACAAATGAAACCTCGTTTTACTCCAAGACCACCGTGCTCCCCGTTTTTCTTGTACCCAAGTCCCTGGGACAGAACCGTGTCGTAGACGCGGTGGCAAGGAAATGAACGAGGGGCCTAACTCTACTTCACCCCTGCCTCCGCCAAGAGCGTGAGAATGGTCGACTGAAGTGGGGGGCGGCAAGGCCTGTTGCCGGGCGACAATGTTTATCTTAAAAATAACAAGGATTCAACCCTTGGCATGGGCCTCGCTCACGCACAAAGAACCCGGCAGACACCCTTTTTCATTAAAAACATCCCGTACAGGTACAGTTCATACGGAATTAAAAACATGAGAAAGGGGATTACAAGTCTTAAAATTAACAAGTGCCCGCAGGCTTACAAACTAAAAAGAGATAATGTGCCCGTAATCCCTTTCTTGTCCCTCTCCTCAGAAGGTGGAACGAGACAGCAGGAGGGCAAATAGAGTTCCTAGGCAAGGTGCGAGGAGCAGAAGGCGCCAAGAGAGCATCTCGGTGCCGACGGGAGGGCTGGAAGACGAGGCAGCGGGCCGACAATACGCGATGAAGGCGTCGGTGCCCACATACTCCGACTTGATGGCGGCCACCCGCCTTCTTCACCTTCTCCGGCCCTCCTGTGCCAGCCGCCCAAGGAGACGATGGGGAGCGCCCCGATGGAGAGCTTGACAAGGAAGGCCCTCGGCAGGGCGCATGGCCGAGGGAAGGGCGACACGGTCAGTCGGAGTTGGCGTCCCGCCGCTCGACCCCCTCATCACCGTTGTCGCTATCCTCCTCATCGCTCCCGCTTGAGGAGGAATTTTCATCGTCGGAGGAGCTCTCCACGCAGCACTTTAGGCGAGTTCCAAGATCTCCGAAGACCTTGACGGAGAGCAGGCCGCCCTCCATTAACTTGAAGTAGAGGACGAGCCCCGCCGTCAGGCTATGGATGCGAGCAAATGTCTTCCATCCGCGACGGAGGTACATAACATGAGGAGCGGGGAAGTCGACGTCGACCCGCGTGCCATCGTTCCCGCAGCCCCTCATGTGCAATCTGAGGGCCTGGGGCGGATCGAGCTCCATTTCCCGAGCAAATGGGGTAGGGAGACGGAGACGACGACGCGGTGGCCGGCGCAGCTTGATGAAGAACTCCCGAGGCTGGTCCCCGACGTGGCCCTCCATCATGGGCGGCATCGCTGGCGGGGGCACGGCCATCGCGCCGCCTCGTCCCCCTCTCCCCCGACCACCGCGGCGACCTTGACCTCTCCCCTCCCCCTTCCTCTCGTGGCCAGCTCCGCCGCCACGAGCTCGTGGGAAGGAGGAACGCGGTGTCGAGTAGCGACCCTCGCCCCCACCGTTGAAGGGCCTGCGCCCCCTCTCACCATGACGGGTGCAAGGAAGGAGCGGAAGTGGAAGAAGATGGATGCTGGGAGAACGTGGGATGACATCCCCCTCCCCCTCCTTATAAAGAGGCGGGGTCGAGGCTCGGCCGCCCCACTCGGCCAATCCAGCCATCGGAGGCGCAGGGAATCAGGACCGACCCGCTGCCCCAATCAGCAATGGCCCGGTTTCCCGCCTCCACCACCTGCCACCTGCATGGGGGATGCATGGCGAGCGAGCAGAATCGAGAGGACGGGTGAGGCGACCGTTCCCTGCCCCGTGATCGTGGAGCGTGGGCGCCTTGAAGACCGCGACCCGAGTCCACCCAGTAAATGAGCCGCGCCTCCGCACCTCCCTCTTTTTTATGGGGAAGGCGCGAGCCGCCTCTTTACTATGATGTGACGCATGCATGCGAAAACTGTCCCACGCATGACCCCCACGTCACACACGACCCTCCACGTCATGCGTTCAACGCGGGTCGTGGGGACGCAGGTGCCCCTGGCGGTTCACATCTGATGGACACATGGCATGCGCGCATGCAACTCATTGAGAGTTGTTCCATGTTCCCACGCACGCCTGGTTTGTCGGGTGGTCATTTCGGCTTCTTCGGTATTCAGGCAAAAGAGATATAGTATTAACAGCAGGTTTAAATGTGTGTCTCTTTATCTTCAGCTGACAAGGACGCAGTGAAGACATTTGACATGTTTCAACAAATGCATATGAGTAGATAGACAGAATTTGAGGAAGAAGCACAGAAGGGGTTAGGGTCCGATCACATTCACTTAGTTCAGAAAATGGCAAGTTTGAAGACATAGCTATAAGTGAATGCTGTAGAGGACAGAACACTCACACACACACACACACACACACACACACACACACACACACACACACATATATCAGAAGAGACCAAATCAACATTCCAAAGATAAACCTTGAAGTCAAATCAATGTTGAAGACAAACCAAATACGAAGATAATGCAATCATGACGCCAAATGAAATTCTTCAGGAAGTTTGGTGGTCGCGTTACCCACCGTATAGGAAGTATTAGACCCAGACACGGCGCACAATTATCGTGGCGGTCCGAAGTCAAATTCCGTGTTAATGTATTCACACCTGGAGGGTAAGTCTTCATTGATTGAAGATATACGTTACTTCGTGTGTTGCACATCTAAGTCATCAACATGCATAAGCATTAGGATGTGTGTCCAATTACAGGACATTCGAGGATTCTAAGATATTTAGCTCACACCGCAGCTTGCAAAACCTTTTCTCATCCAAGGGCTTTGTGAAGATATCTGCCAATTGCTCTTCAGTGTTGACGTGAATGATATCAATGTCTTCCTTCATGACATGATCTCTGAGAAAGTGATGACGGATCTGAATGTGCTTTGTCTTCGAGTGCTGAACTGGGTTGTTGGCAATCTTGATGGCGCTTTCATTGTCGCAGTAGAGTGGCACATGCTTCAGGTGGATGCCATAGTCCTTGAGAGTTTGCTTCATCCATAGAAGCTAAGCGCAGCAAGATCCAGCAGCAATGTATTCGGATTCAGCAGTGGAGAGTGATACCCAGTTCTGCTTCTTTGAAGACCAACATACAAGAGATCGTCTAAAAAAGTGACATGTGCCTAATGTGGACTTGCGATCAACCTTGTCACCAGCATAATCAACATCTGAGAATCCAACTAGACGAAACTCTGAGCCCTTTAGATACCATAAACCTAGTGTTGGGGTGTTGACATGTCTCCAACGTAACTACTTTTCCTAACGCTTTTCCTCTTGTTTTGGACTCTAATTTGCATGATTTGAATGAAACTAACCCCGGACTGACGCTGTTTTCAGCAGAACTACCATGGTGTTACAGAAATAAAATTTCTGGGAATGGAACGAAACTTTGCGAGGAGTTTTTATATAATAAATAAGATTTTTTTGGAGCCAAGACCTACCGGAGAGGGGCACCTGGGTGGGCACAACCCACCAGGGCACGCCCACCTCTCCTGGCGCGCCTAGGTGGGTTGTCCCCACCTGGTGGCCCTGCAGACCCTGAAACCTACGCTATAAAATCACATTATTCTTGAAAAAAATTAGGGAGAAAGAATTATCGCGACCCACGAGACGGACCCGCCGTCACCTCCTGTTCTTCATCGGGAGGCCAGATCTAGAGTCTGTTTGGGGCTCCGGAGAGGGGAATCTTCGTCCTTCGTCATCACCAACCCTTCTCCATTGTCAATTCCATGATGCTCCCCACCGGGAGTGAGTAATTCCTTCGTAGGCTCGCTGGTCGGTGAGGAGTTGGATGAGATTCATCATGCAATCGAGTTAGTTTTGTTAGGGCTTGATCCCTAGTATCCACTATGTTCTAAGATTGATGTTGCTATGACTTTCCCATGCTTAATGCTTGTCACTTTGGGCCCGGGTGCCATGATTTTAGATCTGAACCGTTTATGTTATCACCATTATATCCATGTTCTAGATCCGATCTTGCAAGTTATAGTCACATACTACGTCTTATGATCCGGCAACCCTGGAGTGACAGAAACCGGGACTTCTCCCGGTGATGACTGTAGTTTGAGGAGTTCATGTATTCACTATGTGTTAATGCTTTGTTCCGGTTCTCTATTAAAAGGAGGCCTTAATATCCTTAGTTTCCAATATGGACCCTGCTGCCACGGGAGGGTAGGACAAAAGATGTCATGCAAGTTCTTTCCATAAGCACATATGACTATTTACGGAATACATGCCTACATTATATTGACAAACTTGAGCTAGTGCCGTATCGCCCTAGGTTATAACTGTCTCATGATGACTATCATCCACAAGTCACCGATCCAATGCCTACGAATTTATCTTATATTGTTCCTGCTAAGTTACTACTGTTATCATCACTGTTACACTTGCTACAAAATTACTGCTATCACTGCTACCGTTACCGTTGCTGCTGCTACTATTATCAAAACTATCATATTGCTTTGCTACTGATCACTTTGCTGCAGATAATTAATCTCTAGGTGTGGTTGAATTGACAACTCAGCTGCTAATACCTTCAAATATTCTATGACTCCCCTTGTGTCAAATCTATAAATTTGGGTTGAATACTCTACCCTCGAAAACTGTTGCGATCCCCTATACTTGTGGGTTATCAAGACCTTTTTCTGGCGCCGTTGCTGGGGAGCATAGCTATATTTGTTGAGTCACTTGGGATTATTATCATATTATCACTATGAAGAATCTGAAGGATGCCAAGACTAAGATATTTCCCTCAAAGACGAGGGGAGGTAAGGAACTGCCATCCAGTTCTGCTTTAGATTCACCTTCTGTTATAAGTAAACTTGCAACACCACCACATGCTATCAATTCTAATATGTCGCAAGTTATTGATGATGCTACTTCTGCTATGGATAATGCTTATGATGATGCTAGTACCTTGCTTGATAATGATGATGTGCCACTTGGTGAATTTATTGATGAACAAATTGCTAGAGTAATACAACATGATGTTGTTGAATCTGATGATGAACTTGAAACTGAATCTCCTGAAACACCTGCTAGAACTAGCCCTCCAAGATATTAATTGCCTAAGGTACTGGAAGGTTATGTTATGAGTGAGGAAACAACTAGAGATATTGTTGCTTCCAGAGACAGAGGTGATCTAGAGAAATTATTATGCAAGTATAAAGAAAAATCTCTGAATGCTAGAATGAAATGTGATCCTAAGTTTGCTACTTCACCTATCTTTATTGATGATAAGGATTATGAATTCTCTGTCGACCCAGAGTTAATTACTTTGGTTGAATCTGATCCTTTCCATGTTTATGAAACTGAAAGTGTTGTGGCACATCTTACTAAGTTGAATGACATAGCCGCCCTTTTTACTTATGATGAGAAAACTTGCTACTACTTTATTCTCAAATTATTTTCGTTCTCATTAAAGGGTGATGCTAAAGCTTGGTACAATACTCTTGCTCTTGGTTGTGTGCATAGTCCCCAGGATATGATTTATTACTTCTCTAAAAAATATTTCCCTGCTCATAAGAAACAAGCTGCTTTACAGGAAATATTTAACTTTGTGCAAACTAAAGAAGAGAGTCTCCCACAAGCTTGGGGGAGCCTTTGCCAGTTACTTAATGCTTTTCCCGATCATCCTCTTAAGAAAAATGAAATACTTCATATCTTCTATAATGGACCAACCAATGCTTCTAGGGACTTCCTAGATAGTTGTGCTGGTTGTGTTTTCAGGGAACGAACTGTTGGGCAAGCTGAAGAATTATTGAATAACATATTGAAAAATTATGATGATTGGACTCTTCCTGAACCACCGCCTAAACCCACTCCGAAGAAGAGGGGTATATTATATCTCAGTCCTGAAGATATGCAAAAGGCAAATAAATCTATGAAGGAAAAAGGTATTAAAGCTGAGGATGTTAAAAATTTACCTCCTATTGAAGAAATACATGGGCTTAATACACCACCACTACATAAGCTGGTAGAGGTAAATTCTCTAATCAAGTACACTGATAATGATAATCCTCACAATATGCATCCTAGCTAATGCCTTTATGCATTTGGAAACTATATTAGAAAGCAAAATCACTTCAATGCAAATGTTATGAAACAACTGAAATACAATTCTGATATGATTGCTCTCTAGAGTGACTTGTTATTTAGAATCTCAAATGATGTTAGAGGTGTCGGAAAGCATGCTTCTATGGTTCAAACTCAACTAGAACAAGTTGCTAAATCACAAAGAGAATTGCTTATTGAAATGAATCATAATATACATGACTTTGCTGTTAGAGTTGCAACTAGAGGAGGTAAAATGACTCAGGAACCACTGATGCACCCAAAAAGAATTGAACAAGATTCACAAAGAGTTAACACTGATGCACCTAGTCCTTCTCGAAAGAAAAAGAAAAAGAAAAATGATAGGACTTTGCATACTTCTAGTGAACCTGAAATAGAAAAACCTACTGATAATGATAAAGAAAATTCTATCTCAGATGCTGAAGCTCAGTCTGGTAATGAACATTCACCTAGTGATAATGAAAAAGATAATGATGGTGTTCATGAAGATTCTCAACCAAACAATGATAAATAACCAGACAATGATGTTGAAATAGAATCACTTGTTGATCTTGATAACCCACAACCTAAGAATAAAAGATATGACAAAAGAGAATTCATAGCTAGAAAACACGGTAAAGAAAGAGAACCGTGGGTTCAAAAACCTATGCCTTTTCCACCCAAGTCAACTAAAAAGAAAGATGATGACGAATTTGAATGCTTTGCTAAAATGCCGAGGCCAGTCTTTTTGCGTACTCGCTTGACTGATATCTTGAAAATGCCTCCTTATGCAAAGTATATGAAAGACATCATCACAAATAATAGAAAAATACCGGAAGATGAAATCTCCACTATGCTTGCTAATTACACTTTTAAAGATGGAGTACATAAAAAACTTGGATATCCGGGAATACCAACTATACCTTGCTCTATCAAAAAGAATTTTGTGAAAATTGCTTTGTGTGATTTAGGAGCTGGTGTTAGTGTTATGCCTTTCTCTTTATATAAAAGACTTGATTTGAATAAACTCACACCTACTGAAATATCTTTGCAAATGGCTGACAAATCAACTGCCATACCTATCGGTATCTATGAGGATGTGCCCGTTGTTGTTGCTAATGTTACTATTTTGACTGACTTTGTTATACTTGAGATGCCCGAGGATGACAACATGTCGATTATCCTTGGTAGACCCTTCTTAAATACTGCAGGGGCTGTTATTGATTGCAATAAAAGCAAGGTCACTTTTCATATCAATGGTAATGAGCATACGGTGCACTTTCTGAAGAAACAATTCCAAGTGAATGGTGTTAATGTTATTGAAAAATCTCCGACAATCACTATTGGAAGTTTTCAAATACTTATTGTTGGGGACATTCATATCCACATTGAGGTAACTTAGTAATTTACGAAAGTTCTTCGGTTTCATGCTAATCGAAAGTGGTTGTTAATAAGACCTGATCAACCTTGTTAATGGATCATTTTTGAATGTTATGAAGTTGATGAATTTAGTAAGCAGTACCTTTTGTCCCCACTTTTTGTTTTCTGTTTTTGTTAGTTAAATAAAATAAAATGCCATTCTTTGTTTGTTTCCTGAATTTCCCGTGCAATAAAAAATGACCCAAGAATAAAAGTTCTCAGAATGCCCTGAAAATTTAATATGATTTTTTTCCGAATATTTCTGAATTTCTGGTGCAAATAATATCAGAGGGAGGTGCACGAGGTGGGCACAACCCACCTGGGCGCGCCAGGACCCACAGGCGCGCCCTGGTGGGTTGTGGTCCTCACGTGGGCCCCCTCAATTATCCCTTCACACCACATCATCACTCACCTCTAGAAAAAAATCTCCATTGCTCTCTCTCCCGTATTCTTGCTCCCAGACTTGCGAATTTCGATCTCTTTGCTCGAAGCTCCGTTTCCGAAACTGTTTCCGGGGATTGTTGCTTGGTATGTGACTCCACCGTTTGTCCAATTAGTTTTTGTTTTAGTGGTTTATATTTTGAATAATTAGCTACTCTTGGTGTTGCTGTAGATGAGCTTGCATGTTGAATTCTTAGAGTTCTAAGTAGTTTGAATGCTTGCTATGGCCTCTATGTATCCCTATGAGTAGTTGGTATCATTTTTGTGAAGTTTTGTTGAGATAATTTTGTGGGATAATAAATTTCAGAATTTTGTTCATAGTAAAACCATGAATATCTTTAGGAAGTTTGGCTCTAAGAAGAACTCCAAGGGTGTTATTGGGGAGTCATCTGATAGTGATCTCCATCCTTGGAGGTTGGCGGAAGTAAGACCGTGTGAATGGCCACACACCCCGTTCCTGGAAGAGGCTGGAATCCTTCAGGAGTTCACACAATATGCTGCCAATGCCGGCCTCACCGACTTCATCGCAGATGAGTGTGAACGGCACCAAATCCTCACAAACATCTTTGTTCAAAGTTTTACTTTCCTTCCTAGGAATAATCCTCCTGAAGTGAGCTTTGATTTATATGTTGAAAACCATCAGATACCACTTACTGAATTTTGTGACATTTGCATGATCCCTTATGATGGGAGCTTAGCCGAGCCTAGGCCAGCGGAGTTTGAGACCTTTTATCGCACTTTGAAAGTGGGAGAGTGGTGTCAGTCATCACTGCCGCTGGCTTGCATTTTCCTGCCGTTCATTACTTTGCTCTTTTCATTGCAAAATGCTTGCTTGCTAGAGAGAAGGTGGGTGCACTCAGTTCACCAGACCTTGTTGTTTTATGTCGTGCATTGGAGGGCGACAACACTTATAACTTGGGAGCTATTGTGGCTCGTCGCCTCCACATTAATAAATCTAAGGGTAAAATACATGGTGGGATTTTTGCTACTCGTTTGGCGGCTCACTTTAATGTTGAGATACACCATCATGACTACCCCCTGACCAAGGTTTACCTAGACTGCACATCCATGGATCACCACCATTTCACTAATAAAGAGTCTCCTAACATTCCTATTCCTTATAACCTAGTTTTTAGCATTGAAACTCATGATATTATCCCGTTGCCTGCTCCTGCCTTGTTTGATATTGTTGCTAGGGGCGGATATCCAACAGGCACATCCGGACACGGGTGGGAGTCTTCGCTCTTGTATCTTCACAGCCCATCAGTCCGGCCCATGTCCAACAGGCCGGACGCCCGAGGACCCCTTAATCCAGGACTCCCTCAGTAGCCCCCAAACCAAGCTTTCAATGACGATGTGTCCGGCGCGCAGATTGTCTTCGGCATTGCAAGGCGGGTTCCTCCTCCGACGACTTCAAAGGATTGTATTCGGCCTTCCATTTAATGTCGTTCCCATTGGCTTCTGTGCATCCATAGCTTCAGCTTCCACGTGTCGAGCGAATACGAGAGGTTAGGGTATTTTTTGCATATAACACCCCGGCCATGTAAGAAAAGCGTCTATTTAAAGGGATTGGATCTCAGATCCGTTCCACATCACACGAGAAATCCTCAGAGCTTGCTAGGAAAAACCACTCCAACATGGCCAGTGCTCCTAGCTCCTCCTCCCGTCCCCACGGCCCAGAAAAAGGTGATTGGGAGAGATGCTCTGTATCCCACGATCAGCTAGTGAAGCTACAAACATAGGGATCCCCCCCCCCCCCGCGGATCTAGTCCCCGTTCGAGCAGGATTGACTTCCTTCAACGGCGGGGCTCAGGCTGAGAATTTCCCCAATCCATCCAGGGGGAGCGAGTATGCTTCGTCCCCTACTTGCTAAGAGGCGTCGGATTTCCAATTCATCCATTCCTCCAAGGGCTTCTGGAGTATTATGGCCTTCAACTGCACAACTTCACTCCTGCCTCCATCCTGCACATCGCGGGTTACGTCGCTCTATGCGAGCTATTTCTGGGGTGCGAGGCCCATTTTTAATTGTGGAGGAAGCTATTCTGCCTCGTCCCTCGCAACCAAGATGGATCAATATTCGAAGTGGGCGGAGCCGAGGTATGGCGTATCGCCGACACCGGATACCTGTCTGGCACATCGAAGAAGGCATCTGAAGAGTGGCCTTCCGAATGGTTCTATATCGAGGACGTCGCCCTTCCTGACCCAGTTCGAATGAGTCTTCCCAAATTTACAAGTGTTTCGTTGAAGAAATGCCACAACTGACATCCTCGGAGCTTCGAGGAGGAAGATAGTGCGGAAGTCCATCAACTGATGAGCAAGATAAAAAGCTTGCCCAGTCCGGATTATCAATGGTCGAGGTAATGGCGACTTCCATAGTGCGGGGGGTGCAGCCGCTCCAATACAGAGGACTTCCCATGTGGCACTACAATGGAGAAGACGACGCCTCTCGCTTTGGTCGGAAGGGTCCGGACACCCCCGCCGCTTTGGCAAAAATATTGGCCGAGCTGTTCAAAGGGGAGGAAGAGGAATTTATTCGTATCAAGCGCAGGGATGGATTCTCCATGTACAATACCCCTAGCTGGGTGAGTTCCAACCCCGCTGCTCCACTCATTCTACTCCCCGAGTCAATTTTAATGAACATTAATCCGTCCATTTGTAACAGAAGTGGCGAAAGATCACCGAGGGGATACACAGCCCCGCCCCACAGCTAGAGGATCACAACCGGGACCTTGATCCCGGATTTGAAGAGGATCCGGACATATTCGTAGTGCTCGAGGATGGGGTGTTCTACCAGGCGAGCTATGACGGCACTGAAGTCGCCATCACCGCCGACTATCCCGGTCTTCTCCCTGCCTCACACGTAAGTAATCAGGAGACATCTCCTCCAAAAGAGCCTCCTCGTTCTTCCTCACCCACCGCACTGTCTCATGCTCCAAAGGGGAGGTGTTCAGCGCGCTATATTGCACCAAAGGCCACTCCAGAGAGAGCGACACCCACGCTGGGCAAGTCTTCAAAAAGGAAGGCAAATGAAGGCCCGGCCGAGCCTTCATCGAAGAGGTATGGCTTCGTACATATGCCCCTTGGCAGTCACATCCAACTGTGACATTTTCCGTTTGTGCCTTACAAGGAAAAGCGTTCGCCAGACTATGTCCAGTGGTGCTACTTGTCACACTCCCGACTGCTAGGTTCCAGACCCTACCGTGAAGACAAGGGCAGATACAGGAGTGACGCCGAATTGTCCTTTGGCCGAGGATTCGGATGATGTATCCGTCACAAACTCAGAAGTGGAGAGCGCCATGGGTCATCGGCGCCAGAGGGCCGTTCTTCGCGACCCCGGTTTTACAAAAGAGGCATCGATGCCTTTAGCTCGGCGGATGCATACATCCGAGCTGCTCGAGACGGGCTTACCAGAGCTGCAGACCAACATTTGAAAGATATGCGGGTAAGTATATATTATGCGAATCTGATAATTATATACCAGTAGCCCCCAAGGCTTGAAGCAGTTGATACAACTGATTTAAGGATCATTGTACAACCAGGTGCTTACGGAGAACAACAACATGTTGACTTAGGAATTAGAAAAGTGTCGGACCCAGCTAACTGCTGGAACCGCCGAACTGGAGAAATCCAAGAAGGCGTCACCTGGTAATGTCCCCCTCCATTGAGAAAACATATTTATATACCAGCAATGCTTAACAGTGTTGCTCATCTTATGGCAGGATCGTCGGATCAACTGAAGGAGCAACTAACAGCCGCTCAAGCGGGAGAACAGGAAGCCAAAAGACTACTGGCCGCGGGCGAACGCGTGCTGATACAAGTCAGGGATGTGAAAAACAAGCTGCAGGATTCCAACTCCCAGCTGGGCGAAGAACTGAAAGATGTACGGGCCTAGCTGGCTGACTCCGTGAAGGAAAATAAGAGGCTGCGCGGCGGCATATTTAGTATGTGGTCAAACTTACCTCCGTGTGATTCGGAGATAAAAGGGACTAATAGAGTTAGGTATGCCGACTGGCCGTCCCGAAGAGGAGATGTCCGGATTCTCGAGCGATCTGCTACAAGAGCTGTCGCAAATGCACGAACAAGCTCGGCGGCGACGCGAAGTGTTGCCAAGGCCTTATGGCCATCCGCCTCCCCTCCAGGAAGGATGGAGTAGCTTATACAGCTGTTCAAGGGAGCGCGGCGGCGCTTCCGATTACGGAAGATATCGGCCTGCTGGGAAGGTGCACGAGAAGCCTGGGCCATGGTGAAAACACGGTATACCAAGCTCGATCTGAATCATATGGACCGGGTCGGACCTCTAGGATCAGATGGAAAAGAAATTCCCGTTAATTTGGTATATGACCAGGTCGAAGTAGCCGCCAAATATTCCCAACAAGATTGTAAGTTAGACAGCCTGTTAAACGGTATAGAGGAGGAAATTTTTGAGTCCAAGTGACTATGTACTTTCCTTGACGTATTTGTCCCTAGCCGGATTTGTAAAACGATTGTCATGGTAGACCTTTTCGCTTCAACCTCTGGACCCGAACGTGCGGAGTGTTTCCGAATACCTGAGCGGCAAAAATAGGCCGGGGTATACGTGGAAACTAGGCGTAGGGGTCATAGTTGCTGGAACAGACAAGTTGTATCCGGCTAGCTATGTTATATTACATTGTGATTGTAAGAAACATCTTCCAGAGAGAATAGTTCTGTTAAGGGTTCCTTTCCCTGGGTGTACATGCGTTAATGTGCATGTCCGAGCTGTGATTGACAAAATCGCAGTATACGTAACGTCTGGGGGTTCACAACGGGGTGAGTGAAAGAACATCTTTAGTCCGCTGACCGAATATTCCCTTAAGAATGCTAGCTTTCAGCTTCACCCAGTCTGAGGTACACATCCGGATGACCCGGCAGTAACAATCGCAGAGGTGCTCCCTTTATGCCCTAGCCGAACTAACGGGAACGTAGGGCATAAGCACAGGAGCCAGGCAATCCAGCTTGGCCAAAACTTAACTCATATCGATGCATATAATGGCGAAGAAAAGGTACATATGGGGGAAAACACGCATATGTAATGAGCTTGATGCTCGGAAAATAACAATAATAAGCTTCTGTCCAAGAAGCCCCCAGGTATAATGGACATACATATTTGAGTATGTGTATGTCGCAGGTGCACGGTTGAGCCGCACGAAAAGCTTTAAGGCTAAAAAGGAAAAAAGCGAAAAGAGAGGAAAAAGTAATGGAAACAATAGGGAGAAGGGAACGGACAAAGAGTTCGGCGCTAGGCGCAGAATCTTCGGAGTCTGGTCGCGTTCACGGGGTTTGCCTCTAGGCGATTGTCTGATGCATCACGCAGGTGGTACGCTCCTCCAGTGATAACTTCGTCAATGATGAAGGGACCCTCCCACTTGGGCTTGAGTTCGTCCTTTTTCTTCTCCGGCAAGCGTTGAACGAGTTCGCCAACATTATAAGTCTTGGCCCGTAATTCTCTGCTTTGATATCTGCGGGCCTATTGTTGATAAAATGTGTAACGGGCTTTTGCGACATCGCGTTCCTCCTCCAGGGCATCTAGGCTGTCCTGCCGATCAAGCTCGGTCTCTCTCTCTTCGTACATGCGCACTCGAGGTGAGTCATGAATAATGTCGCAAGGTAACACTACAAAAAAATACACTTCCGTGATGATACGTGTTTGTCACAGTAGGTCGCGTTTTTTGTCATGCATGTACATCCATGATGATTTTATGACAAAATCAAGATAGTCATACCTGTGCTGTCGTAGAAGTGTTCCATGACATTACCAAAATTATCATCATGGAAGTGTCCACTTCCATGACGATAAATCGCGCGTCACAGAAGTGCTTTCGTCAAGGGTGACGACACGTGGCATCCACCGTAACGGAATGCCGTTAAGCTATCGGGTCGGGTTTTGGATCCGATAACCCGTTAACAGCCCCGACCAATGGGAAATTTCCACGTGTAAAATTCTTATTGGCCGGACGAAACACGTGTCAGCTCGTCAGTGGGTCAGATAGGCGCCTATGATATGTCGACACGTGCCACGGCCCACCACTGGCCCATTTAGCTTACAAAGCCGACCCGTTTGACTTGGTCAAAAGTTAACGGGCTGGCCCATGAAAAGCCTGTTAACGGTCTCTTCGCAAATGTCATGTGGGCCATCGAATATAACACCAGCCCATTTCACTTTCGGCCCATGTATGGCCCACGATGTCTTTCAGACCATATGAGGCCTTCGTATCTTTCGACCCTTTACAGGCCCACGGTGACTCTAGCCCATAATGAACAATAATTTTCTTTATACCCATTAACTGCCCGTGATTTACATGGGCCGTTTCCAGCCCGTGTTAGCTTTCAGCCTATTGACGGCCCATACGTTCTTGGGCTCCTTTTCGGCCCTCGATTACTTCCAGCCCATTACTGGCCTGTTCCCCTAGTGGGCCAAATTCGGCCCATGGAAAGAGTCGGCCCGCTACTGGCCTGTTCCCCTTATGGGCCAAATTCGGCCCATGGCAAGAGTCGGCCCGTTACTGGCCTGTTACCCTAATGGGCCAAATTCGGCCCATGGCAAGAGTCGGCCCGTTTCTGGCCTGTTAACCCGTTGCGCCATTTCCAGCCCGTCCTATATTCTGGCCCATTAACGACCCGTTATGCCTGTGACAGAATTAAGCCTTTGCTGTCCTACCGCCTGTTAACGGCCTATTACCGTGCTGGGCCGATACCAATTACGCCCGATTACGGCCCATGTAGACCCATTTATCCGACGGCCCGTGGCCCACCGATTACAGGCCCATTTATGGACGGCCCGTAGGAGACCCATGGATCCCACGGCCCGTATATGGCCCATGGTAGTTGCGGCCACTAGCAAACCAGGGAAAAAGAAGACTAGGAAATAAATAAGGCCGAAACTAACGCTAGGCTATTAAGGCGATTGCACAGATTACATCCACTCGGCATCAAAGATCGCCACCAGTGCAAATATACGGAACACCCTACACTATACAAAAATGGCTTGCTGTTTTCTTCAGTCGGTGGCTGCACGTTAAGAATAAATTTTGTATCGCACCAAAACAAATTACAACTATATAACAAAAGGAAGGTTGGCATAAAACTTAACAGTCTAGCAGATAAATGCACCACCAGAAGTTCAGAAGCTCAGTTCATTTGACCTGACTGTTACGTTTTCATGCTGTATTGTCCGATGGAGCACCATAACCGTCGCCTTCATTTCCCCTAGGCTCCTGAACAACATAGCAAATGTCTGATAGTCTGGTTTCAAAACCATGCATATCTTGACGACATTGAGCAATGTTTCTCCTTGTTTGACAAAGGGTCTCTGTTAGGGAATGGACTTGTGTCTGGAGCGCAGATACAACATTGCTTTGAGCTTGCATATCTTGATCATGAGGCAGTTTGGACGATATTGCCTTAACAACCAACCCAGTATTACGCAGGAACGTGCTTTTGGCACTGTTAGTGGACAGGTACTGACCCACTGCAGCAAGAGCTGACATTGCGGTTATAGTTGCCTCGCCACCTTCAGAAGGTGGCGGTTCCACCATTTTTTCCATAGCTTGCTGAAAAGTTGAGGTTTTACATTAGTAGTACCAGAACAGAAGATATTAAGGAGGCAGCAAAACCAAACAAAATAGCTTTGGTCTATATACAGAACTTATTCTGGTGAACCCATGTAAAATATTAGTTGTATTTTATTGCAAAGTACATAATAAAACCAGGTTCCAAACATATGACCATGTACCATCGCTAATGTATTGTCTATTTCTTCACATTGTATTGAGGGCTAAGGATAAAGAGACGAAGTTTATAATACGGTAAGCATAGTATGACATCATTCATATCACAAAACAACTGAGAACAGACAAACAGGCAATTGTAACGTTGTGTGGGCAAGTCCAGCACGGAACTAGATTACAGGTCAAGATCAAAGGAACATCACTCCTCTCTTTTAAACCTTGTAAGGTGCAATGATACGCTAAGACAATTGTGTATAAAATTGAAAAGAGTAATAGACATTGGCTGCAAACCATGTAGTTCAAGGCACAAGTCAGAGTAAGTAGTAGTTAAAAGGCATGAAACAGCAGCTAATTACAAGAGCCTCGCAGTGTGTAATATAGCTACGAGATCCTGTCGTCTGTTGGAATTTCACTTTCGTACGGTTGGCCTTGTTCTTTGAACAGTTCACCTACAAGAAGATAGATTTGTGTGGCACATGCATAAATAGGACTTCAACATGTGATCTGATCACATATATATATAATGTACCTGATACTTCGGATCAGACCAGTGTTTAACAAGGCCCCTCCAGTCTGCATCCGATATATTTTCCACTGGAGATGTTTGGGAAAGTTCACTGTTAGCCTTGCCTTCAAAGTGAGTTTTCCTCAAGTTATACCGATACTGTCACAAAGCAGACTTGAAAACATGGGTGCAAGCTTGTCTGGTTGCATCATCTTGGCTATCCAACTTGAACCTCATCTATTGAAAATTATGGGAGTCTCATTATCAGCAACCTACAAAGTATGGGACAGAGCAAGACGATATTACTAGTTTCCATACATAACCATACTTACAGGTGTTGAACTGGGTTTCGTCTTTGTCATTCCTGTACTGAATCCATGTTGGGAGGATACGTACATGACACTTAACGGCAACCGCTGCCTCTGATACAAACTTGGCTGACTCTGTAGCATCACGTGGCCTTTTTAAACCTGCCTCAAAACGGATCTCCATTCTTCCTCCTCTAGATTTAGTTAACCTATCGAGCATTATCCCTGATGTTTGTTTCCTCTTGCGCCTAGGTGCTAGTTCAACAACGAACATAGGAAGTGTTAGTGTACATCAAACTGTGAGACTACATATAAAGAAGCATGCAACTGTAACTTTACTCCAGCAACTACCTTCTTGCTGTTGAAGCTCACAAGGTTCATCTGATATTGCCAACTCGTCTTGTGTCAAGAGTGCTTGGGAAGTAGTGTCAGGTGGCAAGGGAGCTTGGGAACGTGCTGCTAGCTCAGTTCACGCACGAGTAAGTCGTGCAGCTGGTAGTACTGTGGTAGGTGTTGCAAGAACTAGGGCTGTCTCTGCTTGTTTGGTGGCAGCGATTTGTTTCTGTTTGGCTTTTTTGCAACTCGTGTAGCATGGGATGTCGTGTTTGTAGAATTTTCCGCTGGACTTTGACCTTCTATTGCACCATCAGTACCAGCAGAATCTGCAGGATTCATCCGCTTCTCATTCCCTGCCATTCTGTGTTTCTTCCTCTTTCTCTGTGCCATGTTAAGTCAAGCCGACAAGAAAAACGAATAACAATTTAGTTCTTCAGAACAAATTGATGCGTGATGCAGACGAACTGAACTTTGATGTTAGACAACCACATGATACGAGGATGTAATATGTATGGAAAATAGGACGGAAGAGATAACCAGAACTATGATGTGTAAACTAAGAAGAAGACATTTCACCAAATTAGAAGCAATGCAATGGAAGGTAAACACCATATGAAAGATGCTACAAATATCGCTCTGCCAAGTTAACAGTGTCTCATCATAAATGGCGTTTAAACAAATGTGAAGCAGTACAAGAAATAAATCGTATGCAAGATGCAAACAACATCACACTACCATGTTAGAGGTCTCTCGTCATTAGTGCCATTGCATATTCACAGCATTGCATATTCACAGCTTATGATGTGTAAACTAAGGAGAAGGCATTTCAACAAATTAGAAGCAATGAAAGCTAGACACCATATGAAAGATGCAACGAATATCACTCTACCAAGTTAAAACTGTCTCGTCATAAGTGCCATTTCAACAAATTAGTAGTACAAGCTAGAAAAGAATGTGAGATGTAACCTATATCACACTCCGAAGTCAAACGTGTCTTATGATAAGTGATTGTTGCAGGTTACACAACAGTAGTTATTTGATGTAAGAACATGGTGTGATAGACAAATATTGTATGTTCTAGAAACAGGAACACGTTTCTTATTCAAGTATAATGTGTAAAGTAAGCAGATGGAATTCAACAAAATTAGAAGCAATACAAGCTAGACATCACACATAACATGCAACCACATATAACAGTGCCAAGTTAGAGGGAGCACTGGTGATGCTGCACTAGGGGAGACATGCTCATCATAAACACAGCTTTGTTGAGTGTCTATGCATGTGTTTGTCTTGGAAATCATCTTGGGAGTGTGGAGGAGTAGAAACTGTAGAGGCCCTCCGTTCGGAAGGAGCACCTTTATCCGCTGCCTTGCTAACTTCCTTCCGGTTTATTGATTTTGAATTGTCAAGTAAAACCGACAAGAAAAAGCAATAAAATTCTCTCTTCAGAACTCATTCATGCATGATACTGACAATCACTACTTTGATGTAAGGCAAACACATGATACCAGGATGGAATATGTACAAAAAATAGGACGGCATGGCATGTTCACAACTGTTTGTGTAAACTAAGCAGAATCCATTCCAGCAAATAAGAAGCAATGCAAGCTAGACACCACATGAAAGATGCAACCAATATGACTCTACCAAGTTAAAAGCGTCCCATCATAAATGGAATTTCAACAAATTAGAAGCAGCGCATGCTATAAATCATATGAAAGATGCAGCTAATATCGCACTGCATATACTAAAGGTGTCTCGTCATGTTGATTGATGCGGGATACAAAAAAACAATAGTTTTATATAAGGACATGCTTAATAGACAGATGTACTATGTACTAAATACAGGAAGGCATGTCACATTAACAGGTAAAATGTATAAGCTAAGCAGACTAGCACATGCAGTTTAACCAGATTGGAAGAATTACAATCTAGACACCATATGCAACATGCAACCACATATCACGCTGCCAAGTTAGAGCAAGCACCTGCGATGCTAGTGTAGAGGAAATGCTGTAATCAACTACAGAGCTACGTTCACTATCTTCATCTAGCATTTCTGTTTCTTGAGAATCATGTCGGGAGGCTGACGCTGCATTCTTTAAATGAGGAGTAGTCCCCTTGCCTGCCTGCCTCATCATAAGTGATTGATGAGGGATACACAAGAACATTAGTTTGATGTAAGAACATGGTTAATACACAGATGTACTAGTATGTACCAAAAACAGAAAGGCATGTCATATTCAAAGGTATAATGTGTAAGCTAAGCAGATGCAATTTAACCAAATTGGAAGCAATACAAGCTAGACATCCGGCTGGAGTGGTGAGCATGATCATCTAGGACCTGAGAGCCTGGTGGGAGGCGGGCTGCTTCGCCACCATCGTAGCTTTTTAGTTGGCTTCCAGGTGATGCCTATCTTTGCTGGGCTTGTCACTGGCTCGGCCAGTGCCCTGACTAGCTATTTGTCTTCTGGTGCTCACGGGATGGTGGTTCATGTAAAAAATATCTTTCCTTATCTTACCGACTTCAGCCTTTCGAATACAAGCTAGACACCATATGGAACATGCAACCACATATGACACCGCGAAGTTAAAGCAAGCACCTGGGATGGTGGTTCATTGTGAGCGAGGTCATCAACTCCAGAGCTACGTTTACCGTCTCCATCTGCTGACACTGCACCCTTTATAGCGCTGTAACGTGTCTTGCCTACCCACACACGAAGCTGGAGCGACTTCTCTCTTTTCTTTTTGGCTTCTCTCATGGCAGCAGAGTCTGAAATACCCTTGCATAAAAACACAATAGTGAGAGTAAGGGTGAAGTGTGTGCAGAACTAGTGCACTGTAAAAGTAGCAGATAGCAGGTGGCTGAAAAATAAATGACAGGAGACATATGATAGCTCTACAACATTGCATGGCAAACAAAATTAGATTCTACTCCGTATGATTTTGTAATATATGAGCACAGGAAATGCAGGTACTCCTCCAGCACACCACCACATGTGGTCATATCTAAGATAACAGTCGACTGAAAATAAATAGGTCAGTCGATTTTTTAATGAACCGTCCGATCTATAAGGAACGGGCAGATGGCCTTCGTCTACCTCCCGCCAATCACTGTTGACGATCTTTCTCGAACCGCCAGCGACCACTCGCCCAGACCCCTGCCTCCGCCGCCCCGCCCTCCCATCGACCTCACACCACCGCCGTGCTTGGCAGCGCCCCCAGGCCATCCCTTTAATCCCGGCCGACCTCCAGATCGGGCGCCAGTAGCTCTAGGCCGCACACGCCCCTAAGATAAACACCAAGGCGCTGCTTCCCCGACGTAATAGGCGTACTAGCGCCTGTTACGCCGGGGAATGCTTCCGTTAATTGGGAATCAACTGGCCAGAAATTGAAAGTCAGGGGGCGATGGACCTCTAGCTAAGGTGAAATAGTATATGAGGAGAAACCTTGTGCATCGCGAGTTACTAGGAACATCTAGTATCAAGAAGAAGCGGTCAACTAGTGTCTTCTGTGGGATGAATACCGTGCAAGCAGAGACATAAGATTTGAACGAATAAGGGAAGAGGAGTACCTTTTTCGGTTGCCGGTGTGGTCACCTCCACATGTCGCGCCGATCTTCTTCTTTTTACCGGGGAAACCGATGTTCTGGAGGGTGCAGGCTTGGACGAACCCATGGCCAAATTGTTGACTGTGTTGCCGTGGCCGTATGTCGGCGGAGGGGAAGCAGATCCAAGGCGGCAAAGGACGGCATAGCAGGAACAGCTCCAGTGCGGTGGAGGGTGGCGAAGTTGGAGCGGCAGCGGTGAGGCGCAGGACCGCGTGGTTGAACTGGCTCGGGTATGGACGGCTCGGCCTCGGCTTCAACTACTAGCCGTGGACGGCGTTGCTGTTGAGGTTGCGGTGGACGACGACGTCGGGGTATCGGCTCCGGCATGATGGAGGAGGGCGGCGGTTGATGGGTGGGATGGGGTGGCGGACGGAGGACGCCGGGGTTTCGCGGCTGGTGGAGAGGTAGTTTTGGCGCCCACGGAGTACGAATGGGGAATCGGACGGGTGGGAGGGAACCATGTTTCGGTCTGGGACGCGCTTGTTTTTGGCTTTTTTGAACAGAAGATGGGACGCGCTTGTTTGAAATTTGGGGAAAGTACAAACGTTGCCCCCCTCTTAAATTTCGGACCTACTGCGGGTCGGGGGTAGGATGGTAATCCCAGGTGTCCCAAATAGTGGGCGGGAGCGATTTCGGCCGCGCGCATGTGTGCTTAGGCGGCCATTGTGTATGAATGTTTTTCGGATGCGATTGCGTGGCGTCTAGATGAAGCTACAAACCTACCCCGGTTTAGACCTTTGGACGTCGGGCCGGTAGGTTTCACGGGTCGGAGTTATTAGAAAAGTAATTTCCTTGTACTACCAAACATTAGTCTCACGCGGTTTCGGGCGAGTAGAGGCTCTTTTGGTGCTTCGTTCGAAATTTTGAAACACAAGCATTCACGTTTAGAGTACTCTTGAACTATGAGGATTGACCTAAATAGACATCATTATATTTGACCTTGTATGTTTGAAAACCTCATTAAATTATCTGCTTCTTTTTGAAATTTTGACACTTGAAAATCCTATAATTACGATTATTTTGGAATGGAGGAGCTAAATTTGAATCTATTTTGTACACGACTACATATGCTATTATGTACAAAATCAGAGCAAAGATTGGTGCCCCCATAATTTAGGTATGGTTTACAAATGCCATGATATCAAATTCAAATAATTGAATGGACTTCATGTTGAATTCAATTTTTTTAAACCACCTTAAGTTGAATTCAAATGTATGCTAGTTCATAGGTAGCTATTTATAATGTCCATTGTGTAACTTTCGTATGTATAATGTGCTTTACACACACAACATGAACTATACTCACGTTTATATTCGATTGCTAAAGCGATGCATTGTCTGGAGTTCAAAATACTAACTATGTGGATCAATTGTGTCGAATAATAACATAGACATGCTCAAATTCGATAGAATCTAGATGTCTGATGGATCAATGACCGCTCCTTACGCGAATTGCAAATATCATGATCCCATCCTAATATTTGGATACAATTTATATCTTTAATCATTGTGTAGAGTAGTCTTTTACGTGTAGTTTCACTCTCCATCGGTGGTCTCTCACACATGCTCACACACTCTCTCCCGAGGTGTGTTTCTCGCACACATGCTGTAGATATAACCCTCCCTCCCTCTCGTAACCATTTACAACTGTTTCACTAACCTTTATCACAAGCACTCTTCCTCTCGCAAACATACACACACACAATCCTCATCGACCCTTTCTATATACATGGACCTGCCTACGTGTCTCATGTACGCACATTATCTTTACGCCTGTCTCTCACGCATTGTCTCACACCTCTCTTTCTAATCGACGAGTATGATTCTAGCAGAGCATTCTGTAGGATGCCCCTTAAAGTTAGGTTGGATGAATAGTAATATCAGAGATAAAGGGGTTACCTTAGTCCGAGAACCTAGGGTTACAAATCCTAGCCGGCTTTGTGAGTGGACATAGAGTCCTTCACAATTCTGCTATCTTTGTCTTGTACGACTAGTCATCCATGGGTCTTCCTAAATGCGTCACGGGCCGACCAATGTGGCGCAGGTCGGAACCGAACGAAGGGCCTCACCTCGACCCACCGGACCTCACGCGGTGACACACCCTCTGCCCCCACGTCTCATTATCTTCTCACACCCACACATACCAACACAAACACCACACACACAGAAATTTCTCCTGGTGCCTCTATTCCCCCCTTGCATATACACACTCAAGGGAATGGAATCTCTTGTCGTGACGTCATATTCGTCTCTCTCTCTCTAGACCACTCTCATTTCTCGTGCTATCTCTCCCACGCCCCCGTCGGCCCCTCTATCCATGCCTCTCTCGAATACGTAATACACACACATACCTTTCTAGGCCCCACCAAATGCATCAACTAAACATTCACACATGTTACATCACGTACCCCATTGATCTAAAAAGCCCTCTCTTCACGTTTATTTCGCATACAACATTCCTTTTGAATAAAGTGTGGCCAAAAAATTATTTTAGAGTTTCTACATATATACAACATTACAAAGTTATATGGAGGAGTACGAACGCTAATTTGCATTGCATGGTGCCCACAATGATATTTATTCTGCATTGTGAATTTGTATATTTTTATACTATATACAAAGTTAGTCATAATAAAGAGAAACGAAGAGCATCTCTCTCGCCATCGCATACCCCCCCTGTACGCCCCTTTCACGTATGCACACAAAACTATCTCTAGGTCCTCTAAAATTAAGCCCCCAGAAAATTCACGCATGTTTCATCTTTCTCTCGCGATATATGCAATGACGATCATTGTATTTGAAGCGAAAGCATGATACATACATTGGACTTCAGAATCCACTCATTACAGTCACCATTTACGTTTAGTGGTAATTATACAGTCATGGGCTCACCATACAACTCTGTATTTGCTCATGACATGACTAGTTGACCAGTTAAACGCTCCACGTGGTACCTCTAGTGTTGCATCACATTATCTCACTACCATCGTGCCCACCTGTCGACTTGTATCTACTCTACATCTACACTCTTATAAAATACATAAAATACACTCTTATAAAAAACAGAGTTGGTGATGATGGTGTGCCTGCCATCCTGCAATATAGGCCGTCCGATTTATATCTGACGGATAGGAAAGAAACTATGGCAATTTTGCAAAAAGGTACCCACACACCTCTCCACATTTGCAAATAAGGCCTTCCCTCGTTCATCCTTTTCTCTCACAAGATAAACAAGTCATACAAATGCATCTTGATGTTACGTGCAACGCACGGGCATCTTGCTAGTAAGAATGAAAAGAAACGACAAAAAAATATTTGGACGGTGGTTCGAAGTCATGACCGCGGGCACAGCGGACAAGGTGGCCTTGTATTGGTATGCTGAGCCGTCTGTTTTAACACACAGGAGCTGGTGTGGTGATTATACACACATGCACGCATGCACACAAACTGCATCCACGCAACACTCGCACAACCACATGCACCCACGCACGCACACAACACTCACACGGACACACGCAGCCACGCACGCACGCAACACTCACACGCACGCACGCAACACTCACACGCACACGCGCACGCATGCATGCACACACCAGTACACCACACGACCAACACACACTCTCACGCTAAAGTGCTCAACCTACACGTGCATGCGCACACATCAGGCCCTGACAGACACATACACAACCAGGTGATTCCCGTGCACGGGTTGGAGCCTTGTCGCGCCTGCGTAAATTTGTGTTTATCTGACCTTTTGCCTATGCGAACTGACAGGTGGGACCCACAAGGAACGTGGTCAATTTAACTAGTCAACATGGCGCCACGCAGACTATTTGGCCGGTCAACAGAGTGCAATCCAATGCTGAACTGTGAGCAAGTGACCGTATAATCACCGCAAAACGTATATAGTGACCGTAATCAGCTTATTCTGAAGTTCGGTCACCGTATTACACTTTTCTCTCTGTAGGCCCTCCAAAACTACATCTCTACACGTTCTCGCATGTTGCATCTAATAACTATGCAATACAACACTACTACTACACTCTAACACAATAAATCATATGTGTTTTTAGTTTTACTAGATATCATATTGTTACTTATAATTATTCAGTTTGCATACATTAAAATTGCCTTTGAAATGTATGGCCAGTATCATCTACCATGTGGGAAAAATCCCGCCCTTTCCTATTTAATCGGGTTTGTGTCGATGGATCGTGTGAAACAGCAAAACTATAGTACTATACAGTACTACAAGTGACAGTTCACTGGGCCGTCGTGTCGTCTACTCCTCCGTCGTAAGAGTGGAGTGCTCGCTTTCATAAATCTTCTAGTCCCTTTCGCCGACATGTGGGACATCAAGCTACCGGGTCCACGTGCCATACCGGAATACAGTGCAGAGCAACCGGGGTGAAGCACCCCAGTCATGGCACCGGCATAGTAATGAGCAATGAGGCATCAAATCACAAGCTGCACCTTTCCCGCAGTTAAGTTGGAGGGACGAAGCAACCATCATTTCACTCGTTGCTGAATCCGCTTCTCCCTCATCTTCTTCAACTTAACCACGTGTTGCTTCTGCCATTGTTCTGCCTCATGTGGGACGCGGATCGGCTTGGTAAAGCACTGACACGTGGGACCGCATGTTAGCAAACCGCCAGGACAACGTCCTCCGAAAATAAGAAGCCTAATCCTAGACTTACAAAGGGCTACGTAGCTGCTACGTATACTTTCCATCTAATCTATATATGCCCCCCTGATTTTCAGGTGGGGCGGGCCTAATCCTCTCCTTTTAATCCAATCAAATAGTCCCACATCACATCAGTTCGTAACTTTACGTAAACCATTACGTGGATGTAGCATTGCTCAAATAAGGAACCTCCCCCGCCATCTGCGCGGCAAAATCACCTCCTTTTTACTAATCTTGATTCTATAATTTTTTAGATCAATATAATTGAGATTTGTATAGATAGCACACAGGAGCAAAACCAAGTGGTACGGTTAAGGGCATCCACAATGTGTAGCCAAATGTGAAAATAGCTTTTGGCATCGTGGGAACCATTGTGGACGGTGTTGCCAAAGCCAAAAAGATGGAACCGAAGCTCCCTGATTGACTGATTGAAGGAATAGAAAAATGCAACGTCTCTCCTCTTTCTCCCATGCTTGGACGCGTGTAGTACAGTATAGAGCACAGAGTCTACTCCCCTGTCCCTTCTATCACAAATCACAAAGCAGTGAGGCGTCAAATCACAAAAGCACGGACGAAGCAACCATCATTTCACTCTTCGCTGACTCCGCTTCTCCATCGTCTTCTTCGAGAAACCATCTCACCGCACTAGTACTCCTAGTAGTACTAGTAAAGGACTTCCTGGATGCAAATAAGGCGGTTGTCTCGGCTTGCAGGCGGCACTTGCGAACGACTTACCGTGGTCTCCCTCAATGGTGTTCTCCGTCGAACGCACTTCGCCAAACCACCAAAAAAAGATATCGTCGACGTCACCGCAATGGGGAAGGAAGTCAAATATGGTTACTACCTCCATTTTTTTGTACACAAGGCCAGTATATCAAAATTACAATTTACAAAGGGACACTAACACTAATCGAGGCAAAATTGATGGGGTTAGCAACCAAGGACATTAATATCCCCTGCATGCATGCGGAAGTGAGAAGGTTGGTTTGCATGGTGCTGCATTAATCAAGCGATGAGGAGTGAGATGGTTAGCTCTTTGGTCTTTGGAGAAAAAAATACGCATTAATTGACACGTGAAACGAGGATTTGTATCGATTAAATCCCACGAAGGAAAACCCCGCCTTTCTTTTTTAACACTAGTACTCCTAGTACATGCGTACTTATCCTGTTTGGGTCTAGGCCTTGCATTGCCAAACTTCGCCACACATTTTTCCAAGCTTGCCTAAAGTTTTCAAAATGAGAAGGAGGTACACTTGCGCACGGCTGTCGCGGTCGCACCGCACTCTCACACAGTCGCTCCTGCACGCCGCGGTCGCAGCGCACCCTCACACAGTCGCTCCTGCACGCCGCAAACCCAACCAAGGGAACGCACCCTCACTGACACGTGTTGTCGCATGTGAACAAACCAAACTCAGCCATCCTATTGCTGACACATAATTTTCGTTCATAGAGTATGTTTATCCAACCGCATGTTGGGGAGTATCCGTACGGCCCGTGCGGTGGTCTGTTTGGGAAGAAGAAGAGGTGAGGAAGAAGGAAAGAAGGGTTAGGAGACATAGGATATTCATCCAACCGCCTGAAATGGTAGAATGACCCAAGTCAGGCGACTTGCATAACAAATATATGTTTTTACACAGCAAAAGATCCATAAAAACAACAACATAAAGAAAAACTATCACTGCTCGCGGAAAGAGACGGCCTCGTCGTCTTTGGCTGCCGGCGCGAACCAGCCGTCGCTGCCGACGTGTGTCTCCGCACCGTGGTTGTCCTCGGCCTCCAGCTACTCGTTCAAGCGGAGCGTGCGGGCGCTCTGCACGGACGAGAGCACAGCCTGGTTCAAGTCGAGGACGTCCGGTTCGCCTGCAGGAGGGCCTCGATGGCAGCGGCATCTGCGCGCTCCGCGTCGAGTCGAGCCTCCGCCGCCTGGTTCAAGTCCAGGACGTCCGGTTTCGCCTGCAGGAGGGCGTCGATGAGAGCGGCATCCGCGCGCTCTGCGTCGAGTCGAGCCTCTGCCGCCCGGTTCAAGTCCAGGACGTCCGGTTCCGCCTGCAGGAGGGCCTCGATGGCAGCGGCATCCGCGCGCTCCGCCTCAAGTTGAGTCTCCGCCGCCCGCTTCACATCCACGACATCCGGTTCCGCCTGCAGGAGAGCCTCGATGGCAGCGGCATGCGCGGGCTCCGCGTCGAGTTGAGCCTCTGCCTCCTGGTCCTCCTTTAGTATCGCCATGTTGAACCGCTGGTCCGCCTGCACCATGGGGGACTCGGACGCCGGCACGAAGTCGACGTCCATCGTCTCATACCCATCAGGGGCCTTCTGCGCCGCGACCTCCGCCATGAATATTGGATCGGCTTCCTCCTCCTCGTAGCTTGGCTCCAGAGAACTCCGGGATTGGCCCGCCGCAAAGCGAGCTTGGGAACGGAGGTCTGTGGCGCCGACCGCCGCCGCGATTTCTGCGTGGCGCTCCGGCGTCAGCATCTTGTAGTAAGTGATCTTGCGGCGCACCATGGCTTTCCGGCGAACTAGGGGACGCTTGATGCGGGCTAGGGGATCGAAAGGTGGGGGAATGGGCTGGAGATTTGGTGTGGTTTTAGGGCAGTGGCTAGCGTAGGTCGAGCAGCGAAGGTTCTGGTGTGAATAGTGGTTCCGGTGACGACGGTCAATCGGTTTTGACTGTACATCGCTCTTGTCGCGTTCGCGTTGCAGCCCGGCACGCTGGACCCTCCATGTCGATCACCGAATGGAACGCGCTTTGTCTTGCGTTTTCGCTCACTTGTGGGACCGCAGTTGAGAACAAACCGACGTCCCTCCCCCTCCCCCGCCCGCGTCATTTATTATACCACCACTCCCTCCGTTTTATGCGGAGTAAATAAAAACAGAGGGAGTATACTACGGATGAGGATCCCCTGACGTGGCCGAACCCATTGAGTAACTGACATGCGGGGCCTAGCAAGCATGGGGTCCGCCAGTAGGTGACCAAAAGGGAGGGTAAGGCAGGGATACCTACGTCAGAGGATCCACTTCCACTATACTACTTTGACCAAATGTTAGAGTAATAATATATGACATGCAACTTACACAAATGTTAGAGTAATAATATATGACATGCAACTTACACAAAGCATACAGGGTCTAATGCTTTTTTGAGGCTAACTTTGACCAAATGTTAGAGTAATAATATATGACATGCAACTTACACAAAACATACGGTCAAATTCGTATGTGAAAGAAGTTTCCAATGATATAATTTTCACATTATACATCTCATGTACTATTAATCTTGTCAATAGTCAAATTGGAAACCATCTCGAGTACAAATCTAGGAGTACGTACGAATCTAACAATATTGATTGGGCGTTGTTGAATGTTGATACCTTTTTGATCAAAGTAGAGATACTTTGACTACACATAAAACTTATATGTAAACTAGAAAGGATAGGGGGAGTATATTGTACGTTCAAAAACGAAACGAACATTGAATACCCTTTATATATGATTTGCGGATGCTATGATCACCGGTTCAAAATTTTGAATCCGCCTTATGTATCACGTGCCCCCACTCGTTCCCTCTCGATTTCATCTCGGGGTCCGGAGATCTATTGGAAGAGGACTAGGGTGGGTACATGCGAATGATACTCGGCGGAATGTTCAAATGAGGCATGCGGGAGGATGGACTCGACTGGAGGGCGACATGATCGACGGAGAAGAGGGTTGGAGAGGAATGAGAAATAAGCAAACGCCACATGATTATACCTGAACAGCTCATATAAACAATAAGTTGTCTCGCTTGGCCTACATAGTGAAATTCCTAATGCGCAACGTGGAGCACTGACGCTCGAATATGGCCGGGAAAATAGGGAAACCGACATGTGGGGCACACCCGTCGGGACGACGTAGCGCAGACTAGTCCAATGGAGGAGCTGGCCCACGACCTCCTCGCCACCGACAACCGTTCATGTGGGTCATTGGGGCCAACAACAGGGCGCAGCTCTAGCACCGCCTCTGGACACAGCGACCGCGGTGAGCTTCACGCTCATATCGTCGCTAGACACGGTCGGTTTCAGTGCACCAAGGGTGGCGTTAGTGCTGTGGCACGACCAATGGTATGTTTGGTTTGTGCCCAAGGTTGCCCCATCAAAGCATTGGGTAGCCAAAATTTTGGTTGAGGTATTGGTTGCCCATGATTTGGCCGAAATTGGCAAGAAAAATGAACTAGAGTTGGCTAGAGTTCATTGGCATGCCAAAGAAATGGCAATCATCCAAACACAGACCAATCTTTGGGTCATGACCAAAATTTTGGTTGAGGTATTGGTTGCCCATGATATGGCCGACATTGGCAAGAAAAATGAACTAGAGTTGGCTAGAGTTCATTGGCATGCCAAAAAAATGGCAACCATCCAAACAAAGACCAATCTTTGGGCCATGACCAAAATTTTGGTAAGGTGCACTTTGGCCACAATCCAAACACACCCCAACACCCGGCTCGTCGAGGATGCACGGGGCGCCGCGACGCGTCCGCGGAGTGGTGTAGCGCGGCCAACTGCATCCTCTGGACCTGAGACCATGCCGGGTCGTCTTGCTTTTTCAATGACATGCGGGGATCGCATGTGAGCAAAGGGCATCTCCAACGTTGCCGCGACCGCAGCTGACTACCCTGGCACACCAAAACCCTCGTCCCTCGCGCCGTCGCGCGGTGCGTTCCCAGCCGGCGCCAGTTGCCCGCGTTCATGCCGTCCGTTCGTATGTCATCGTTAAGAGGCTCGGTGCTCGAGGAACCAACTCCGGCGACTTAATGACGCACCCGGACACTTGGCCTCACCGGAATGCGCTACCTAAAGCGGCAACGCCCAGCTAACCTCCACACCATAGCGCATCGTCCTCCTACCTGGCACCACATTCGCCATGACCCGCAAGTGTGAACGCTCTGCGGGAGAGCCTGTCTTCGGGGATGAAGCTCGAGGTCACCGCCCTCGCTCAAGTCGCCTCTCGCGACGCAATAGCGGCGTAGCCAGACGCGGACGCGACCGCACAAGCGGTGGCCACGCTGGCGGCCGACGACGGGAGCACCGTCATCCACGCGTCCTACTTGCCGCCGTCCAACGTCCGGCACCGCCGAGGTCGGGGACTCCTCCGAGAATGAGTAGGGCATGGGAGGCGGCAGGGCATGGTGTGCCAACTGGCCGGTCCGTATCCCGTGTTCTACTCTTCCTCGCCGGAGACCGCACCTTCACTTCACGGGTCTTGAACCCCGCCCCCGTACATCGAGATCGCAGATGGAGGACGTCGGTCGCCGCCGTAGAATAGGTTTAGGGTCGGGTTTCTTTTATTTTTCTGTCCTATAAAAGTTCGAAATGTAATGAAAATTTGCCGTGTTTGCATTAATCTCGGCCGGTGTATATGAACTTTCACAATAATATACATATTGTAGGAGTACTAGCAAGATGCCCGTGCGTTGCACGGAAGATCAAGATCTTGTGGGAGAAAAGGATGAACGAGGGAAAGCCTTACTGCAAATGTGGAGAGGAGTGCGGGTAAATTGTCATAGTTTCCTTCCTATCCGTTAGATATAGATCGGACGACCTATATTGCAGGATGACAGGCACACCATCATCACCAACTCTGCTTTTTATTGAACCGAGACAAATCTAACATGTGAAGTAAAATAAACACATAGGGTCTATACATACACAAATTATCTTAGGCACTCCAACAGTACGTCCACTACACATTCACGCATCTCACATCTTTCTACATCTATGGGAACCTACGAAAGGGTTAACGTAAATTGCCTCTCTCTCTCCTCCCCTGATTTTCATGGTGGTGGGCCCCTACCTCCCCCAATCTACAATCAACAGCTCACACGTTTCACATTACGTTAATTACGTAACTGGGATTACGTAGGTGTAGCATTACTCGTCCTAAAAACCCAACTAAGCCAACCTCCCAGCATATCGCGCGGGAAAAGACCCGGCCGCGCCGTTTTAGTCGGGATTACCGGATAAATAGTAGTAGTATCGATGGATCACGCGAAGCAACAATTTTTTTTGGAGGGGGCGAAGCACCTAGTTTAAAAGGAAAAAGGCGGTACACTCACAGCACTCCTGTCGCGGTCGCATTGCACCCCACACACGTTCGGTCCTGCACACGGCTCACGCAAATGGAACGCGCTTCGGCTTGCCTCTTCACTGACACGTGGGACTGCACTTGGAGAAACCGACCATGCGCCAAACTCCCCCGCCCCACCGCGCGAAAATCCTCCCCCCCCCCCCACCCAAAAATTCCCCCCAAATCCGATTCAACCGCCCTTCGGCCAACTAGCCAATAATATTCACCAAACCCCCCTCCCCCCTGTCCCCCTCCACTCCATTTGCTCCGCCAAAGCTGCCCTCCCCGCCATGCCGATACGTCGGCGCCGCGGTTCGGTGATCCTCTCGCTCCCACAGTACGCTCTCGTAGACTGTCGTCCTCTAGCCGCGCCGCCACCTCTGGCTACGTTCTTGTGGAGGCGCACGGCGGTCAGCGCCGCCACCGCTGGTGATGTTCGTGTGGAGGCCCCATTCATGTCGGTGTAGCGCTGAATGTTAGCTGATAGACGCTGTTAATCTCACTATTTGCCGAAGTAGTTTACTGTCAATATGCTCTGCTTAAGAAGCTTCCTTGCCCTGTTCTGCACTCAATCTGCTTAGCTGAGATGGCATGCCAAGGACGATTAGTTGCTAAAATATCCTACCATATATTTATTGTGACGTAGATTGCCATGGTCTAGTAGCCAATCTGTTAGGTGAAATAGCTCTACTCCGTTTTATACTCGATCTTTGTTGCTGCGATGGCCTTCGATAGTTCGATGGCTGTCTGCTCGGCCTCATTGACTGCTGAAACAGCCTGCCATAATTTGGCACTCAAATCTGTTTGCTGAATTAGCTTTACATATATTCCGTTACTTAGATCTGCTCGTCCAAATATCTTGCCATAGCTTTAGACATCGACCTAGGTATTTTTTTTGTGGACTTCATAAAAAAGCATATATGTTTTTCCTGTAATATCTAGTAGAAGAACTAATTTGTATGTCTAACAGATGGACATGACTTGGATAACTTCTGCTCGAAGATTCTCCGCTGCGTATGTCAAGGGGGTTGAGAACTTCATGAACTTTATCAGAGCTGAGTACGGTGGTCCGAAATCAGATGTGCTCTGCCCGTGTAGCAGTTGTATGAATTCAGTTACAAGACCCCAGTCAACTGTGCAAAATCATCTACACTTGTATGGGATGTGGGTCACATATACTAGGTGGGTTCATCATGGTGAAGCTGTGAACGTCCATGTTATTGACTACGTGGAAGCAGCAGATCACCATCTTGATCTGCCTGATGCTCAGGTGGAAGAGGAGGAGGAGGTGGTGGTGGCGGAGCCAGTGAGTTTGACCAACATTGAAACAATGCTACGAAATGCTCGTGCATTCCATGAACTTTCACCTGCAGAAGAAAAATGGTGGGCCCGCATGTTGGAACAATGCAACATTGTTGTCACCCCATAAAATAAGCTGTCAGTATTCTCAGCTATGGTCACCTTTCTTTAGGTGAAGACATCTGAGCGGATGACCAACAAATCATTCGATGCGATGTTGGCTGCTTTCCGCGAATCTTTCCCAGATGCGTCTGAGCTGCCACACACCTACAGTAAAATGAAGAATTTCCTTCGTGCAGTTGGAATTGGATATGATATGATCCATGTTTGTAAGAATAACTGTGTTCTGTTCCGGAAGGATTATGCCAACTTAAGTGAATGCCCGAAATGCAAATCATCAAGATGGAAAGATGGCGATGCTGTGAAGAGGATTCCTCATAATGTTCTGAGACATTTTCCAATTATACCAAGATTGCAGAGGTTGTTTCATGATGCTGAAACAAGACAGGATGTACTGTGGCATTCTAGGAACCAGGAGTACAGAGATCAGAATGTAATGAGCCATCCATCTCATGGTAGTGAGTGGAAAAGCTTCAATGATAAACACAAAGAGTTTGCTGCTGACCCGAGACACATTAGACTTGGCTTAGCTTCAGATGGATTTGACCCATTTGGCCACCAGAGCACCACATATAGCATGTGGCCAGTGCTTGTTATCCCTTACAACATGCCTCCAAATGCCTGCACCAAAGAATCAAACTACATGATGGCCTTGCTCATCCCAGGTCCAAAAAGTCCTGGAAAGGATTTTGATTTGTCCATGGAGCCTCTTGTGGAGGAACTTCAACAACTATGGAAGGGTGTTCTCACTCGAGACCTATATAGCAGCCCACCAGTTGATTTCTTTCTGCGTGCTGTTATAATTTGGTGCATCCATGATTATACGGCTTTGGGCACTATGTCAGGGCGAATGACACATGGTTACAATGCATGTGTTCGCTGTGACAGGAATCCGCTGTCATACGCAATACTTAGCAAGATCTGTTACATTGGACACCGCCATTTCCTTGCCAAGGACAAGACGCATCCTAGAAAATACCGAAGACATGTGTTCAATGCAAAGCATGAAAACCGTGATGCGCCAAAGAGGCTCACCGCCGATGAGTTGCAAGTGGAATTAGAGAAGGTCAGGCATATTACACCAGGAAACCATCCTGGTAATGGTAGCGGGAAAAGAAAGCATGGCAGGGTAGAAGAGAGATTATTGTTTACCCGCAGGCCCACTTTGTGGGACTTGGAGTATTGGAAAGATTTGGATCTGGGGCATAATCTTGATGTGATGCACATCGAGAAAAATATATGTGACAACATTATCGGCACACTTCTTAATATTGAAGGCAAGACGAAAGATACCTTAAAATCTAGGATTGATTTGACACACCTGGGTATCAGAAAGGATTTGCAGGTGCAAGATGAAGGTAAACCACACGATATGGCACCAGCTGTGTATGTCTTGGACAAGGTAAAAAGAAAAGAATTCTGCGAGGTCCTGTCACGTGTGAGATTCCCACATGGATTTGCTTCCAACCATGAAAGGAGAGTCAGTGCAGATGGAAACAAGGTACAAGGGTTGAAAACTCATGACTGCCACGTCCTACTTCAAAGGGTTTTACCTATTATCCTTAGAGGATTGGGCCGCCCTGACTTATACAGAGTAGTTGCAGACTTGGGACAATTCTTCAGGGAACTCTGCAGTAGGAATATTAGGATATATGCTTTGGAGCGTCTTAGAGACAAGATACCAACTATCCTATGCGACCTTGAGAAGATATATCCTCCAGCCTTCTTTGATGTGATGGTGCATTTGGCTGTTCATCTACCTGATGAGGCACTACTTAGAGGTCCAGTACAGTATGTGAAGGAAATATGCCCTAGAGGCAATAATAAAGTATTATTTATTTCCTTATATCATGATAAATGTTTATTATTCATGCTAGAATTGTATTAACCGGAAACATAATACATGTGTGAATACATAGACAAACAGTGTGTCACTAGTATGCCTCTACTTGACTAGCTCGTTAATCAAAGATGGTTATGTTTCCTAGCCATAGACATGAGTTGTCATTTTATTAACGGGATCACCTCATTAGGAGAATGACGTGATTGACTTGACCCATTCCGTTAGCTTAGCACCCGATCGTTTAGTATGTTGCTATTGCTTTCTTCATGACTTATACATGTTCCTATGACTATGAGATTATGCAACTCCCGTTTACCGGAGGAACACTTTGTGTGCTACCAAACGTCACAACGTAAATGGGTGATTATAAAGGTGCTCTACAGGTGTCTCCAAAGGTACTTGTTGGGTTGGCGTATTTCAAGATTAGGATTTGTCACTCCGATTGTCGGAGAGGTATCTCTGGGCCCACTCGGTAATGCACATCACTATAAGCCTTGCAAGCATTGTGACTAATGAGTTAGTTGCGGGATGATGTATTACGGAACGAGTAAAGAGACTTGCCGATAACGAGATTGAACTAGGTATTGAGATACCGACGATCGAATCTCGGGCAAGTAACATACGGATGACAAAGGGAACAACGTATGTTGTTATGCGGTCTGACCGATAAAGATCTTCGTATAATATGTAGGAACCAATAAGAGCATCCAGGTTCCGCTATTGGTTATTGACCGGAGAGGTGTCTCGGTCATGACTACATAGTTCTCGAACCCGTAGGGTCCGCACGCTTAAAGTTACGATGACAGTTATATTATGAGTTTATATGTTTTGATGTACCGAAGGTTGTTCGGAGTCCTGGATGTGATCACGGACATGGCGAGGAGTCTCGAAATGGTCGAGACATAAAGATTGATATATTGGACGACTATATTCGGACACCGGAAGTGTTCCGGAGAATTTTCGGATAAAACCGGAGTGCCGGAGGGGTTACCGGAACCCCCCGGGGAAGTATTGGGCCTTAGTGGGCCTTGAGGGGAGAGAGAGGGCACCAGGCAGGAGGTGGCGCGCCCCCTCCCATGAGGAGTCCGAATTGGACTAGGGGAGGGGGGCGCGGCCCCTCTTTCCCTCTCCCTCTCCCTCTCTTTCCTTCCCCTCTCTCTTCCTAGTTGGAGTAGGAAAGGGGAGTCCTACTCCTACTAGGAGGAGGACTCCCCCCTCTCCTTGGCGCGCCCAAGGGCAGCCGGCCTCCCCCTTGCTCCTTTATATACGGGGGCAGGGGGGCACCTCTACACACAATTGATATACGATATTTTAGCCGTGTGTGGTGCCCCCCTCCACCATATTACACCTCGATAATATCATTGCGGAGCTTAGGCGAAGCCCTGCGTCGGTAGAACATCATCATCGTCACCACGCCGTCGTGCTGACGAAACTCTCCCTGAACACTCGGCTGGATCGGAGTTCGAGGGACGTCATCGAGCTGAACGTGTGCTGAACTCGGAGGTGCCGTGCGTTCGGTACTTGATCGGTCGGATCGTGAAGACGTACGACTACATCAACCGCGTTGTGATAACGCTTCCGCTTTCGGTCTATGAGGGTACGTGGACAACACTCTCCCCTCTCGTTGCTATGCATCACCATGATCTTGCGTGTGCGTAGGAATTTTTTTGAAATTACTACGTTCCTCAACAGTGGCATCCGAGCCTGGTTTTATGCATTGATGCTATGCACGAGTAGAACACAAGTGAGTTGTGGGCGATATAAGTCATACTGCTTACTAGCATGTCATACTTTGGTTCAGCGGTATTGTGAGATGAAGCGGCCCGGACCGACATTACGCGTACGCTTACGCGAGACTGGTTTCACCGTTGGGAGCACTCGTTGCTTAAAGGTGACTGGCGGGTGTCTGTCTCTCTCACTTTAGTTGAACCGAGTGTGGCTACGCCCGGTCCTTGCGAAGGTTAAAACAACACCAACTTGACAAACTATCGTTGTGGTTTTGATGCATAGGTAAGAACGGTTCTTGCTAAGCCCGTAGCAGCCACGTAAAACTTGCAACAACCAAGTAGAGGATGTCTAACTTGTTTTTGCAGGGCATGTTGTGATGTGATATGGTCAAGACATGATGTGATATAATGTGTTGTATGAGATGATCATGTTTTGTAACCGAGTTATCGGCAACTGGCAGGAGCCATATGGTTGTCTCTTTATTGTATGCAATGCAATCGCCATGTAATTGTTTTACTTTATCACTAAGCGGTAGCGATAGTCATAAAATCAATAAGTTGGCGAGACGACAACGATACTACGATGGAGATCAAGGTGTCGCGCCGGTGACGATGGTGATCATGACGGTGCTTCGGAGATGGAGATCACAAGCACGGTGCTTCGGAGATGGAGATCACAAGCACAAGATGATGATGGCCATATCATATCACTTATATTGATTGCATGTGATGTTAATCTTTTATGCATCTTATCTTGCTTTGATTGACGGTAGCATTATAAGATGATCTCTCACTAAAATTTCAAGATAAAAGTGTTCTCCCTGAGTATGCACCATTGCGAAAGTTCTTCGTGCTGAGACACCACGTGATGATCGGGTGTGATAGGCTCTACGTTCAAATACAACGGGTGCAAAACAGTTGCACACGCGGAATACTCAGGTTAAACTTGATGAGCCTAGCATATGCAGATATGGCCTCGGAACACGGAGACCGAAAGGTCGAGCGTGAATCATATAGTAGATATGATCAACATAGTGATGTTCACCATTGAAACTACTCCATCTCACGTGATGATCGGACATGGTTTAGTTGATTTGGATCACGTAATCACTTAGATGATTAGAGGGATGTCTATCTAAGTGGGAGTTCTTAAGTAATATGATTAATTGAACTTGAATTTATCATGAACTTAGTACCTGATAGTATCTTGCTTGTCTATGTTAATTGTAGATAAATGGCCCGTGCTGTTGTTCCGTTGAATTTTAATGCGTTCCTTGAGAAAGCTAAGTTGAAAGATGATGGTAGCAATTACACGGACTGGGCCCGTGCTGCACAGAAGAATTAGGTCCTAGAAGCACCGCTAGGTGCCAGGCCTCCTGCAAGAGCAACGCCAGAAGTTATGAACGTCTGGCAGAGCAAAGCTGATGACTACTCAATAGTTCAGTGTGCCATGCTTTACGGCTTAGAACCGGGTCTTCAATGATGTTTTGAACGTCATGGAGCATATGAGATGTTCCAGGAGTTGAAGTTAATATTTCAAGCAAATGCCCGGATTGAGAGATATGAAGTCTCCAATAAGTTCTATAGCTGCAAGATGGAAGAGAATAGTTCTGTCAGTGAGCATATACTCAAAATGTCTGGGTATAATAATCACGTGATTCAACTGGGAGTTAATCTTCCGGATGATAGCGTCATTGACAGAATTCTTCAATCACTGCCACCAAGCTACAAGAGCTTCGTGATGAACTATAACATGCAAGGGATGGATAAGACAATTCCCGAGCTCTTCGCAATGCTAAAGGCAGCGGAGGTAGAAATCAAAAAGGAGCATCAAGTGTTGATGGTCAGTAAAACCACTAGTTTCAAGAAAAAGGGCAAAGGGAAGAAGAAGGGGAACTTCAAGAAGAACAGCAAGCAAGTTGCTGTTCAGGAGAAGAAATCCAAGTCTGGACCTAAGCCTGAAACTGAGTGCTTCTACTGTAAGCAGACTGGTCACTGGAAGCGGAACTGCCCCAAGTATTTGGCGGAAAAGAAGGATGGCAAGGTTAACAGAGGTATATGTGATATACATGTTATTGATGTGTACCTTACTAATACTCGCAATAGCACCTGGGTATTTGATAATGGTTCTGTTGCTAATATTTGCAACTCGAAACAGGGGCTACGGATTAAGCGAAGATTGGCTAAGGACGAGGTGACGATGCACGTGGGAAATGGTTCCAAAGTCGATGTGATCCCCGTCGGCACGCTACCTCTACATCTACCTTCGGGATTAGTTTTAGACCTAAATAATTGTTATTTGGTGCCAGCGTTGAGCATGAACATTATACCTGGATCTTGTTTAATGCGAGACGGTTATTCATTTAAATCAGAGAATAATGGTTGTTCTATTTATATGAATAAAATCTTTTATGGTCATGCACCCTTGAAGAGTGGTCTATTTTTAATGAATCTCGATAGTAGTGATACACATATTCATAATGTCGAAGCCAAAAGATGCAGAGTTGATAATGACAGGGCAACTTATTTGTGGCACTGCCGTTTGGGTCATATCGGTGTAAAGCGCATGAAGAAACTCCATACTGATGGACTTTTGGAATCACTTGATTATGAATCACTTGGTACTTGTGAACCGTGCCTAATGGGCAAGATGACCAAAACACCGTTCTCCGGAACTATAGAGAGAGCAACAGATTTGTTGGAAATCATACATACAGATGTATGTGGTCCGATGAATATTGAGGCTCGTGGCGGATATCGTTATTTTCTCACCTTCACAGATGATTTGAGCAGATATGGGTATATATTCTTAATGAAACATAAGTCTGAAACATTTGAAAAGTTCAAAGAATTTCAGAGTGATGTTGAAAATCATCGTAACAAGAAAATAAAATTCCTACGATCTGATCATGGAGGAGAATATTTGAGTTACGACTTTGGCCTACATTTGAAACAATGCGGAATAGTTTTGCAACTCACGCCACCCTGAACACCACAGCGTAATGGTGTGTCCGAACGTCGTAATCGTACTTTATTAGATATGGTGCGATCTATGATGTCTCTTACTGATTTACCGCTATCGTTTTGGGGTTATGCTTTAGAGACGGTTGCATTCACTCTAAATAGGACACCATCGAAATCCGTTGAGACGACGCCTTATGAACTATGGTTTGGCAAGAAACCAAAGTTGTCGTATCTTAAAGTTTGGGGTTGCGATGCTTATGTGAAGAAACTTCAACCTGATAAGCTCGAACCTAAATCGGAGAAATGTGTCTTCATAGGATACCCAAAGGAGACTGTTGGGTACACCTTCTATCACAGATCCGAAGGCAAGATATTCGTTGCTAAGAATGGATCCTTTCTAGAGAAGGATTTTCTCTCGAAAGAAGTGAGTGGGAGGAAAGTAGAACTTGGTGAGGTAACTGTACCTGCTCCCTTATTGGAAAGTAGATCATCACAGAAATCAGTTTCTGCGACACCTACACCAATTAGTGAGGAAGTTAATGATAATGATCATGAAACTTCAGATCAAGTTATTACTGAACCTCGTAGGTCAACTAGATCAAGATCCGCACCAGAGTGGTACGGTAATCCTATTCTAGAGGTTATGTTACTAGACCATGACGAACCTACGAACTATGAAGAAGCGATGGTGAGCCCAGATTCCGCAAAATGGCTTGAAGCCATGAAATCCGAGATGGGATCCATGTATGAGAACAAAGTATGGACTTTGGTTGACTTGCCCGATGGTCGGCAAGCCATTGAAAATAAATGGATCTTCAAGAAGAAGACTGACGCTGATGGTAATGTTACTGTCTATAAAGCTCGACTTGTTGCGAAAGGTTTTCGACAAGTTCAAGGGATTGACTACGATGAGACCTTCTCACCCGTAGCGATGCTTAAGTCTGTCCGAATCATGTTAGCAATTGCCGCATTTTATGATTATGAAATTTGGCAAATGGATGTCAAAACTGCATTCCTGAATGGATTTCTGGAAGAAGAGTTGTATATGATGCAACCGGAAGGTTTTGTCGATCCAAAGGGAGCTAACAAAGTGTGCAAGCTCCAGCGATCCATTTATGGACTGGTGCAAGCCTCTCGGAGTTGGAATAAATGCTTTGATAGTGTGATCAAAGCATTTGGTTTTATACAGACTTTTGGAGAAGCCTGTATTTACAAGAAAGTTAGTGGGAGCTCAATAGCATTTCTGATCTTATATGTGGATGACATATTGCTGATTGGAAATGATATAGAATTTCTGGATAGCATAAAGGGATACTTGAATAAGAGTTTTTCCATGAAAGACCTCGGTGAAGCTGCATATATATTAGGCATTAAGATCTATAGAGATAGATCAAGATGCTTAATTGGACTTTCACAAAGCACATACCTTGACAAAGTTTTGAAGAAGTTCAAAATGGATCAAGCAAAGAAAGGGTTCTTGCCTGTACTACAAGGTGTGAGATTGAGTAAGACACAATGCCCAACCACTGCAGAAGATAGAGAGAAGATGAAAGATATTCCCTATGCTTCAGCCATAGGCTCTATCATGTATGCAATGCTGTGTACCAGACCTGATGTGTGCCTTGCTATAAGTTTAGCAGGGAGGTACCAAAGTAATCCAGGAGTGGATCACTGGACAGCGGTCAAGAACATCCTAAAATACCTGAAAAGGACTAAGGATATGTTTCTCATTTATGGAGGTGACAAAGAGCTCATCGTAAGTGGTTACGTTGATGCAAGCTTTGACACCGATCCGGACGATTCTAAATCGCAAACCGGATACGTATTTACATTGAACGATGGAGCTGTCAGTTGGTGCAGTTCTAAGCAAAGTGTCGTGGCGGGATCTACGTGTGAAGCGGAGTACATAGCTGCTTCGGAAGCAACAAATGAAGGAGTCTGGATGAAGGAGTTCATATCCGATCTAGGTGTCATACCTAGTGCATCGGGACCAATGAAAATCTTTTGTGACAATACTGGTGCAATTGCCTTAGCAAAGGAATCCAGATTTCACAAGAGAACCAAGCACATCAAAAGACGCTTCAATTCCACCCGGGATTTACTCCAGGTGGGAGACATAGAAATTTGCAAGACACATACGGATCTGAATGTTGAAGACCCGTTGACTAAGCCTCTTCCACGAGCAAAACATGATCAGCACCAAGACTCCATGGGTGTAAGAATCATTACTGTGTAATCTAGATTATTGACTCTAGTGCAAGTGGGAGACTGAAGGAAATATGCCCTAGAGGCAATAATAAAGTATTATTTATTTCCTTATATCATGATAAATGTTTATTATTCATGCTAGAATTGTATTAACCGGAAACATAATACATGTGTGAATACATAGACAAACAGTGTGTCACTAGGATGCCTCTACTTGACTAGCTCGTTAATCAAAGATGGTTATGTTTCCTAGCCATAGACATGAGTTGTCATTTGATTAACGGGATCACCTCATTAGGAGAATGACGTGATTGACTTGACCCATTCCGTTAGCTTAGCACCCGATCGTTTAGTATGTTGCTATTGCTTTCTTCATGACTTATACATGTTCCTATGACTATGAGATTATGCAACTCCCGTTTACCGGAGGAACACTTTGTGTGCTACCAAACGTCACAACGTAAATGGGTGATTATAAAGGTGCTCTACAGATGTCTCCAAAGGTACTTGTTGGGTTGGCGTATTTCGAGATTAGGATTTGTCACTCCGATTGTCGGAGAGGTATCTCTGGGCCCACTCGGTAATGCACATCACTATAATCCTTGCAAGCATTGTGACTAATGAGTTAGTTGCGGGATGATGTATTACGGAATGAGTAAAGAGACTTGCCGATAACGAGATTGAACTAGGTATCGAGATACCGACGATCGAATGTCGGGCAAGTAACATACCGATGACAAAGGGAACAACGTATGTTGTTATGCGGTCTGACCGATAAAGATCTTCGTAGAATATGTACGAACCAATATGAGCATCCAGGTTCCGCTATTGGTTATTGACCGGAGAGGTGTCTCGGTCATGTCTACATAGTTCTCGAACCCGTAGGGTCCGCACGCTTAAAGTTACGATGACAGTTATATTATGAGTTTATATGTTTTGATGTACCGAAGGTTGTTCGGAGTCCCGGATGTGATCACGGACATGACGAGGATTCTCGAAATGGTCGAGACATAAAGATTGATATATTGGACGACTATATTCGGACACCGGAAGTGTTCCGGAGAAGTTTCGGATAAAACCGGAGTGCCGGAGGGGTTACCGAAACCCCCCGGGGAAGTATTGGGCCTTAGTGGGCCTTGAGGGGAGAGAGGGCAGCAGCCAGGAGGTGGCGCGCCCCCTCCCATGAGGAGTCCGAATTGGACTAGGGGAGGGGGGCGCGGCCCCTCTTTCCCTCTCCCTCTCCCTCTCTTTCCTTCCCCCCTTTCTTCCTAGTTGGACTAGGAAAGGGGAGTCCTACTCCTACTAGGACGAGGACTCCCCCCCTCTCCTTGGCGCGCCCAAGGGCAGCCGGCCTCCCCCTTGCTCCTTTATATACGGGGGTAGGGGGGCACCTCTACACACAATTGATATACGATATTTTAGCCGTGTGCGGTGCCCCCCTCCACCATATTACACCTCGATAATATCGTTGCGGAGCTTAGGCGAAGCCCTGCGTCGGTAGAACATCATCATCGTCACCACGCCGTCGTGCTGACGAAACTCTCCCTCAACACTCGGCTGGATCGGAGTTCGAGGGACGTCATCGAGCTGAACGTGTGCTGAACTCGGAGGTGCCGTGCGTTCGGTACTTGATCGGTCGGATCGTGAAGACGTACGACTACATCAACCGCGTTGTGATAACGCTTCCGCTTTCGGTCTACGAGGGTACGTGGACAAAACTCTCCCCTCTCGTTGCTATGCATCACCATGATCTTGCGTGTGCGTAGGATTTTTTTTGAAATTACTACGTTCCCCAACAGTATGGCTGGATGTACCCTATTGAAAGGCGGCTTGGCACTTTCAAGGGCTATGTTAGGAACAGAGCTAGACCCGAGGGTTCCATTGCAGAGGCCTACATTGCTACAGAAGCGCTGACATTCTGCTCAAAATACATTGAAACAGCTGATCAGCTTAGCAAAGAGGTGGGTGAAGACAATCCCGGGCTCAATGTTTTCAATTATTCTGTTCGAGTTACAGGGAAGAGTCGACAAGAGGACAAACCTAAAGATTTGGACAAAATGGTTTGTTATGTGTTGAATAACTGTCCTGAGATACTACCTTATATCAAGTAAGTGCAGTACTGCAGCTTATACATTGTAATTTACTAAACTTGCAGCACATTCTTATATATTTAGATGTTTGACACGATCACTATGTTGTGCAGCATCTACAAAGAGGAGTTACTGCCGCAAAATCCAAGAAACATTGACAAACTAGTTATGGCAGGATTTGCGAAATGGTTCAAGAACCATGTAAGCTTTTGAAGTGCACTGTCAGTTTTTTTAATATATTGAGTACATAAGATGATCAGCTTGTCTATTTTCTAACCATAGGTTAAGAAGATGCGGGAGGATGGGAAGGCAGTTGATGATGACCTTTACTCACTAGCAATGGGTCCTGATACTCGGGTAAGACATTATGAATCTTGCGTTGTTGGAGATGTGCGCTACAACACCCTTGCACGAGACGAAGGCAGGAAGACACAAAACAGTGCCATCATGAGCACGGATACGTATGGCAAAGAGACAACTGAAATGTATGCTAACATAACAGACATTGTTCAGTTGCAGTATATCTCCAGTTTTGAGGATCATCGGTGTGTGGTTCTGTTGTGCTGTCGTTGGTATAACCTGTTTTCCAGGATCGCAAAACCCAGAGCTGATGATTATTTCAAATCCATCAATATCAAGGCGGCGTACTAGACCAACGAGCCTTTTATTTTGGCAAATCAAGCAACACAGATATTTTTCTTGGAAGACACATTTGCACGTAGCGATGACTGGAGAGTATTGCAAAGGTTTGAGCGGAGGAATTCGTTTAATGAAGTTGCACAACAAGACGATGCTTACACTGCTCCTGATGTACAAGATAACACAAATGTTCCTAATATTTTTGAGAACCATCACGTCAATGACGGTGGCGAAAAGATTGACTGTCGTGCTGTGGACATACAAGAGTTGATCAAGAAGAAGCCAACGTTCGAGGACGTTGAGGACGAAGAAGAAGATGACACCGTGGGGAATTACGATTCAGACTGATACACATGGCGAAGATGTTGACGCTGCTGCGGATGATGATTACATTGCTTTTGTCATATTTGCCTATCAGAAGACGTTTTTTATCTACTATGTGAAATTGTATTTGCTATGACAACTGAAACCTGATGAACATGTTGTTTAGTATTTTGCTGTGAGAACATCACTTGTTATGTATGCTGATTTGTGTTTGGTGATTGTATGACAACTAAAACATGATGACATTGTTGTTTAGTTGTACTCATATTTGGCTGTGAAACTTGAATTTGATGACATAGTTTGTTGTGGGACTGCAATTTGCTCGACGTCTTCGAATGAGAACAAAGCTGACCCGACAGGGCCTCTGCTATTTATTTATTTATATGAGCAAAAGGGGATACCCCCTGATTTCCGTTAATAGAAATCATTAGATGTTCACAACACTATGCCCAGCCTGCTACACAGGTTTCATTCATTACTAGTTGCAGCAAAGTGCTCATGTCGTAGTCATTGAATACATCACGAGTGCTACATACACTGCAAATAAAGAGACAATCATCCTACAGAGCACATCAATTTTGCCCATTATCTTCACAAGCTCTTTCATCTCCTCATTGCTGTCAAGGCCGTTCAGCAGCTGTTGCTTGGCCATGATCAGAGGAACTGCATCTTTAACCTTCTGCTCTGCATCTTCCTCTTCTGCCATTCCTTCAGTTACTTGTCCAACACCCCAACCTGCTGGTATTGGGATTCCTCAGCTAACCAAATAATCAGCGTAGTTGCATTCCCCCACATCAGCAACTTCCCAGAAATACAAATCACACGAATCTTCCCTTTTCTGCATGAATCAAATTGGAAGATCATCAACCAAACTATTAAAAAAATCAGCAACTGAAAGTAGCAGAACAACACTTAAACATATTATTACCCCATGATTCGGGCATTTGTAGAAGACTCGGCCAGGGTTGTGGATTGTGGTTGAGACGCGATGGATAACTCTGCGTGATTTGCAGCAGTGGCACCACACCAACGGCAGCGGGTTGTGATGAGCAATCGGCTGTGGTGCGCGTGCCGGCGGGGGTGTGATGAGACCCACAGGCGATGGTACGGGTGGCGACTTGGCGCATATCTGGTTGTTGCCTGCTGAAGAGCTGGTGGACGAGTACCGAGTGGACATGGTTGCTACAGCCAGAGCTTCTGATGCTCGGCAGAGTAAGTAGAGAAGAGGAGAAGCAAACGTTGGATATGTCAGTTTCATTACTTGCAGAGTAGCATAGCACCATATATAGTCATAGTCTAGGTTTGGATTTGAACCAGCTACAGGAGGGACCTCCTTGTTTTCCGAAAAAAATTATTTCTCCACCTGACAGCTGGGACCCACCGGTTGTATCTTCGCACGGAAGGAAGTGCCTCCTAGTTTTGCGAAAAAAATTATTCATCCCGTTGACAGCTGGGACCCGTCAGATTTGGTGACTGACTTGTGGGCCTACTATGCGGACGTGTACACACGGCTTTGTCAACTTAATCAACAAAAGATTCTAGCAGCTGGACCGTTGGATGTTAATCCAACAGCCGTGCTCCTTCTTCAACCTCTGTTCTTGCTCCTGTCTCTGGTGGGCGGCACCGCGGCTGTGCTGCCGCGCACCCGAACCAGTGAAGTTTCCCACTCCTCTCCATCTGCGACTCCACTGCCCCGTCTTCCCCATCTCCTGGTCGTTCCAGTCTGGGTGCGCTCGGCACGGTGTGGTCAACGTGGTCAACAACCGAGAGTCATCGGAAGATGACTCTACGTGAGAGGCTGACAGTGGGGACGCACCACGCCCATGGACGCATGCATGCAACGGAACACGGCGAGGTCAACATGGTCAAGGAACGACTTCCATCGGAAGTATACTGTATGTGGAGAGTCTCAGCTGGGTCCACGGCCGCAGCAAGTAAGTGCCTCCTTATTACGCGGAAAATAATGATTCCTCCAACTGACAACAGGGACCAACTGGACGGGCCACAGTATTTTGTGAAAAAACATTTGCTCCCTGACTGCTGGGACCCACCTGACGGGCCACCGTATTTCGCAAAAAAAACATTCCCCCCGCTGTCAGCTCGGACCCACCGGAAGTGCCTCCTTATTACGCACAAAAAAATGAATAATCCCCCAGCTAGCTGGGACCCACCTTGGTGGGAGGCTGACTTGTGGGCCTACTAAGTTGACGGGGACGAAGGGCTTTGTTAACTTAGTCAATATGAACGATTCTAGCTCCAGTGACCGTACGATGTCCATCCAACGGCCGTAGTGCTTCTTCAACCTCTGGTCTTCTTGCTCCAGCCGCCCAAAGCAGCGCCGGTCGTGCCGCATGCTCCTACCTCCCGTGGCCGGCTGTGCTACCGCGGAGGCCTCACCGCCCCCTACTATTCCCACCGATGGCCAGGCCATGCGGCGACGGCAGCCTCACACAGCAGCCGAACAAGTGAACCCTCGTACTCCTCTTCGCGCGGGCTTCCACTGCCGTGTCTTCCCCGGCTCCGCGTCGTCCCCTTCCTAGGCCTCGCCGTCGTCCACCGCCATGGTGCTCTCCGCGCGGCGTGGTCAACGTGGTCAAGGAACGACTTCCATCGGAAGAGTACTGTACGTGGAGAGGCTGACAGCTGGGTCCACGGCCACAGCCCAGTTTTTTTGTGATTTGCCAAGTAAGTCGCTTTGTCAGGCCTGTTGGGCTGCAAATCTTTCAAGACGAGGAGAGCTTTCATTCGGCTGGCCGAGAAAATGGCCCATCAGTAATGAGAAATGGGCTGTACATTTTTAAAACACATATAACCGGAAATTAGTTTCAAATATCTTTTTTTCATTTCGAGATTTTAAATTACATTAATTTTTATGCATGGAGAATTTGTTGGATTTTATATTGATATACATTTATTTTTAAAATCAGTTTGAATGTGAGTCGAAATTTCGGGATTAAAAACAGTTCGGACCGCACCGAAATATGCAAAATTTCGTAAATTTTTTAACCGTGGCCACAATATGGGCTGTAATGCTAACAAAAAGAATATGGGCTCCAAAAAACCTTAATAATTAGCAAATGGGCTGTAAATTATTAGAAATAATGGCAGATGGGCTGTATGTTGTTTTCCACAGATTTGAGGCTTTCCTAAAAAAAAGGTTGACGCACAAGCAGTGACTGTTGGATGACCATCCAACGGCCGTCGTGCTTCTTCAATATCTGCTCTTCCTGCTCCAGCCGCTCAAACAAGCGCCGGCGGGACTGCCTGCTCCCTCCTCCCCGCGGCCGGCTCTGCTGCCGCGCAGGCCTCACCGCCCCACCGTACTCCCATCGCTGGCCTAGCCATCCCTCTACTCACCCACACCTGCTATTATTCTCCAGCGACGGCAGACGAACCAGTAAACCCTCGTACAGTCGTACTCCCCTCCGCGTGGGAAACAACTGCCGAGTCTTCCCTGCCTCCATGTCGTTCCCTTCCTAGGCCTCGCCGTCGTCCACCGCCCTGGTGCTCTCGGCGCGGCCTGGTTAACGTGGTCAATGACCGACATGCATCTGAAGTGGACTGTACGTGGAGAGGCCGACAGCTGGGTCCACAGCCGCACGCAAGGAAATGCCTCCTTATTACGCGCAAAATAATGATTCCTCCACCTGACATCCGGGACCCACCGAAAGGGCCTCTGTATTTCGTGAAAAAAACGTTACCGCCGCTGACAGCTCGGACCGACCAGCTATATCTTCGCACGCAAGGAAGTGCCTCCTTATTACGCACAAAAAAATGAATACTCCCCCTATTAGCTGGGACCCAGTATAGTGGTAGGCTGACTTGTGGGCCTACTAAGTTGACGGGGACGGAGGGCTTTGTCAACTTAGTCAATATGCATGATTCTAGCTCCAGTGACCGTACGATGTCCATCCAACGGCCGTAGTGCTTCTTCAATCTCTGGTCTTCTTGCTCCAGCCGCCCAAACCAGCGCCGGTCGTGCCTCGTGCTCCTGCCTCCCGTGGCCGGCAGCGATGCGGCAGAGGCCTCACCGCCCCTACTACTCCCACCGCTGGCCAGGCCATCCCTCTACTCACCCACACCCCCTGTTATTCTGCGGCGACGGCAGCCTCACACCGCAGCGAACCAGTGAACCCTCGTACTCCTCTACGCGTGGGCACCCACTGCCGCGTCTTCCCCGGCTCCGCGTTGTCCCCTTCCTAGGCCTCACCGTCGTCCACCGCCCTGGTGCTCTCGGCACGGCGTGGTCAACGTGGTCAAGGAATGGCTTCCATCGGACGTGGACTGTACGTGGAGAGGCCGACAGCTGGCTCCACGGCCGCAGCAAGGAAGTGCCTCCTTATTACATGCAAAATAATTATTCCTCCACCTGATAGCGGGGACCCACCGGACGGGCCATCGTATTTCGCGAAAAAAATGTTTGCCCCTGACTGCTGGGACCCACCAGCTACATCTTCGCACGCAATGAAGTGCGTCCGGGCAAAAAAAAAACGATTCGCCCCCTGACTGCTCGGACCCACCAGCTACATCTTCGCAGGCAAGGAAGTGCCTGACGGTCGGGACCCACCTGGTCGAAGCGTACGTAGCGTTGTCATTCTGGTCGCGAACGTGTACGTACATATATACTAGTGGATGTAGAGGCGCGCACGTGTCGTAGTAGAGGCGCGTACGTGTCGTAGTAGAGGCGCGCACGTAGCATGTACACGTACGTACAGCGGCCAGGGTGCAAGAAAGAAAATACGGCCACGTATATGTACATACGGGCGGGGTCTCGAACGCCTACTCGCGCATACGTACGGCCAGGGCTCGTGTACATGGCTGGGTCGGAATGGAGAAACAACGTCGTCGTCGTGTTCATGGGGAGGCAACGGAATGCGTCGTGTTCATGGGGAGGCAACGGAATCCGTCATGTTCATGGGGAGGGGTATGGCATACCGCAAAACGGAGGAAACGGACCTCCTATGGTCGAAACGGGGGTCCTGTTGATCGGGAGGAGTGTGGCGTACCGCAAAACGGAGGAAACAGACCTCCTACGGTCGAAACGGGGGTCCTGTTGATCGGGAGGGGTGTGGCGTACCGCAAAACGGAGGAAACGGACCTCCTACGGTCGAAACGGGGGTCCTGTTGATCGGGAGGGGTGTGGCGTACTGCAAAACGGATGAAACGGACCTCCTACGGTCGAAATGGGGGTCCTATTGATCGGGATGGGTGTGGCGTACCAGAAAACGGACGAAACGGACCTCCTACGGTCGAAACGGGGGTCCTGTTCATCGGGAGGGGTGTGGCGTACCGCAAAATGGGACACCACGGGATACTGTTCATCTCCACCATCGACCTCCTCCAGCCTCCACGGGCTCCTGTTCATCCAGCCTCCACCGCGCGCTACTCCACCGGCTACTGTTCAACCACCCCTCCACGGGCACCCCTCCACCGTCTACTGTTCATCCAGCCCTCCAGACCACGGGGTCCTGTTCAACCACCCCTCCACGGGCACCCCTCCGCCGTCTACTGTTCATCCAGCCCTCCACACCACGGGGTCCTGTTCAACCACTCCTCCACGGGCACCCCTCCACCGTCTACTGTTCATCCAGCCCTCCACCACACCACGGGGTCCTGTTCATCCAGAGGCAACGCCACCACTCACTGTTCATCCAACCCCCCCCCCCCCCGCAACGCTCACTGTTCATCCCAGAGGCAGCATCGATCAGCTTCAGTTAGCAGCAGTAGCGAAGGAATCGCTCGATCGGGTTCAGTTAACAGCCATCGATCGATCGCTCGGGTTCAGTAACGCGTAGCCTGCAGTGCAATCGCTCGGGTTCAGTTAGAGCCCAACGCCTCGCTCGGGCTCAGTTAGAGCCAACGCCTCGCACACACGCGCGTACGTGTATGAGAGAAATGCGCATCGCTCGGCCCCCGACCTCCCACCATAACCGGGAACTCCCCAAAATTTTCCTCGCCCTCGCCTCTACCACGGTTTTTTCCGTCATGGACGGCCCAAAGAATGTCATGCAGCCGCGTCTCCGGCCCGCCCAGGACAAAAAGCCCATTTTTTGTCATGATTTTTTGTCATAGAAGTAGGAGCCCACCACATCTATGATGATACCGGGTTTTGTCACAATTATCGTCATAGAAGTATCATATGTATGACAGAAAAAAATTTCGTTCGGCCCAAAATGTCACGGATGTGTCTTTTTTTTGTAGTGTAACACATCCTCCACGCCGTACACCATGAAGAAAGGTGTATATCTAGTGGTGCGGTTGGGTGTGGTCTGCAGCCCCCAGAGTACGGAGTCGAGCTCCTCAACCTAGTGCTTGTCTGATTCTTTCAAAGACCGCACTAGTCTGGGTTTGATGCTGCTCATAATAAGACCATTGGCCCGTTCGACTTGACCGTTTGTTTGCGGGTGATAGACGGAGGCGTAATCGAGCTTAATGCCCAGATTAGCACACTAGGTTTTCACCTCATCAGCTGTGAAATTGGAGCCATTGTCGGTGATGATGCTGTGTGGAACACCTTAACGGTGCACAACACCGGATATGAATTCTATCACTGGCCCGGCTTCGGCCGTTTTAACTGGTTTGGCCTCTATCCACTTAGTGAATTTATCCACCATGACCAGCAGGTACTTTTTCTTATGGCTTCCTCCTTTAAGGGGTCCGACCATATCGAGCCCCCAGACCACGAAAGGCCAAGTGATGGGGATTGTTTGTAGAGCCGTGGGTGGCATATGGCTTTGGTTGGCGAAAAGCTGGCATCCGACGCAACATTGGACCAGGTCCTGTGCATCTGCTCGGGCCGTCGGCCAATAAAAACCTGTACGGAAGGCCTTGCTTACAAGGGCCCGAGCCGCGGCATGGTGACCGGCGACACCGGCATGAATTTCAGCCAAGAGCTGCCGCCCCTCTTCCTCGGAGATACATCTTTGAATTACTTCGGTAGCGCTTTTCTTGTAGAGTTCCCCGTCGTGAACCTTGTAGGCTTTCGAGCGCCGGACAATGCGTCGGGCCTCATTCTGGTCCTCAGGGAGTTCTCGCCTATTAAGGTAGGCCAAGAAGGGTTCGGTCCATGGGGCAATGACTGCCATGATAAGATGGGCCGACGGTGTTATTTCGGTGGCTGAGCCCCCGATGATATCGGTATGTTCGGAATCTGGGGTTATAGTCGGATCCGGACTGGTGTTGCCGCTCTCCCCTTGCCACACCACGGACGACTTGAAAAGCCTTTCCAGAAAGACGTTAGGTGGGACGGGGTAGCGCTTGGCTCCGATGCGAGCAAGGACGTCCGCCGCTTGATTACTTTCTCGAGCCACATGATGAAACTCGAGCCCCTTGAACCGAGCCGAGATTTTGAGAACGGCATTACGGTAAGCCGCCATTTTCGGGCCTTTGGCATCGAAATCTCCATTTATTTGAGATATTGCGAGGTTTGAGTCACCTCGCACTTCCAGGTGTTGTATGCCCATGGAGACGGCCATCCGAAGTCCATGCAATAAGGCATCATATTCGGCTGCATTGTTGGAGTCAGTGTATAATATTTGGAGTACGTACTGAACTATGTCTCCAGTGGGGGACGTTAAGACAACGCCCGCCCCTAACCCCACCAACATTTTGGAACCATCGAAGTACATAACCTAGTTGGAATACGTGCAATACTCTTTAGGGAGTTCGGCCTCTGTCCATTCGGCGATGAAGTCAGCCAGTACTTGTGATTTAATGGCTCGGCGCGGTTTGTATGTTATGTCGAATGGAAGGAGCTCAATGGCCCACTTAGCAATCCGGCCCATGGCATCGCGGTTGTTTATTATGTCGTTGAGTGGTACCTCGGAAGCCACCGTAATCGAGCACTCTTGAAAGTAGTGTCGCAGCTTCCGGGATGCCATGAAGACCGCGTATGCTATTTTTTGGTAGTGAGGGTATCGGGATTTGCACGGTGTTAGGATAGTGGATACGTAGTATACTGGTTTCTGGAGCGGGAACTTGTGTCCGTCCTGCTCTCGCTCAACGACGAGCACGGCGCTCACCACTTGGTGTGTTGCCGATATGTATAATAGCATGGGTTCGCCCACGTTCGGCGCAGCCAGGATTGGGTTGCTCACTAAAAGGGCCTTTATTTCCTCCAGTCCGGCCATTGCCGCATCCATCCTTCGAAGTGGTCGGTGCGCCGGAGAAGGCGGTAGAGTGGCGATGCTTTTTCTCCCAATCTGGAGATAAAGCGGCTTAAAGCTGCCACGCATCCCACGAGTTTTGGACCTGTTTAAGGTGTGTTAGCGTAGCCAATTGTGACAAAGCTTGGATTTTGGCTGGATTTGCCTCAATTCCTCTATTGGAAATGATGAAGCCCAGCAGTTTTCCGGCGGGGACGTCGAAAACACACTTTTCCAGATTGAGCTTGATGTCGTATGTACGGAGGTTGTCAAATGTGAGACGTAAATCATCTATCAGTGACTCGACGTGCCTGGTTTTTATGACGATGTCATCCACATATGCTTCAGCTGTCTTGCCGATCTGTTTCTCTAGGCATGATTAGATCATGCGTTGGTAGGTGGCGCTAGCATTTTTTAGCCCGAAAGGCATAGTGTTGGAGCAGAAAGGCCCATATGGGGTAATGAATGTCGTTGCGGCTTGATCGGACTCCTTCATCTTGATTTGATGGTATCCGCAGTATGCGTCGAGGAAACACAGTGAGTCGTGTCCTGCGGTTGCATCAATAATTTGATCGATGCGGGGGAGGGGGAAGGGATCCTTAGGGCAGGCCTTGTTGAGGTCTTTGAAATCGACGCATAGGCGCCAGGATTTATCCTTCTTTGGTACCATCACCAGATTTGCTAGCCAGTCCGGGTGTTTTATTTCACTGATGAATCCGGCCTCGAGTAACTTGGCTAGCTCCTCCCCCATGGCTTGTCGTCTGGGTTCGGAAAAAACACCGCAGTGTTTGCTTGAACGGTTTATATCCCTTTAATATATTGAGGCTGTGTTCGGCCAACCTGCGCAGGATTCCTGGCATATCAGAAGGGTGCCAGGCGAATATGTCCCAGTTCGCACGCAGGAACTCCCGTAGCGCGGCGTCGACCGTTGGGTCGAGTTGTGCCCCGATGGATGCTGTCTTCTTGGGGTCCGTCGGGTGGACTTGAAATTTGACTATTTCATCTGCTGGTTTAAAGGAGGTGGATTTGGGTCGTTTGTCCAGGACTACGTCATCCCTATCCACAGTAGAGCGCAGCACAGTTAGCTCTTCGGCTGCGAGTATTTCAGACAATGCCTCGAGGGCCAGGGATGCGATTTTATTTTCTGTGCGGAGTGCTATGTCTGGATCACTGGTAAGAGTGATGACACCGTTTGGCCTGGGCATCTTGAGCTTCATGTACTCGTAATGAGGTATAGCTTGGAAGCGTGTAAATGCATCTCGCCCTAGTAGGGCGTGATATCCCCTGTTGAAAGGAGCCACTTGGAAGGTTATCTCTTCGGCCCGATAATTCTCCGGTGTCCCGAATACCACGTTGAGCGTGATTTGTCCCGCGCATCGCGCCTCCCGACTAGGAATGATTCCCCGAAAGGTCATGCTACTTTGCTCGATGCGGTTCCTGTCTATTTCCATTTTACTGAGCGTATCCTCGTAGATGAGGTTTAATCCGCTGCCGCAGTCCATGAGCACTTTGGTGAGCCTAAATCCGTCCACAATTGGATTAAGGACCAAGGCGGCTGGTGCCCGGACTGTCCGGAATTTTGGTTCGTCACTGGCGTTGAATGTTATGGCCGTGTCGTTCCAAGGGTTTATTGCTGCGACTTGGCAGACTTCGGCGAGGTTGCGGAAAGCCCTTTTACACCAATTGTTTGAAGCGGAAGTCTCGAAGACTGTTAATACGCTGGGGTCGCTATCTTCCGGGGGGTGTTGCACTGGAGTATTTTTGGTGAGGATATCCTCGCCGCTTTTGGACACTTGCCGGAGTATCCAACATGCTCTAAGGCTGTGGGTTGGTATGGTGTCCGGCGTTGCATGTATTTTGCATGGCCTATCGAGCCATCCTTCCAGAACGGTTCCGCGCCCCGTGGTGTGCTTACATTTCTTTACTGTTGGATCTGGTGCGTCGCGAGGGTGCACCCTTTTTGCCCGGACGAAGGGTTGAGTGGAAACCGGTGGTTCCTAGAGAGCTGCCTGAGTTTTCCAGGCGCTTTTCATTGCGCAGTACTTTTGTACGATGGTTGCCAAGTTAGCAAAGTGTAATACGCGACGGCGATTGATGGCGTTGAGGAGTCCTTCGTTCGTGCAATTATTGCAGAATGCTAAGATCGCGTCTTCGTCGCGGCAATCTTTAATCTTGTCTTTGCCAAGGAGGAATCTGGCCCAAAAGTGATGGACTGTTTCCTAAGACTGTTGTCATATGTATGTGAGATCGCGTCTCTCTGGGTGGGTGGGTGGCTTTAAATCCGAACCCTGACCCAATTTGGAATCCGGAGTCTGAAGAACTCCTGAACTTAATAGCTCGGGCTCCAGATATTAACCGATTTTTCAGGCCCGTCGTCCGGTTCTAGGTTCGGAGGGCGGGCTATGTCTTTCCGAAGGCAGGTGTCTGGCTCTTTGAACTCGGAAATCAGAACACAGTTCATCCTCAATATAGAGGAAGAGTTGTCGTCTTGCTCCTCAACTACCGCTATCTGGTGGGTGATTGGCGGAGATTTAATTTCTCTCTGGTCGGGTTTAAGCCCAATCCGATCATAGTCTGTGGAGACCCCCAAGGAGGCGATGCGATCTAGGAGCTCGTTCAAAGACGATAACTTGGCCGGATCCATCTTCTTAGAGTATTCAGAGCTAACACGGAGGTGGTTCTCGATGACCCGAGAAGTCATCGTTGGCTTAATGGCCGTAGGGGCGGTCATGGTGAAGCCGCCCAGCCAGAGGGTTTGGCCTGAGGTCAGGGCACCTTCAGCGGTGATACTATCCTTGATAACAAGGTGGGCCATCAATCCAGTCTTCAACGTCACAGCGGAACTCTCAATGAAAGCACCAATGTCAGTGTCAAAACCGGCGGATCTCGGGTAGGGGGTCCCGAACTATGCGTCTAAGGTTGATGGTAACAGGAGACAGGGATCACGATGTTTACCCAGGTTCAGGCCCTCTCTATGGAGGTAATACCCTACTTCCTACTTGATTGATCTTGATGAATATGAGTATTACAAGAGTTGATCTACCTCGAGATCGTAGTGGCTAAAACCCTAAGAGTCTAGCCTGTATAACTATGATTATGATTCTGGCCTCTACGGACTAAGCCCTCTGGTTTATATAGACACCGGAGGGGACTAGGGTTGTACAAAGTCAGTTACAGAGAAAGGAATCTTCATATTAGGACGCCAAGGAGAGTCCCATCTAGACACGTGTGAGAGTCTTCGGTCTTGTATCTTCACAGCCTATCAGTCCGGCCCATGTCCAACAGGCCGGACGCCCGAGGACCCCTTAATCCAGGACTCCCTCACTCCCGACCGGGAGTGGGTAATTCCTTTGTAGGCTCACTGGTCGGTGAGGAGTTGGATGAGATTCATAATGTAATCGAGTTAGTTTTGGTAGGGCTTGATCCCTAGTATCCACTATGTTCTAAGATTGATGTTGCTATGACTTTGCCATGCTTAATGCTTGTCACTTTGGGCCCGGGTGCCATGATTTCAGATCTGAACCATTTATGTTATCATCATTATATCCATGTTCTAGATCCGATCTTGCAAGTTATAGTCACCTACTACGTGTTACGATCCGGCAACCCCGGAGTGACAGAAACCGAGACTTCTCCCGGTGATGACCGTAGTTTGAGGAGTTCATGTATTCACTATGTGTTAATGCTTTGTTCTGGTCCTCTATTAAAGGGAGGCCTTAATATCCCTTAGTTTCCAATATGGACTGCGCTGCCACGGGAGGGTACGACAAAAGATGTCATGCAAGTTCTTTCCATAAGCACGTATGACTATTTACGGAATACATGCCTACATTATATTGACGAACTAGAGCTAGTGCCGTATCGCCCTAGGTTATAACTGTCTCATGATGAATATCATAGAACAAGTCACCGATCCAATGCCTACAAATTTATCTTATATTGTTCTTACTAAGTTACTACTATTATCATCATTGTTACACTTGCTACAAAATTACTGCTATCACTGCTACCGTTACTGTTGCTGATGCTACTATTATAAAAACTATCATATTACTTTGCTACTGATCACTTTACTACAGATAATTAATCTCCAGGTGTGGTTGAATTGACAACTCAGCTGCTAATACCTTCAAATATTCTTTGGCTCCCCTTGTGTCAAATCTATAAATTTGGGTTGAATACTCTACCCTCGAAAACTGTTGCGATCCCCTATACTTGTGGTTATCAGGTGTAAGCCAAATATCAAAGAATTTGCTTCACAACCAGGTGGTGCGATTCCTTTGGTGCCGCTTGGAATCGGGCACACATGAAAATGCTAAGCATTATATCGGGTCTAGATGCCCATAAGTAGAGTAAAGAACCTATCATGGAGCGGTATACCTTTTGATTGAACTCTTTACCATTGTCGTCAGTGCCCAATTGGCTTTGGTTGGCATTGGCGTCGTGTACCCTTTCAGTCTTGCATTCCAAACTTCTTCAGGCAATCTTTAAGGTATTTCTCTTGTGATATGAAGATGCCATTTGTCTACTGACGCATTTGAAGACCAAAGGAAGAATTTCAGGTCACCCATCATGGACATTTGATATTGTTCTTGCATCATATGCCCAAATTCATCACTGTATCTCTTGTCAGTGCAGCCGAAGATAATGTCATCCACATAGATTAGGCGCACAAACAGTTCACCATCATATGTCTTCGTGAAGAGAGTGGGATCTAGGGAACCAGGTTTGAAGCATTTGCTCTTTAGGAAGTCTTTGAGTGTGTCATACCAAGCGCGAGGGGCTTATTTGAGTCCATACAGTGCCTTGTTGAGGTTGTATACCATATCAGGACGCTTTGGGTCTTCAAAGCCAGGTGGTTGTGCAACATACACTTCTTCTTCAATTTTGTCGTCGAGGAAGGCACTCTTTACATCCATTTGGTACAGAAGAATGTTGTTGTGGTTGGCATAGGCTAGCAGTATGTGAATGGCTTCAAGCCTAGCCACAGGAGGAAAGGTTTCTTCGAAGTCAATCCCTTCAACTTGTGTGTAACCTTGAGCAACGAGACGAGCCTTGTTTCTAAAAACTTGACCATGCTCATCTTGTTTGTTGCGATAGATCCATTTGGTGCCGATGATATTGTGCTCTCAAGGATCAGGACGCTTTACTAGCTCCCATACATTGTTCAACTCAAACTGTTGAAACTCTTATTGCATAGCTCAAATCCATTCAGGTTCCATGAAGGCTTCATCAACTTTCTTGGGTTCTGATATTGAGACAAATGCAAAGTGCCCACAGAAATTTTCTAGTTGCGTTGCCCTTGAACGAGTGAGTGGACCAGGTGCATTGATGCTATCAATTCTCTTCTCAATCTGAACTTCATTTGCAACGTGAGGATGTACTCAACGAAGATTTTGCCCTTGCTGATCATTGTCTTCATCTTCAGCATTGGCTTCAGGCTGAGTAGTGTCTTCATGCTGATTAGGTGCAGAAATGATGATTTCCTCTTCAGCATGTTCCTCTGAAGGTGTGATCTCTCCAGTACCCATACGCTTGATAGACTCACTTGGTGTAGCTTCATCTAGCGCATTTGGCAGGTGCTCTCTTTACGAGCCGGTAGTCTAATCGAACCGCACATCCACAGTTTCAACCACTTTGTAGTGAAAGAGGTTGAAGACTTTGTAGGAGTGTGAATCCTTTCCGTATCCAAGCATAAAACCTTCATGTGCTTTCGGTGCGAATTTTGAAGTGTGATGCGGATCCTTGATCCAGCACCTAGCACCAAGACTCCGAAATAGCTGACATTTGGCTTCTTGCCAGTCAGGAGCTCATATGATGTCTTCTTTAGGAACTTGTGAATATAAACACGGTTGATGATGTGGCATGCTGTATCAATGGCTTCAGGCCAGAATTTCCTTGGAGTCTTCTACTCATCAAGCATCGTTCATGCCATCTCAATGAGGGTTCTGTTCTTGCACTCCATGATGCCATACTGCTGTGGTGTGTATGGAGCAGAGAACTCATGTGCGATGCCTAATGTATCAAGATAGGTGTCGAGGCCGGTGTTCCTGAACACTGTGCCGTTGTCACTTCTGATGTGCTTGATCTTGATGCCATAGTTTGTCATTGCGCGATTGGTGAATCGTCTGAAGACATCCTGCACTTCAGTCTTGTAGAGAATTATATGCACCCATGTGTATCTTGAGTCATCTTCAACAATGACGAAACCAAAGAGGCATGCAGTGGTAGTAAGGGTATAGTAGTGAGTAGGGCCAAATAAGTCCGTGTGAAGCAGCTCGAAGGGACGTGTTGTTGTCATGATTGTCTTCGAGGGATGCTTGGCCCTAGTCATCTTTCTGGCTTCGCGGGCAGCACATAGATGATCCTTCTTAAACTTGATGCCCTCGATGCCTATGACATGCTTCTTCTTCGCGAGAGTGTGCAAGTTCCTCATGCCCGCATGCCCTAGCCTCCTATGCCAGAGCTAGCACTCTGAAGCTTTTCCTAGAAGACATACGGCAAGGTGTGGTCCCGCGGAGAAATCTACCATATATAGATCGTCTTTCAGATATCCTTCGAAGACTAGAGATTTGTCAGATTCCATAAGCACAAGGCAATGATATTTTCCAAATATCACAATCATGTTCAAATCACAAAGCATTGAGACAGACATTAAGTTGAAACCAAGGGATTCAACAAGCATCACTTTATCCATGTGCCGATCCTTTGAGATTGCAACTCTACCTAGGCCCAATACCTTGATTTTACCAGTGTCAGGAAATGTGATGTGACTTTTGTCAGATGGACGTAGGGTTGATTCCATAAGAAGACTTCGATCACCAGTCATGTGGTTAGTGCATCCACTATCCATAATCCACTTAGTAGCCTTCGAAGTCGTACCCTGCAGTGCAGTTTGGGGGATAGGCTTCACAAAGAGAAGTGTGAAGCATAAACATTTGACGAACAAGCATACTATCAAAGTTCAGGTCCTTGTTAGGGTAGATAGGATGATTGTCAAGAAATCCTGGGACGAAATACAAAGTAAGTCCATTTTGGCATTTTATCTTGCGTTCCACAGGATGTTTTAGGTCCCCAGCATAAGCATCAGAAGCATTTGATTTCCGGCTGGAGACCTTTCCTTGAAAAAGAGAGTTAATTTTTCTTAACCACCCATATCTTCAGGGGTGGCTTAGAAGCAATGAGTCTAAGTGCAGCATTTGAGAATTTTGGCTTTGGAGCCCTAGCAAATAGCCTTGCAGGTGGTGAATAATACTCATAAGAATAAGCAGAAAAGTTCTTGGTCTTTTGAACATAGAGGTTTGATGAAAGACGCTCATATTCATAAGTCTGAGTATGGTTTCCCTGCAAAACATTGGCGTTAGGGTGACCCGTATGGGTCCTTTATCTGTATGAAGCCTTTGGTCTGGGGTTTGTCTTCTTCCCAGGTGGTGTCATGATGATATTCACAGGAAGCTTCTCAAGGCAGCTTTTGGGGACCCATATCTTCTTCAAGGGTGGTCCATTCCTGCAGTGAGTACCAATATACCTAGCAAACACTTCACCATTCTGATTCTTGAACAACTTATAGTTTGCATCAAAGGATTCATCAATGATAATAGGGTTAGCAAAAGTGAAGCCAGATAAGGTGGATGGGTCCACTAAAGTTCCTTTGCAGCAACCCATGTGGTTTTGGGATACTGCTCAGGCTTCCAGTAATAACCATCAACATTCATTTTCCTCTCGAACCCAACACCCTCTTTCCTAGGGCTTCGGTTCAAAATCTGTTTCTTGAGGACATCACATCGTGTCTGATGCCCTGTGAGACTTTTGTCGGGGATATCTAGCGACATATGCCAGGGGTGGCTTATCATGGATGGGGACAAGAGTACGTCACCAGGCTCTAGAAGCGGGAGTGAGCGAGACCGCGTATGCCTGTGAATCTTACCCAGGTTCGGGGCTCTCCGTGGAGATAACACCCCAGTCCTGCTCTACGGGGTCTCCGCATGATGACTATAGTCATTAGAGTAGCTACAAGATGGCTCCTTGAGCTGTTTCGGCCAGAGGAGGAAGAAGAGCAAGGCTAGCCCTAACTTCTCCTTCTATGGGTGTGTGGATGGTGGCCAAGGTTCTGAACCCCTTGCATGGGGAAGCTTAGGGCTTTGTATAGGCCTACCCCCAGGGGTACAATTGTAATCCAGCCGGGTGTAGGACCCGGCCGTCAGTGTCTCTGGGCGTCGGCTTCTCCGCCGGCTATTGGGGCCCACCGCTTGGTGGGTCCCGCCGCCTGCCGTGATCTCGGCCGACAGGTAGGGCCCGCGGCCTGCGGGCCATGTTGATTGCTTTATACTATAGCCTTGCCCTTGATGACAGAGGCTTTGTCGGGGGGAGCGTGGCTACAGTCCCGCCGCCTGGCGGGCGCTCACTGTAGCCACACCCCGTTTCATCTGGTTAATGGCGCGCAGACTCCAAGGGGGAGAAGGGCCGCCTGCGAAGAGTCGGCCTGCCCTCGTGGCCGTCTGCTTGGGATTCGCCGCCTTCTGGTGGCTCGCGGACAGGTAGGGCCCGCCACCTGCGGGCCGTACCGACCACCCGTCGTGGGAGCATGGCTTCCTGTGACGTAAGTGATGTCACGGGCCGCGTGGCAACAGTGCCGCCGGGCAATGGGTGTCCGCTTGGTACACCGCACTGTGGCCACGATGCGCCCTGGATTCGGGGGGTGGCAGGTCGCACTGTAGCCACGTCTCGTCCCATCGTGGTTATGTGGGTGCAAACTTTGAGGGGACGAGGGGCCGCCTGCTAGGAGTCGGCTCCCTCATGGTCGCCTTCTGATGTCTTGTCGTCTTCTAGCAGCCGGCCTCGTAGACCAGCCGGCCCAAGGAGCCGGACATTCGTCCGGGAGGTGTGAGGGGTGCAGCCAGCCCCGATGTCTTGAAATACCATAAGGGGCCGGTGAGGCTGCCCGTGGTCATTTACTCCGACAACTTTTGTACATCCCTGTTTCAAGCAATGTCTTCAACCTAGCATTATCATCAGCAATAGTAGTGGTGTCCTGATACCTCCAACGTATCTATAATTTTTGATTGTTCCATGCTATTTTATTATCAATCTTGGATGTTTTATAATCATCTTATAGTCATTTTATATCATTTTTTGGGACTAACCTATTGACATAGTGCCAAGTGCCAGTTGCTGTTTTTCCATGTTTTTTACATCGCAGGAAATCAATATCAAACGGAGTCCAAATGCCCCGAAACTTTATGGAGATTTTTTATGGGCCAGAAGGAAGCCAATGGGCCCTGGTTGCACCTAGGGGGTGCCCCGAGGGGGACACAACCCACCAGGGCGCGCCAGGAGGCCCAGGCGCGCGCCCTGGTGGGTTGTGCCCACCTTGGGTGCCCCCCGGACCGCCTCTTTGCTCTATAAATACCCCAATATTCCAGAAACCCTAGGGGAGTCGACGACATATTCATCGAGCTGCCGCAGAGTCCAGAACCACCAGATCCAGTCTAAGCACCATCACGGAGGGGTTCACCACTTCCATTGGTGCCTCTCCGATGATGCGTGAGTAGTTCTTTGCAGACCTTCGGGTCCGTAGTTAGTAGCTAGATGGCTTCCTCTCTCTCTTTTGATTCTCAATACAATGATCTCTTGGAGATCCATATGATGTAACTCTGTTTGCGGTGTGTTTGTTGGGATCTGATGAACTCTGAGTTTATGATCAGTTATATCTTTTTATATCCATGAAAGTTATTTGAGTTTCTTTGATCTCTTATATGCATGATCTCTTATAGCCTCATATTTCTTCTCCGATATTTGGGTTTTGTTTGGCCAACTTGATATATTTATCTTGCAATGGGAAGAGGTGCCCGGTAGTGGGTTCGATCTTACGATGCTTGATCCCAGTGACAGAAAGGGAACCGACACGTATGTATCGTTGCTACTAAGGATAAAAAGACGAGATCTATATCTACCGCCATATAGATAAATGAATCTTGTCTACATCATGTCATCGTTCTTATTGCATTACTCCCTTTTTCCATGAACCTAATACACTAGATGCATGCTGGATAGCGATCGATGTGTGGAGTAATAGTAGTAGATGCAGGCAGGAGTCGGTCTACTAATCTTGGACGTGATGCCTATGTAATGAGCATTGCCTGGATATCGTCATAATTATTTGAAGTTCTATCAATTGCCCAACAGTAATTTGTTTACCCACCGTTTGCTATTTTTCTCGAGAGAAGCCACTAGTGAAACCTACGACCCCCGGGTCTTATTTCTTATATATTTGCCTTGCAATCTATTTTTCCTTTGCATTTTTATTCAAATCTATTAAACCAAAAAAATAAAAAAATACCTTTCTGCACTTCATTTTATTTGCATCTATTATTTCAATCTGTTACAATTTTCTCACGTGAACTAGCCATTTCTAGCGCCATTACCCGAAAGGGATTGACAACCCCTTTAACACGTCAGGTTGCGAGTGGCTGTTATTTGTGTGCAGGGGCTGTTTACATTTTGTTGCTTGGTTCTCCTACTGGTTCGATACCTTGGTTTCATAACTGAGGGAAATACCTACCGTCGCTGTGCTACATCATCCTCTCCCCTTGGGGGAAATACCGACGTAGTTGCAGCAACCATCATGTCCTCAGAGGAGGGGTTAGTTACCACATCAGCAGTTGAAGATATTGCAACAGTAGCAGCAGTTGAACATTCAGCAAGAGAGACAACATTATCACGCTCAAGACATTTTAAACATGGTGGCTCAAAGTCTCCCTGAGCGCAACTGATCTGTTGAGCGCGAAGTGAATCGTTCTCCTTTTCAAGATCTTCATGAGACGCTCTTAGGTTCTCAAGTTCTTGCTTACTTTGAAGATAATCATAGGAAAGCTTCTCATGAGTATCTGAGAGAGTTTCATGACGACTTTCGAGTTCCTCGTACTTAACGTGAAGATTTCTAATGTCTTCAATTAAGGACTGAGTTCGATTCATTTCCGCGTCCAACATGTCATCACTTTTGTCTAGCAACTTTTGAATATGTTCCATAGCAGTTTGTTGTCCAGTTGCAATTTTAGCAAGTGTTTTTTAGCTAGGTTTGGATTCACATTTAGAGTCATCTTCACCGGATGTTTGAAAGTAAGCATTGCGTGAGTTTACCTTGGCACCATGTGCCATGAAGCAGTAGTGTCGGTGTTCTAGGAACGGAGGTCCCCTGACTTGCCTGCCTGCGGTCCACGGCGTGGCTCCACTCGTGGCCCAGTACGGCCCGTGTTCACCAGCAAACACTCAAGACCCTCGCGAGGCGGACGACACAAGACCTCCTAGGGAGCAGCATCACCAAGCTAGCTCGCGAGGGGCGGAGAGATCAAGGCAAGGCGAACCTCACGAGGTTCCAATGACGTAAGACATGACGACCAAGGCCAGGCGGGCGCCAGCGCGCACAGTGTCCTCGTTTCCTCTTTGGTGCTAAGGAGGCAAGCGTAGGCGAGGAGTATCGAGGCATCAGGCAAAGGTTTCCATATCAGTGCAACAAGACCAAGGCCAGCAGGACGGCAGGACGGAGGTCACCGTGGAGCCCAAGACGGCGTCACGACCAGAACCTTTAGCAAGCGAAGACCACCTTTAGTCAGGATAGCTTGTACAAGCTGTCCCCCTTCAAATTGGGTGTTGTGGCATCCCTTCCTGCTCAATATTTGGGAAGAGGACCAGGCCTCTATAAATAGGACTAGCCACCACAACGGATGACAGATGGAGATCATCCTCACCCACACAAGTTCACCAAGCACAAGAACACCTCACCTCAGGAGGCTGTTCTTCCCCTTGTACTGTTGATCCTCAGCCCAAGAGGCAGTCCACCACACCACACTAGAGTAGGGTATTACACCACAACTGTGACACCCAAGTTTTTATTGGATTTTTCAAAAGGTTTTATTTGACTTGAAGGGAGTGATTTAAAAATTTTCTTCAAGAGAACTCTCCCTCTCATATATTTTCTTTATGGCAAAAAAAATTATTTGGATTCACCCAAGATCTGCCTTTGACCTTGGAGGTTCTTGCTTTCTTTTGGACTCAAGACAAAATGGTTTTTCATTTGGGAAAATAACTTTTGTAAATCTTTTGGATTATGCACTATGGCTTTTGGAAAGTCTTTTGCCACTTTCAACAATTCCTCTTTGCCATGGCCCAAGTGCAAATGATCTATCCTAACTCATCCCTCACCTTTGGATCATGTTTTGCATCAAAATCCAGCAAGTTGAACCTCCCCATGTATTTATTTCCATTCAAATTTCATTCAAATATTTTCTGCCTTCTATTCTACCTCTTGGAGTTTTGCAAAGGAACTCTATTTTCTGTTTGGACTTTTACCACCAAACTTCTTTCCCCTCCTAGTCCTTTGAACCCTCAACCTAGAACCATGAAGATCCACTGGTCTCCAGTTCAAAATTTTCAAACTACATCAGCTGCAAGTTTGGACCAGATTTACCAAATTTGGTGAAATTCATTCAAAACTTTCTCCAAAAATTCCAAGTAAATTCATGCAGCCCCTGGGTGCTTTGAGTGATCATCTCACCAAGTTACAGCTCCAGAAAAATTTATCTCTTTACCAAAACCTACTGTCGAACACCTGCAGTGCATGGTCATGTCAAGTTTCAGTTAACTTCAGAGTTCAGTCAGTGCTCACTGTCGTTTTCTTCAGAGACGGGCGTCGATCTCGCCAGTGCCACCGCGTCGCCTTGCTCCTCGTCCTCGCCCACTTGTTCCTGTACCGCACGAGTGCCTGGCACCTTGCGGGCGTCGGCGACGAGCAGCAGAAGGTGCGCCGCCCCGTGACCGACACCGGCGGCGGCTTTGCGGGCGCCAGCGGGAGACACGGCGCCGCCAACTCCACCCAGCGCCGCCCAAACCACCGGAGCCCGCCGCGTGGCCGTCCACTCCCCCGAATGCGCTGCCGCTCTCGTCGTGAACCGCAGGGCGCGGAGCGCGCTCTCTGCCGCCGTTGAGCCCGTGCGGTCACCTCACCGTGGACAGACGCCATTACGCCAAGAACAGCTCCGTTTAGCTGCAAAACGAGTCCCGTAACATCCACTGATGCTGCTCGACCGCTCAAACCCCCTGCCAACCCACTGCTCCGCCGTAATCGCTCGCCGGAGGTTCTCCGTTCACGGCCACCCCGTCGATCTGCCTATAAATAGGGGCCCCGAGCTTCAACTCGAGCACCCACCAGCCCTACACTTCCCCTAGAGCACGCCCAGTCACTGGAAGAGCCCCGAGGAGGTCTCCTTCCTCGACTCCGGCCGCCGCGATCCGCCACGGGATCCAGCCCGATTCGCCCCCGTGTGTGCTCCGCAGCCCCCATTCTCTTGCCAGTAGCTTCTCCTTGCATCACCCGTTCTGACCCGCGCCTCAATTCGTACTTTGCAGCCCTCCACCGGAGTTCCCCAACCTCACCCGAACCGCCGTCCGCCGGAGATAGTGTCGCCGTCGACGTGGTGCTCCCCGTTGGACGAGTCCACCACCCACCGACGCGGAAGAAGACACTGAAGCTCTTGGTACCCTCCGTTTCTCCTAACTCGCCATGGTTCGACGCCGGCGTCCACCGCCGTCTTCGGGCGCCGGCGAGCCTTTTCAAACCTGACATGCGGACCCCGCGTGTCAGCCTCTGTTCTTTTATTCGCGAACCGTTTTCTGTTGGCGCCTTCGGGCAAAATACGCTTTCTCTCTTGCGCTTGCGCATTTCCAAACGAACCGTTTTCTGTTTTCTCAGTTAAAACCCTGGAACTTTTCTGTTTCATTACAGAAAGGTCCCTGGACAGAAACCTTTATAACTTTTTAATAAAAAGGTATTTTCGAGTGATTCTTTTTCTGACATCCTTAAAATTTTGTCTAGTTTTTTATGGGATTTATTTGAAAAATATTTGGCAAAGTTTCTGTGCATGTGTTGGTTTTCACGTTAGTACCCCGTTTCGTGATTGCCGTAGGTTCCGGGAGAGGGGACGGAGCCGCGAACTTCGCCGAGCTAGACTCCGACTTCTCCGAACCAGGCAAGCATGTTTGAACATTTGATATGGCAGATGTTTTGCATGTTCATGTGAAAGTTTGTGTGTGGCATGTGAGTGTCGATAAATACCTCGTTGCTTGTAAGGCAACGACCCGGTTGTTCCGAAGTTGCGATGACCTCTGATGAGAGGTGGCCTAATCATGTGGTGACATGAAGGGCAGCAAGGTGGTACTGTTGTAGCATGCCAGCCTTGCCTCATCCGACTTTCTTCGACGTTAACGTGGTTGGAGCCACGTTATCGATCTTTTCCCGCACGTTCCAAAGTTGCGATGACCTCTGATGAGAGGTGGCCTAATCATGTGGTGACATGAAGGGCAGCAAGGTGGTACTGTTGTAGCATGCCAGCCTTGTGTCATCCGACTTTTCCGACGTTAACATGGTTGGAGCCGTGTTATCGTCCCTTCCCCTTTCCGTGCTACCACATGTCTCATTGCCAGGATACGGTTTAGTAAGTTGCAACCTCTTTCCGTGTACACACCAAACAGAGAGGCCGGGATGATGGTACCTTGGCCCAGGATTAAAGCCAGTCATTCGGTCAGGGGGCATGGGTGTTTCTGGTTGGGACCGAGAGGGGGGGCACCCCCTTATAGCGCGCGTATAGAAATTTGATCCCATGCTACGCGAGGTTGTAGCCTCCCCGACTCAGGTTTTTTCCTGAATGTTGCCGAGGGTGATCCCTGGCTTCGGATGGTTAAATTGGGTGTGTACTGGTTAGACGTGTTCCTTCCAGAACACCGTAGACGGAACTAGTCCTCGTGACTACTGAAATCCGTTGGCTGTGGTTAAGTACAAACTCTGCAGAGTCAATTCTTTCCAATCATCGTATCCATGATCAGTAATGTAGACCTTACATCCAAATCTATCCGTGTGAAAATCTTGCCCCCGGTGAACAAGCTCAAGTGGTAAATTCCTTTTCATTGTTATTCCTGTGGATGGACTAACATTATATTTGTCTCGTGCTTGTGATAAATTATATTCCCGAACTATTGTATTGTTGTGTTACAATATAAGCCCTTTATGTGACGTCGCTCAGACGTCCGACTGCGGCGTGTACTCGTTTCTCACCTTCGATATAAGCCCTTTATGTGATGTCGCTCAGACGTCCGACTGCGGCATGTACTATCTTTATTTTCTGTTATAAGCCCTTTATGTGGTGTCGCCCCGACGCCCGACTGTGGCATTATTATTCCGCATTTTCCGCTCGAGGAGTCTTTCAGACACTCGTTTGGCACCAGTATTATTATTCCGCATTTTTCGCTCGAGGAGTCTTTCAGACACTCGTTTGGCACCAGTATTATTATTCCGCATTTTCCGCTCGAGGAGTCTTTCAGACACTCGTTTGGCACCGGTATTATTATTCCGCATTTTCCTCTCGAGGAGTCTTTCAGACACTCGTTTGGCACCAGTATTACTATTCTGCAGTTTCCGCTCGAGGCGTCATTCAGACCCTCGCTTGGCACCCAGTATTTATTATCTCTGTGTCTGATCGCACTGGTTAACTTATTCATGTGCTTCATGTTTGCATTTGTTATACCTTATGTCCGAACTGTCTTGCGAGTACTTTCATAGTACTCACCTGGCTTGTTGATTTGGCCAGATGTTGACGAAGGCGATCTCTTGGATGAAGAGTTTGATAGCGCGTCCGACGCCTAGAGGAGTCCCAGTCAGTCCTGCGCGATCCCGGATATTGGTCACTTGTATCGTTTATGCTTCCGCCACCCGCAATAAGTCTTCTCGAGCCTCACTCCGACGCTCGAAGAGTTGTAGTATTCTGGAATCATGTCACTCGCTTCGCGATGATATTTCCACCACTGTTATTATCGTGAGTTAGAAGTTTGCCACCCTATCCGCCGTATTGTTCTATTGGCGTGCATGTAATAAATTGTTGGGCAGTCTCTGCTCAACTCTGTATTATATTTAGTACTCCTGGTATTTTTCTTCTGTGACCAATGTATTGTCTATCAGTGAGAAGGAATTCTTCCTCGCTGTTCCGTAACAGGGATTGGTATCTCAATAATTATTTTATTGAAAAACCGGTCGTGACAAGCTTGGTACCAGAGCCAGGCTGACTGTAGGAAGCCACTAGGTGCGACCGCTAATCGGTTATTAGCGTCTTTAGTGCTTCTTCAGCATTTTGCAATTGTAGCTATTTTCTGTTGGTCATCATAAAATTTATGACATGACTACTCAGAATTTTTGCCTACTTTTGTAGATGGCTGGCAGCGGCTGTGAGAATCGAGTGTTCACCAACGTGCCCGAGGGGTTTGTCAAGCTCCTCGTCTCCATCACCAAGCTCGCGATCGGGCCAGCAGCTCGCCCGGAGTTCACACTCTTTCAGCACAAGCTCAGTGACGACGTGTCTATGCACCAGGCTGTGGTGCAATTCAGGGGAGGACGATCTGCTGCTCGCCATTTCCGTTTTACGGGAAGGGCCATGCCTACGGAGAGGCATGCCATGCAGATGGCTGCCCGTGAGGCGATAGCTCGCCTTCGGGACATCCTTCCTACGATGAAGACTCGTCGCTACCGCTACCTCCCATGCCATGTGCCTTACACCAGCCACTATGCGTTCGCCTGCCATCGGGGAGAACGAGATGAAGCCATCGAGATGGTTGTGGAGTATCTCAAGGCTCTAGAGGAGTCTTTCGACAACCTCGTAGATGATCTTGTGGCTGCCCGCATGGACTTAGTCCGGGGCGGTCCTACCAGCAGGAAGGAGCTTCTCCACACGGCGCCGCCTCTGACATTCGTCTCGTCTTCAGCCTCGTATGCACCGGCCGTTTTGGCCACTGCTCGCCGTCTTCCTACCACTGAGGAGTTCGACCGAGTCATCGCTCCTACTCCAGTCAGAGCCGCACCGCCTGTCGCACGCGCTCTACCGCCAGTCGCCCCCGCACCATCACCGCAGCGCAGCGTCGCACGCCAGAAACCAACTAGAGAGGAGGAGGTTGATTCTCCTGGACCGCTGAGCCTTGCCATCGGCAAGGGGAAGGAGATCTTCACCATCTCCGACTGAGAGCACCAAGTAGCCGCGTGTTATGCCTGCTTGTATGATGTGTTGTTTTTATCTGTACGCTAGTTTGTATTGGTGTGTTTGCTGCCTTCCGGAGTAGTACGCTAGCTTTTAATAACATGTCAGGATTGTGTACGCACAACCTGAGTGCTGTATCTTGTGTTTGCTTTCGCATGTAAGATTTGTGTTAAACACTTCTTCTCCGTGAAAATCATTTGCGTTTCTTGAAAACCTTGAAGCCTTTTTGAATATTGCCTTTGCAAGGGTTTTCCTGCGCTACACGGTTTTTCTCATGGGTTTTGCAAATGATACCCCAGACTGGAAAAATGTCTCGCCCTTGGACTCGCTCTATGCCCAATCAGCCAGAAGAGGTTTACGGAACACAGACCAGCAACAATTTCACTCAGGGTCAGTCCAGCCAACAGGACAACGAAGCGGCACTATCTCAAGTATGCCGTCTCTTCGAGCAAAGCCAGCAACAGCACCAGGAGATGATGAACCATGTCATCAATATGGGAAACCACCGTGAACCCTATCAACCACATTCCAAGTTATCTGAGTTACAGAAGACTCGCCCCTCAACTTTTGCTCACACCGACAGGCCACTGGAAGCCGATGATTGGCTTCACGAGATTGAAAGGAAATTGATTATCGCTGAATGCTCAGATCATGAGAAGGTGCTTTATGCACCACACTACCTTACTGGAGCAGCCGCAGCATGGTGGGAGAACTTCCTACACATGCACCCCAGGGAACACAACATCACCTGGGAAGAATTCAAGGAAGGCTTCCGTGGGGCACACATCCCCAGGAGCATTCTAAAGATCAAGAAGAGAGAGTTTGATGACCTGAAACAAAGAGGCATGTCAGTGACAGAGTACAATGGTCAGTTCACCCAGCTGTCTCGTTATGCCTACGACGAGCACATGACAGAAAACAAGAAGATGGAAAATTTCCTGGACGGCCTAGCACCAGCATTAAGATGCCAACTGATTGTACACACCTTTCCGGATTTTAAGACGCTGGTGGACAAGGCCATCACCCTGGAGAATGAGCGCCGTAGTCTGGAAGATATCCGCAAGCGGAAGAGGGACAAGACGACTCTTGCCCGCAGCAACCGAGGCAAGACTGAGGTCCCAAGGACAGACACAAGGAGATCCACGACTGCTGAGCCAAGACCCGTCGGACAATTTCATGCCAGAGACAAGGAGTTCACATACCGTCCAGGGGTCACCTGCTATGCTTGTGGTCAGCAAGGGCATTATGCTAAACAGTGCCCGAAGCCAAGAGACTCGGCACCCAAGCCAAACAATGGTGGGAACAATCCAACCCCCAAGCGCAACAACTTCAACCCCAACAACAACCACAGGAAGGGTCACTTGAACCATGTGACCAGGGAAGAAGCGCAGAATGCCCCAGACATCGTGCTCGGTACGTTCCCTGTCAACACAGTACCTGCCACGGTTTTGTTTGATTCTGGAGCTTCCCATTCGTTCCTTTCGAAGAGTTTTGTTTCGCAACATGGGTTTCCGATACTCCCCTTGGAAAAATCTATGATCATCAAGTCCCCCGGAAACAAGCAATTTGCTCAGGGTTACTGCCAAGGAGTGGTCATTGAGTTCGAAGGACTGCCATTCCACGCAAATCTCATCGTGTTGGAAAGTAAAGGACTGGATGTCATTTTAGGAATGGACTGGTTAACCACCAACAAAGGATTCATCGACTGCTTCAATCGGACAGTGATACTCACTCACCATCACGGCAAGACTATAAGAGTTTCCGCTCAAGAAAGGCCACGATCACAGAAACCAAAACTGAACATGGTGGACATCGCAGAATTAAGAAAAGTGCCAGTGGTATGCGAGTTCCCTGATGTGTTCCCGGAAGAACTACCAGGTATGCCACCAGACCGAGAGATCGAGTTCAGCATTGAATTAGCACCTGGCACCGCTCCCACTTATAAGAAGCCGTATAGAATGGCACCCTCAGAATTGGTGGAGTTAAAGAAGCAGATAAAAGAATTATTGGACAAGGGGTTTATACGAGCCAGCTCCTCACCATGGGGTTCGCCCGTATTGTTCACCAAGAAGAAGGATGGGACACTGAGACTATGCATAGACTATCGAGCCCTCAATATGGTCACCATCAAAAACAAATACCCGATGCCGCGGATAAATGATTTGTTTGACCAGCTCGCACAAGCTAAAGTATTTTCAAAGATTGATTTGAGATCAGGATACCATCAACTGAAGGTACGAACAGAGGATATCCCCAAGACAGCATTCACTTCCAGATATGGGTTATACGAGTTCACAGTGATGCCTTTTGGTCTAACAAACGCCCCCACATACTTCGTCCACCTCATGAACAAAGTGTTCATGAAATTCATGGACAAATTTGTGGTGGTATTCATTGACGATATTCTGGTTTACTCAAGGACACCCGAAGAGCATGCTGAGCACCTCAGAATTGTTTTGGCAGAATTGAGGAAGCATCAGTTGTACGCCAAATTTAGCAAAAGCGAATTTTGGCTAAGACAAGTTGGTTTCTTGGGCCATATTTTGAACCAAGAAGGCGTGGCCGTACACCCAGAAAAAGTCAAGGCCATACTAGACTGGAAGCCACCCGCGAATGTTACAGATGTGCGGAGTTTCCTAGGAATGGCCGGGTATTACAGGAGGTTTATTGAAGGATTCTCCACTGTGGCAAAACCAAACACAGTTACTCAAGAAGGACAAGAAATTTGTATGGACAGAAGCATGCGAGCAGAGCTTCCAAGAGCTCAAGAAAAGGCTGACAACCGCACCAGTCTTAACTTTGCCAGACATACACAAGAGTTTTGAAGTATATTGTGACGCGTCCCGAAAAGGTCTCGGATGTGTACTAATGCAAGACGGCAAGGTTGTCGCATATGCCTCCAGGCAACTGCGAAAACACGAGGAAAATTACCCAACGCATGACCTAGAGCTAGCAGCAGTTATACATGCACTCAAGGAGTGGAGACACTTTCTGTTGGGAAATCGCTGTGAAATATATACGGACCATAAAAGCCTCAAATATATCTTCACACAGCCAGAGCTGAATTTACGCCAACGACGCTGGTTGGAACTGGTCAAAGACTATGACGTCGGCATACACTACCACCCTGGAAAAGCAAATGTAGTAGCCGATGCCCTTAGTCGAAACCCCAGCCCGGACAGTGACGGTCAGCAAAACTTGAGGCCTGAGTTTCAGCGAGAGTTCACTCGGCTCAACATGATGTTAGTCTCTGAGGGCACCATATCCAACCTGGAGATACAACCCACCCTAGTGGAACAAATCAAGAAGGCTCAACAAGGACATCCCAGTATCGAAGGCATAAAGAAGAAAATGAACCGTAGTAAGACTTCAGAATTCGTCACGGACAGTGAAGGAACATTATGGTACCGGGACAGACTTTGCGTACCTAACATTGAGGAACTCAAGCAACAGATCTTGACGGAGAGCCACACCGCTCCATACTCGATACATCCTGGAGGAACCAAAATGTACAAGGACATTCAGGAAAGATTTTGGTGGCACGGTATGAAAAGAGATATAGCCACATTCGTTGCTTGCTGCGATTCATGTCAGCGCATCAAGGCCGAGCACCAAAAGCCAGCAGGGCTACTCCAGCCTAACAGGATACCGGAGTGGAAATGGGATGAAATCGGAATGGACTTCATTGTCGGATTACCCCGATCACAGCGTGGAAATGACGCCATCTGGGTCATCACAGACCGACTAACCAAGGTTGCTCACTTCATTCCCGTGAAGACTACCTACTCCACACAAAGACTGGCAAAACTCTATCTCTCCCGTATAGTTTGCTTACACGGAGTCCCAAAGACTATAATATCAGACCGAGGCACCCAATTCGTCTCCAAATTTTGGGATCACCTACAACAAGCTCTGGGCACGCAACTAGCTTTCAGTACAGCGTACCACCCTCAGACAGATGGACAAACAGAACGTGTAAACCAAATCCTAGAGGATATGCTAAGAGCCTGTGTACTCACCTATGGATCCAATTGGGAAGAGAGTTTGCCGTATGCCGAATTTGCGTACAACAACAGTTACCAAACCAGTTTGCAAATGGCACCCTTTGAAGCATTGTACGGACGGAGGTGTCGTACCCCATTGAATTGGTCAGAAACAGGTGACAGCCGTATCTTCGGCCCAGATATGCTTAAGGAGGCCGAGGAAAAAGTTAAACAAATCAGGGACAGAGTCAAGACAGCACAGAGCCGACAAAAGAGCTACTATGATCAGAAGCATCGTGAGGTCAGCTTTGAACCTGGCGATTCCGTATACCTCCGAGTATCTCCTATGAGGGGTCTGCAACGGTTCAAAATTAAGGGGAAGCTAGCCCCAAGATTTATTGGACCATTTTGTGTGAAGGCACGAAGAGGCACGGTAGCCTACCAGCTAGACCTACCCAAGGAGCTGTCAGACGTCCATGACGTATTCCACGTCTCGCAGTTGAGGAAATGTGTGAGTAACCCAGAGAAACATGTACCTCATGAGGACATTGATATGCAACCAGATCTCACCTACAGAGAAAGGCCAGTAAAGATTTTAGAAGAGTCTGAACGGAGGACCCGTCAGAAAACGACAAAGTTTTTCAGGGTCCAGTGGAGCAACCACACTGAGGATGAAGCCACATGGGAAAGGGAAGATTTCCTCCGAGCAGAGTATCCATATCTATTTGAGGATCAGCAGAAATCTCGAGGACGAGATTTTTCCTAAGGGGGTAGGTGTTGTGACACCCAAGTTTTTATTGGATTTTTCAAAAGGTTTTATTTGACTTGAAGGGAGTGATTTAAAATTTTTCTTCAAGAGAACTCTCCCTCTCATATATTTTCTTTATGGCAAAAAAAAATTATTTGGATTCACCCAAGATCTGCCTTTGACCTTGGAGGTTCTTGCTTTCTTTTGGACTCAAGACAAAATGGTTTTTCATTTGGGAAAATAACTTTTGTAAATCTTTTGGATTATGCACTATGGCTTTTGGAAAGTCTTTTGCCACTTTCAACAATTCCTCTTTGCCATGGCCCAAGTGCAAATGATCTATCCTAACTCATCCCTCACCTTTGGATCATGTTTTGCATCAAAATCCAGCAAGTTGAACCTCCCCATGTATTTATTTCCATTCAAATTTCATTCAAATATTTTCTGCCTTCTATTCTACCTCTTGGAGTTTTGCAAAGGAACTCTATTTTCTGTTTGGACTTTTACCACCAAACTTCTTTCCCCTCCTAGTCCTTTGAACCCTCAACCTAGAACCATGAAGATCCACTGGTCTCCAGTTCAAAAATTTCAAACTACATCAGCTGCAAGTTTGGACCAGATTTGCCAAATTTGGTGAAATTCATTCAAAACTTTCTCCAAAAATTCCAAGTAAATTCATGCAGCCCCTGGGTGCTTTGAGTGATCATCTCACCAAGTTACAGCTCCAGAAAAATTTATCTCTTTACCAAAACCTACTGTCGAACACCTGTAGTGCATGGTCATGTCAAGTTTCAGTTAACTTCAGAGTTCAGTCAGTGCTCACTGTCGTTTTCTTCAGAGACGGGCGTCGATCTCGCCAGTGCCACCGCGTCGCCTTGCTCCTCGTCCTCGCCCACTTGTTCCTGCACCGCACGAGTGCCTGGCACCTTGCGGGCGTCGGCGACGAGCAGCAGAAGGTGCGCCGCCCCGTGACCGACGCCGGCGGCGGCTTTGCGGGCGCCAGCGGGAGACACGGCGCCGCCAACTCCACCCAGCGCCGCCCAAACCACCGGAGCCCGCCGCGTGGCCGTCCACTCCCCCGAATGCGCTGCCGCTCTCGTCGTGAACCGCAGGGCGCGGAGCGCGCTCTCTGCCGCCGTTGAGCCCGTGCGGTCACCTCACCGTGGACAGACGCCATTACGCCAAGAACAGCTCCGTTTAGCTGCAACCTCTTTCCGTGTACACACCAAACAGAGAGGCCGGGATGATGGTACCTTGGCCCAGGATTAAAGCCAGTCATTCGGTCAGGGGGCATGGGTGTTTCCGGTTGGGACCGAGAGGGGGGGCACCCCCTTATAGCGCGCGTATAGAAATTTGATCCCATGCTACGCGAGGTTGTAGCCTCCCCGACTCAGGGTTTTTCCTGAATGTTGCCGAGGGTGATCCCTGGCTTCGGATGGTTAAATTGGGTGTGTACTGGTTAGACGTGTTCCTTCCAGAACACCGTAGACGGAACTAGTCCCCGTGACTACTGAAATCCGTTGGCTGTGGTTAAGTACAAACTCTGCAGAGTCAATTCTTTCCAATCATCGTATCCATGATCAGTAATGTAGACCTTACATCCAAATCTATCCGTGTGAAAATCTTGCCCCCGGTGAACAAGCTCAAGTGGTAAATTCCTTTTCATTGTTATTCCTGTGGATGGACTAACATTATATTTGTCTCGTGCTTGTGATAAATTATATTCCCGAACTATTGTATTGTTGTGTTACAATATAAGCCCTTTATGTGACGTCGCTCAGACGTCCGACTGCGGCGTGTACTCGTTTCTCACCTTCGATATAAGCCCTTTATGTGATGTCGCTCAGACGTCCGACTGCGGCATGTACTGTCTTTATTTTCTGTTATAAGCCCTTTATGTGGTGTCGCCCCGACGCCCGACTGTGGCATTATTATTCCGCATTTTCCGCTCGAGGAGTCTTTCAGACACTCATTTGGCACCAGTATTATTATTCCGCATTTTCCGCTCGAGGAGTCTTTCAGACACTCGTTTGGCACCAGTATTATTATTCCGCATTTTCCGCTCGAGGAGTCTTTCAGACACTCGTTTGGCACCGGTATTATTATTCCGCATTTTCCTCTCGAGGAGTCTTTCAGACACTCGTTTGGCACCAGTATTACTATTCTGCAGTTTCCGCTCGAGGCGTCATTCAGACCCTCGCTTGGCACCCAGTATTTATTATCTCTGTGTCTGATCGCACTGGTTAACTTATTCATGTGCTTCATGTTTGCATTTGTTATACCTTATGTCCGAACTGTCTTGCGAGTACTTTCATAGTACTCACCTGGCTTGTTGATTTGGCCAGATGTTGACGAAGGCGATCTCTTGGATGAAGAGTTTGATAGCGCGTCCGACGCCTAGAGGAGTCCCAGTCAGTCCTGCGCGATCCCGGATATTGGTCACTTGTATCGTTTACGCTTCCACCACCCGCAATAAGTCTTCTCGAGCCTCACTCCGACGCTCGAAGAGTTGTAGTATTCTGGAATCATGTCAGTCGCTTCGCGATGATATTTCCACCACTGTTATTATCGTGAGTTAGAAGTTTGCCACCCTATCCGCCGTATTGTTCTATTGGCGTGCATGTAATAAATTGTTGGGCAGTCTCTGCTCAACTCTGTATTATATTTTGTACTCCTGGTATTTTTCTTCTGTGACCAATGTATTGTCTATCAGTGAGAAGGAATTCTTCCTCGCTGGTCCGTAACAGGGATTGGTTTCTCAATAATTATTTTATTGAAAAACCGGTCGTGACAACAACGGTGGCCCGAACCAGTATAAACCTCATGTCTTCTGTGTTGCGGGTTCGTCGAGCTAGGCTTTGAGATCGCGGTGAGGCAGAGGGCGTGATTATGTAGGGGGAAATCTTCGTGCGCACGCCAGTGTTCGAACCTCAAGGGTTTTGCCGGAACCCGAGATCCGACATTTGGCGCGCCAAGTAGGGGTGCACCGAAGCTTTCCTTCCGTCTATCCGTGTCCCGTCACTCTGCCGCATCCATGGCGGACACTCACCGAGCTCGTGCTGAGCGCTGGGCCGCCCTCGCCGCCCGTGTTGCTCAGACGGCTCCCGTCGGCGGGCCTCCCCGTCGTTCTCGTCGCCTGCCACCAATGCCGCTACCGTCCTGCCAGGAAACGAGCAGCAAGCGTCCTCGCTGCACCCCTCGGTGCGGCAGGACGGCCGCACCGCCACTCCGTCGCTGACCCCGGCAGGCTCGTCGTCTCACACTCGTCGCGCTCCGACGGACGCGCAGGCCGCCCTGCTCATGGCACGCGACCTCCTGCGCTACCGCCCCGTCGACGACCTCTACGAGGACTGGCTGGACCGCATCACCGAGCTCGTCAGCGTTGCAGGGGGCTCCCCTGCGCCATCCCTCTTGTTGCCTCGCCCTCCGCCAGCTGCAGGCGACGTGGCTCATGGAGCGCCACCACCACCACCACCGCACCAAGACGACGTCCTAGCGCCAAGGCGGGCAGCCCCCCGACGTGACCCACCGTGCCGGGCGCCTGCGCGAGAAGAAGGAAGCTGCCAAGAAGTTCCCCGTTCGCGAGAGAACGCTCCCGCACTCCCAGCACCACTACGACAAGGCCGCGAGCCACCTGCAGCGGTGGTGCGCGGGCATCAAGGGCAAGCTCCACATCAGCAAAGGGTCCCGGTGGCCACCACGGGCTGCCGCGCCTTCACTCCTGAGCTGCATAGCGTCGCATGGCCGGGTAAGTTCAAGCCAGACCTGCCTCCTCGCTACGAGCTGAGGATCGAGGCGGCCAACGGCGATGAAAAAGTCATGGCGAACTGGTTCCCCATGGCTCTCAAAGATGGCGCTCGTTCGTGGCTCCTGAACCTGCCCCCGGGCTCCATCTCCTCCTGGAACGAGATGCGCGACCGCTTCGTCACCAACTTCCAGGGCACTCGCGACCGCCCTTCGGCCGTGGGTGACCTGCGCTGCGTCAAGCAGCAGCCAGGGGAGACCCTCCAGAAGTACATCCAGTGCTTCAATAACGTTCGCCTCAAGATCCCCAAGGTGACGGACGAGGCAATCAGCTCCGCATTTTCTGATGGCGTCCGCGACGTCAAGATGAAGGAGGAGCTCGCCATCCACGAGGAGCTATGCACGTCCTTGGAGTTGTTCAACCTGGCGACCAAGTGCGCAAGGGCTGAGGAATGGCACCTTTCCCTCCTCGAGCTCCCAGCTGCCGACCTGGAGGAGAAGAAAGCCAAGGCCAAGGACGTGAAGCGCAAGGGAGTGGCCGTACTCGCGGCGGAGCCGGACAAGAAGCGCGGCCGGGACCAGCCCGAGTCATCCAAGAGCAGCCGACCATTCTGCGTCTTCCACAACGTTCACAGCCACAACACCAATGATTGTCAAGAGCTCAGGGCCATTCGAGATGGACACCACGGTCGACGCCCCGTGCGCAACGACCGGGGCTACGGCCGAGGAGGAGGACGTGGCGGAGGATGCTAGGACGACCGTGGCCCTCGCCAGGAGTGGCGTGACCGGCCTCGTGACTACCGTTGGCAAGATCAGCCTCGCGAAGGCGCCTGGAGGGATCAGCCTCTCCGCTGCTACCACCACCAAGAAGGAACGACGACCACCATCAGGACAAGGGGCTGGGGGCTTCCAGGACCTGCGGGCTATCGCCTGCATCTTGGGCGGAGCTCAAGCCCCAGCCTCTCATCGAATCTTCAAGCAGTTTGCTCGCGAGGTGAACGCAGTCCTCCCCAGGCTCGTGGCCACGCGCCCACTTAGGGGGTCCAAGTGCGCCATCACCTTCAGTTCGACAGATCAGCTCAAGTGCGCGGCCACCACTGGCGCCCTCCCGATGCTTTGCTCACCCATCATCAGCAACGTACAAGTCACCAAGACCCTCATCGACGGCGGCGCAGGGCTTAACGTCTTGTCCGCCGAGACGTTCGACAGCCTTCAAGTGCCCTACGATCAGCTTCAGCCTACCAGGCCCTTCTCGGGAGTGACCGACGGTTCCACCACGCCGATAGGGCAGGTCCGCCTCCCTGTCACCTTCGGAAAGCACGACAACTACCGCACCGAGCTCATCGACTTCGACGTCGCCCACATCCGTCTGCCATACAATGCCATCCTCGGGTATCCGGCCCTCGCCAAGTTCATGGCAGTGGCACACCACGGCTACAACGTCCTCAAGATGCCAGGAAGCGGCGGGATCATCATAGTCCCCTGCGAAGAAAGAGATGCGGTGTGCTCCCTCGAGCACGCCTTCCAAGCAGCCTCAGTCGAAAACCCCGACAACAATGCAGCGCAGCACCCTCCTGAGGTCGCCCCTAAGAAGAAGAAGCAGCTACTCCGCACCGGGCCTCAGGAGAGCGGCGCCGCAAGTGGAGCCACGTCAGGATCGGCGCCCGCGCCAGGGGCGCCTCCCTCCCTCGCATAGGAAGGCGCGCCCGGCACCCTCCTCGGGTAGGGCTCAGGGGCTCTCTTCTAGAGGGCCTCCGACCTTGCCAGCATCACGAGGGAGGCGCTCGGGCACCACATGGAGGCATGCTTCGCAGCACGTTTCCCTCGGGAGGACACCGGACAAGGAGCGCCCGGCGCTCAGGAGTTCATTGCCAAGACCAGTCAGGAGTTGCAGGATGCAAGAGCCATGCGCGACGACTGCCGCTCACCTGGCGCGGCCCCCCATCCAGGCGAGGATGGTGGGCTGCGCATCTGCATCGACGTCCCAGCAAGGCTCAACAGGGCCGCATCTCAGGAGCTTTTCTGGCCTTCATGCGTGGGACGCTGTGAGGTCCCGCTTCATAGCTACGTTTGCATGCCTTGTGGCCTACCGAGCGTGGTGTTCGCCTTCCAGCGCAACCTGCGGAGCATCCTGGCGGCTCAGGAGGCCAGGCACCACGCAGTCCAGGCGGAGATGGAGACGGTCCTCAAGGAACCACCTGGACCCCCAGAGCCTCCCGAGGCTCAGGGCCCCGGTGGCTCGTGAGGAGCAACCCCTTCACCACGCGTCTTCAGCTGCCTCAACACCCCTTCGACAACAGAACCGGGTGACATTTTCCAAGTTTATTTAGCTGGGAGCGCCCCTCGGGTTGCATCATTCCCAGGCCGTGTGGGTCCGTCCCTGTGGCATGTATCCCTTTACATCTTTAGCTTACTCTGTTGGGAGCGCCCCTCGGGCTGCATCATCCCCAAGCCGCTCGGGTCCAGCCTAGTGGCATGTATCGTTCTTGCATTTACCTAAGCTAGCCTGCTTTTCATGCTTAACCTATCTGTGATTGTCACCTGCTTGATTGTCACCTTCCACGGGAGCTGTTCACGCTGGCACGGCGCTTGTGCTTGGGTCCGTCCCTGCAACGTTGATAAATCTGAGCGGTCGAGCTCTGACCCGCGGCACGCCCCGCGCGCGTCACCTCACCTGGCCCTCAGTGCCTTCATTCTCTTACGAAGCGACCAGCGGTCAGCCGACAATTATAATGGCAATCTATGCCCTCCTCGTGCTGACTTGCAGGAACCTAACGAGGACAACAGCGGGTGGTACCGCGGGCTCCCTCTTCTCCCATGCGATTCACTTGTGCGTTAAAAGGGGGCTTCTGAGCATCGCGACTCAGGAGCTCCTAGTGGCTCTCCAGCCCTCACCCCCTAGCCTTGACCTGCCATACCAGCGGCGGCTGAGTTCGCTCGAGGGCCGGGACCTGAGGACGTAGAGCACGAAGGAGAGCGTGGGGAGGAAGGGGAATCTCGCACGGTCCTAACCTAGCTGCGCCACGGCCGCCAACGCACGGGTCTGGCGCAACACAAGGAAACAACTCCAGACTGCCAAGATAAGTTTCGCGCTCGGACCAACCAATCGCTACGACACGGGATTATCACTTGCTGCAGCCCTGCCATGGCAACGTCGCCTCCCTTTGTTTCCTCTCGGTGGCCGCTTGCGCGCTAAAGGGGACCTCCTGAGCATCGCGTCTCAGGAGCTCTTATTGGACCTCGGTGTCGGTGTCAAAACCGGCGGATCTCGGGTAGGGGGGTCCCGAACTGTGCGTCTAAGGTCGATGGTAACAGGAGACAGGGGACACAATGTTTACCCAGGTTCGGGCCCTCTCTATGGAGGTAATACCCTACTTCCTGCTTGATTGATCTTGATGAATATGAGTATTACAAGAGTTGATCTACCACGAGATCGTAATAGCCAAACCCTAGAGGTCTAGCTGGTATGACTATGATAATGTACATATCCCCCCTCCGGACTAAGTCCTCCGGTTTATATAGACACCGGGAGGATCTAGGGTTACACAAGGTCGGTTACAAAGAAAGGAATCTACATATTTGGTCACCAAGCTTGCCTTTCACGCCAAGGAGAGTCCCATCCGGACACGGGTGTAGTCTTTGGTGTTCGTATCTTCACAGCCCATCAGTCCGGCCCATGGCTAAGAGGTCGGACGCTCGAGGACCCCTTAGTCCAGGACTCCCTCGGTAGCCCTCAAACCAGTCTTGAATGACGAGGTGTTTGGCGCCTAGATTGTCTTCAGCATTGCAAGGCAGGTTCCTCCACCGATGACTTCCAAGTAGTGTATTCGGCCTTCCATTTAATGTTGTTCCCCTCGGCTTCTGTGTATCAACAACTTCAGTTTCCACGTGTCAAGCGAATGCGAGAGGTCAGGGTATTTTTGCACATAACACTCCAGCCACGCGAGGGACAGCGTCTATTTAATGAGATTGGATCCCAGATCCATTCAATATCTCGCGGAGAAAATCCTCAAAGGTTGCTAGGAAAGAACACTCCAACATGTCTAGTGTCCCCAGCACCTCCTCCCGTCCCTGCGGCCCAGAGAGAGGCGAGTGGGAGAAGTGCTCCGTATCCCACGATCAGCTGGAGAAGCTGCAAATGCAGGGGTTTCTCCCCCCTGCGGATCTGGTCCTTGTTCGAGCAGGGTTGGCTTCCTTCAATGGCAAAACCCAGGCAGAGGATTTCCCCAATCCATCTGCGGGGGAACGAGTGTGTTTCTTCCCCTATCTGCTAAGGGGCGTGGGATTTCCAATTCACCTATTCCTCCGAGGGCTTCTGGAATATTATGGCCTCCAGCTGCACAACTTTACCCCGGCCTCCATCCTGCACATTGCGGGTTATGTCGCTTTATGCGAACTATTCCAGGATTGTGTGGTCCACTTTGAACTGTGGAGGAAGTTATTCTGCCTTGTCCCGCGTAACCACGAGGGATCAATATTTCAAGTGGCGGAGCCGAAATATGGCGCATTGCCGGGACCGAATACCTATCCGGCACACTGAAGAAGGCTTCTGAAGAGTGGACCTCCGAATGGTTCTACATCGAGGACGTCGTGCTTCCATACCCAGTCCGAAGGGGTCTTCCCGAGTTCACAAGTGCTCCTTTGAAGAAACGCCATAGCTGGCGCCCTCGTAACCTCGAGGAGGAAGATAGTGCAGAAGTTCGCCAACTCTTAAGCAAGATAAAGATGCTCACCCGGTCTGGGTATACAATAGTAGAAGTAATGGCGACTTCCATAGTGCGGGGGGTCCAGCCACTCCAATACAGAGGACTTCCCATGTGGCACTATAATAGGGAAGATGACACCTCTCGCTGCGGCCGGAAGGGTCCAGACACCCATGCCGCCCTGGCCAAAATATTGGTTGAACTATTCAAAGGGGAGGAAGAGGAGTTCCTGCACATCAAGCACATGGAAGGATACTCTATGTATAGTCCTCCTAGCTGGGTAAGCCCCCAACTCCTCTGCTCTACTCATTCTACTCCCTGAGCTACGTTCAACGAACGTTAACCCATCCATTTATAATAGCACTGGCGAAAGACTTCCGAGGGGCTTTACAGCCCCGCCCCGCAGCCCGAGGGCCACAATCGGGACCTTGACCCCGGATCCGAAGAGGATCCGGATATATTTGTGGTGCTCGAGAATGGGGTGCTTTACCAAACGAGCTATGACGGCACAGAAGTGGCCATCATCGCTGACTATCCCGGTCTTCTCCCCTGTTCACACGTAAGTAATCAGGAGATGCCTTGTCCAAGAGAGTTTTCTCATTCTTCCTCACCCACCGCACTGTCCTGTGCTCAAAAGGGGAGTCGTTCGGTGCGTCGTGCTGCCCCAGGGGCGTCTCCAAATAGAGCAACCCCCACGCCGGGCAGGCCTTCGAAGAGGAAGGCAAACAAAGATACAGCCGAGCCTTCATCGAAGAGGTATGGGTTCGCAAGTATGTTTTCTAGCAGTTGCGTCCAACTGTGACTCTTTATGATCGTCTTGTATCAGGAAAAAGGTTCGACGGACTGTGTCTGGGGACCTGGCCATTCGTACTCCCAATAGCCAGGATTCGGTCCCGGCCGAGGAGACGGGACCCGATATGGGAGTGGCGTCGGATTGTCCTTCTGCTGAGGACTCGGAAGATATGTCCGTCACCAACTCAGAGGTGGAGAACACAATGGATCATCGGCGCCGGAGGGCCGTTTTACAAAATCCCCGCTTCTCAAAAGAAGCATTCGGTGCCTTCAGCTCGGCTGATGCATACATCCGGGCTGCTCGAGATGGGCTTAACAGAGCTACAGAGCAGCATTTAAAAGATGTGCAGGTAGGTTTGTCTTGTCCGAATTTGATAACCATGTGCCAGTAGCCCCCGAGACTTGAAGTAGTTGGTACAAATGATTTAAGGATTGTTGTATAACCATGTTTTTACGGAGAAGAACGACCTGCTAGCCCAAGAGTTGGAAAAGTGTCGGACACAGCTAACTGCTGTTATCGCCGAACTGGAAAAGTCCAAGAAGACGTCCTCTGGTAATATTTCCCTCCATCGAGAAACAGTAATTGTATAGCGACTTTGTTAACACTACGGCTTATCTCATAACAGGATCATCAGATCAACTGAAGGAAAAAGAGTCGAAAAGACTGCATGCCACAGGCGAGCGGGTGCTGGCCCGAGTCAGACAGGAGAAAAACAAACTCCAAGATTCAAATACCCAACTGGGTGAAGAACTAAAAGATGTGCGGGCCCAGTTGGCCGACTCCGTAAAGGAGAACAAAAGGATGCGAGGAGGCATATTCAGTATGTGGCCGAACTTACCTTGTGATAATTCGGAGACTAAAGGTACTGATAGATTTTATGTTTGTAGGTATGCTGATGGGCCGTCCCGAAGAGGAGATGTCCGGATTCTCGGGTGATCTGCTACAAGAGCTGTCGCGCATGCATGAGCAAGCTCGGCAGGTTATGCGAAGCGTTGCCAAGGCCTTGTGGCCATCTGCCTCTCCTCTGGGAAAGATGGAGGAGCTCCTAGAGCTATTCAAGGGGGCGCGGCAACGCTTTCGATTGTGGAAAATATCGGCCTGCCGGGAAGGTGCGCGAGAGGCCTGGGCCGTGGTGAAAACACGGTACACCAAGCTTGATCCGAATCATATGGCTCGGGTGGGACCTCTAGGGTCAGATGGGAAAGAAGTTCCTGTTAGTTTGGTATATGACCAAGTAAAAGTAGCCGCCAAGTATTCCCAGCAGGATTGTAAGTTAGATAGCCTGCTGGACGGCATAGAGGAGGAAGTTTTTGAGTCCTAAGCAACTATGTACATTCCTTTGCATACGCAACTCTAGTTGAATTGTAAAATGATTGTCATGGCAGACCTTTTCGCTTCAACCTCTGGACCCAAAGGTGCGGAGTATTTCCGAATACCAGAGCAGCCAAGTAGACCGGGTATGCATGGAAACCAGGCGTAGGGATCATAGTTGCTTCAACAGACAAGTATCCGGCTAGTTATGTTATATTACATTAAGATTGTAAGAAACATCTTTCAGAGAGAATAGTTCCGTTAAGGGTTCCTTTCCCTTCGTGCGCATGCGTTAATGCACATGTTCGAACTGTGATTGAAAAAATCGCAGTGTGTTGTAACTTCTGGGGGTTCACAATGTAGTAAATGCAAAAATTGTCTTTAATCCACCGACCGAATTTTCCCTTAAGAACGCTAGCTTTCGGCTTCACCCAGTCTGAGATACACATCCGGATGACCCAGCAGTAACAATCGCAGAGGTGCTCCCTTTATGCCCTAGCCGAACTAACGGGAACATAGGGCATAAGCACAGGAGCCAGGCAACCCAGCTTGGCCAAAACATAAGTCATATCGATGCATATAATGGTGAAGAAAAGGTACATATGGAAAAATTCGCGTATGTAATGAGCTTGATGCTCGAGGAATAATAATAGCAAGCTTCTTATCAAGAAGCCCCCAGGTATAATGGACGTACATTTTTAAAGATGTGTGCGTCAGGCGTGCATGCTCTAACCGCACAAAAGCTGTAAGCCAAAAGAGAAAAACGAAAAGAGAGAGAAAGAAGAAAAAGGGTATTATGGAAACAGCAGGGAGAAGGAGACGAACAAAGAGTTCGGCGCTAAGGCATAGAATCTTCGGAGTCTGGCCGCGTTCCAGGGGTTCGGCTCGAGGCGATTGTCTGACGCATCACGCAGGCGGTACGCTCCTCCGGTGAGAACTTCGTCAATGATGAAGGGACCCTCCCATTTGGGCTTGAGTTTGTCCTTTTTCTTCTCCGGCAAGCGTAGAACGAGTTCGCCAACGTTATAAGTCTTGGCCCGTACTTCTCTGCTTTGATATCTGCGGGCCTGTTGTTGATAAAATGCAGAACGGGCTTTTGCAACATCACGCTCCTCCTCCAGGGTGTCTAGGCTGTCATGCCGATCGATCTCGGCCTCTCACTCTTCATACATGTGCACCCGAGGTGAGTCATGTATAATGTCGCAGGGTAGCACAACCTCTGCGCCGTACACCATGAAAAAAGGTGTGTATCTAGTAGTGCGATTGGGCGTGGTCCACAGCCCCCAGAGTAGGAGTCAAGCTCCTCAACCCAGTGTTTGTCCGATTCCTTCAAAGATCGCACTAGCCTGGGTTTGATTCCACTCATAATAAGATCGTTGGCCCATTTTGACTTGCCCGTTTGTCTGTGGATGATAGACAGAGGCGTAATCGAGCTTGATGCCCAGACTAGCGCACCAGGTTTTCACTTCGTCAGCTGTGAAGTTGGATCCGTTATCAGTGATGATGCTATGTGGAACACCATAACGGTGTACGACGACGGATATGAAATCTATCACCGGCCCGGACTCGGCCATTTTAACTGGTTTGGCCTCTACCCACTTAGTGAATTTATCCACCATAACCAGCAGATATTTTTTCTTATGGCTTCCTCCTTTAAGGGGTCCAACCATATCCAGTCCCTAGACCGCAAAAGGCCAAGTGATGGGGATTGTTTGTAGGGCAGTGGGGGCATATGGCTTTGGTTGGCGAAGAGTTGGCATCCGACGCAACGTTGGACAACGTCCTATGCATCTTCTCGGGCCATCGGCCAATAAAACCCTGTACGGAAGGCCTTGCTAACAAGGGCCTGAGTTTCGGCGTGGTGCCCGCCGAGACCGGCATGAATCTCAGCCAGGAGCTCCCGCCCCTCCTCCTCGGAGATACATCTTGGAAGGACTCCGGTAGCGCTTTTCTTGTAGAGCTCTCCATTGTGAACCTTGTAGGCCTTCGAACGCCGGACAATGCGGCGGGCCTCGTTCTGATCCTCAGGAAGTTCCTTCCTATTAAGGTAGGCCAAAAAGGGTTCGGTCCATGGGGCAATGACTGCCATAATGAGATGGGCCGACGGTGTTATTTCGGTGGCTGAGCCTCCGATGATGTCGGTGTGTTCGGAATCTGGGGTTGTGTTCGGGTCCGGACTAGTGTTGCCGCTTCCCCCCTGCCATACCACAGATGGCTTAAAAAGCCTTTCCAGAAAGATGTTAGGTGGGACGGGGTCACGCTTAGCCCCGATACGAGCAAGAATATCCGCCGCTTGATTACTTTCTCGGGCCACGTGATGGAACTCGAGCCCCTCGAACGGAGCCGACATCTTTAGGACGGCATTACGATAAGCCGCCATCTTTGGATCTTTGGCATCGAAGTCTCCATTTATTTGACATATTGCAAGGTTTGAGTCCCCGCGCACTTCCAGGCACTGTATGCCCATGGAGACAGCCATCCGGAGACCATGCAATAGGGCCTCGTATTCTGCTGCGTTATTGGAGTCTGTGTATAATATTTGGAGTACGTACCGAACGACGTGTCCAGTGGGGGACGTTAGAAAGATGCCCGCCCCTAGCCCTTCCAGCATTTTGGGGCCATCAAAATACATGACCCAATTGGAATATGTGCCATACTCTTTAGGGAGTTCGACCTCTGTCCATTCGGCGACGAAGTCAGCCAGTACTTGGGATTTAATAGGTCGACGTGGTTCGTATGTAATATCAAATTGAAGGAGCTCAATGGCCCATTTGGCAATCCGGCCCGTAGCATCGCGGTTGTTTATTATGTCGTTGAGTGGTACTTCGGAAGCCACCATGATCGAACACTCTTGGTTTGACAGCATAGCAACTCTGGCTGGGCTCCACAACTCACATGACTGGCAAGGTTACGGCCTAGCACGACGGATCAAGCGAACAATACGGGTACGACCTACAAAACTGGCATGACATGCCAGGTCAGTACATTGAATGTACTTGCAAGAAAACCAAATACATAGCATCCAAACAAGTAGAAGACAAAGCGAGAACCGAGCGCATGCAACAGCCTATCTCATATCAATTACTAAACATGGCATGATAAAGATCAACTAAGCATGAACAAAATCATAGCATCTACTAACATGGCAATAACATAGCCTATCAAAACATGCTTATAACATGGTAATAGCAAAACATAGCATTTTATCTCAATCATGGCATAACTTAACATGGCATCATGAAACTATGCTGAAAATAAACTACCGATTATATCCAATGCAGCCATAGCATGTTAACTTTATGCAATCATCTCTGTTCTGCCTTGGGTTTTAAATGCAACATATTAATCATGCAATGCAACCAAACTTGTGCACCGAGTCCCATGGACTCTCTTACCAACGGGTTGCCTTGCAACCGAACGGTGATCTTTCCGGCGATCACAACCATGACCAACACTTGGTCTCCAACACTTATCGAGACCTCGTCTCGTGATCATATCAAAACATCATCGTGACTTCTCACGACTATCTCATAGTCCAAGTCACCATATTCTCGTTATCACATATTTATCAACCAACTTAATTATTTCAGGTTTATCCTCCATTTCGACCAAGACCTGATAGTTGGACCTACTATGAACTTATGCCCATGACCGAGGACGCGGCTATCGATAGATTGAATACACTCTGCAGAGGTAGCACACTGTACCCACACCACAGAACTCATGGCCACGTCATCCCATTCGGGTGGACCAACGGCATTCCGACAAAACCGACCTACTGCCATGATACTCTCCCGGCCACTCCGACCCACTCCCAACTGGGCTAGTCCTGGGTGGCCCCGTGTCTACCAAAGACACAACGACCACCGTCGTGGCCAAAACGTCCCTCACGGGGACCGGTACCAAAAAATTTAACAACGGGCACATAAGGTTATGTCCGCCTACCTGATCAGGGTAAGCATGGCCATAACCTTCCCTAGTTGGAGACACCGGCAAGAGGCACGGCAATAGATCGCATTAAGGCCTTCCCATAAAGGCAAATGTGGCTGCACTGAAAAAGTTCGATTTGGTGGCACTATGACTCGATGCCATCGATGACGGAGGAGGTTTGTTATTATTAAGTCATTTTAATTCCTTCTCCATCATCATGAACATGAATGCAACAACGAGCATGCAGCATACAAATGCATGAACAAAATATTGAACTTCTCAAGTGCACAACTATAGCATAAACAACATGACAATACCAAGTAATAGCATATCAATGGTGCATTACAATCCTCATAACATTTTATAATGATGACATGCAAATAAAGTAGAGTAGTGACATGGCATTATCAATAACAACATTCTAAGTAGCATGGCAAACGATATCGTGAAATCACAAGCATGCATGATAGGCAAAATGGAATAACTGCAGACGAAAATGATATGAAACAACTGCAACTACACACACACAAGGTGCAAGAAAAGTCAACATGCAAGTTCGGGGCTCATGATAAGAAGTTGGCTTGCCTGGGGGTTGACAAATACTCCGGGAAAATGTGCGGAACGACCGTGGAAAGATTTGTCGGAAACAGTTCTCTCTCGGAGGGGGCGGTTTACGAGAAAGGGCAAAATGGTCACTTTCACTATGTGAAAACATTATGAAAATGATACCAACGGAAAGAGCTCGATGAACAGAGAACGTGAGCGTTGGAATCACCTCAATCGGAGTTACGGCTGCAAAGATACGAACGTTGGAATGACATGGACTAATCTATAAAATAAATATTCACAAACAGGCCCTTGTCGGTTAAAACAGAAAGCGCACTAAAGAAAATACGTTTTCAAAGAAGGGAAAGCGCATTATTGACCGAAGGCGACAGAAAGTACGTTTTCAGAAAACGAAAACGCATTCCTCTCTGAAGCCGCGATGAAATACGCTTTCGAGAAACAAAAGCGCATTCTCGTGGGGCGTCTCCACTTACGCCAGGTTAGCGAGCCGGCCCGGTCAGCGCGTCGGCCCGGTCAGCTCGCAGAGGCCGACAGGCGGGGCCCAGAGGCGGGGTCAACGCGGAGCGGGGCCCGCCTGGCCTGCGTCTTCCACCTCCCGCTCGGGAGCGAGCATGGCCGAGGGGGAAGATCGCCCCGACGGCGGTCGCCGGCGCGCCCGGCCACCATACGGGGCGCGCGACCTACCCAGAAGCTCAGGGCGGAGAGGCGCATCGGCTGGTGGTCTCCGTTCACGGCGAGAGGCGCTGCAAAGAGAGCAGCAAGGCCCACGGTGGAGAGGAGTATCGGCCACCGGTGGATAGGGTGCTCCGGCGAGGGAGAGGGGGGGTCCGAGGCTACGGGGAGACTTGCTGGGCTCTGTGGGTTGCAGCGGTGGTGGAGGAACGGCGAGGAGGGCTCGGGAGTGCCGGAATCGATGGAGGCCCGAGGCGGCGGCCACGGTGGTGATGGGGATCAGAGAGGGGCTCTGGGCTCGGGGAGGGATGGTGGACTGCGAGAGAGCTCGGGGGCACTATTTATAGCCGCGGGGAGGGCTCGGGAAGGAGGGGAGGAGGGGGCATGCGGCAGGCGACGTGTCCGTGCGCCGGCGAGGGGCGCAGCGTCAGCAAGTGCGGCCAAGGCTCACGGGAAGCGGCGGGAAGGCAACGAGGAGGGTCCGGACGAGTGCCAGAGGCTCACAGAATCGAGCAACTCTCGCGGACGAGAGGGAGAAGAGGACAGGAGCGAGGAAGGCGACGATGGCTATAGAGCTCACTGTTCGGTCGTTGGCACGGATCGCCGGAGAAGAAAACGAAGGGAGCCAGAGGTCCAGGGGGAAGAAGACGTCGAGGGGGAGCTGTAGGACATTAATGGCGAGGTCAGAGACGGTCGGAGCAACGATGCCGACGCGAACAGTGGCTAGTCCACCGTTTTGGGCCGGTTACACTCATGGTCACCACGGACAATGCACGCTCCGGAGTTTTTACTGATGCCAGCTCATGTCTACAGCGTAGTACTTCGAAGAGAGAGTGTTAATGCGGTAAACAAACGGGCAGAGGCAAATGGAGCTGAGTAAACCAAGCTGCACAAGTTTGCTGTTGCAAACTTGACCACATCCTAGAGAGTAAACCAGAGAGGGTAAAAGGTAAATTTGATGTCTGGGAGGCTTAGGGTAGAAAGGACTACGGTCCTGGAGATTATGAGGTAATTTGGACAACTATTTACCATAGTTGTTGTACAACTACCAAATCTGACCCAGAAACTAAATCAAGAAGAAGCACTCACTAGGAGTGATGGATTAAGCTAAAACTTGGCAAAGGCTGATGATTTGATCATAGGTAGATGCTGCAAAAATATCATACCAAATGGACTTGCCAAAATGGTACTTTCTTCACAGTTATCAGTTTTGCCCAGAAACTTCAGAAAAATCCTCATGGCAAATGGCTAGATGAAATGAGCCAAAATCTTGTGGAGATGGATCACATAGATAGGAGAAGGCCTGGGAAAAGTTTCAGCCATAATGAAGCAAGATAAGACGCACTTGCTTCACAAACTAAAAAATTGGACAGAAACCAAGAATTGCTCCTGTGCTCACATAGTTCAATGAAATGAACTGAATTTGGGGGGGAGGCTAATGATTTGATATACTTGAGAGGATGGAAAAGTTTCATCCCATTTGGAAACCCTATGAAGGTACTTCCTTCACAAAGTTGTATTCTGGTCAGAAACTTTGAAAAATTGCACAGGGAGCTAGGATGAATGGATTGAGCTCATATTTGATATCCATGGGTTATTTATCCATGTTACTCACCCTGCCAAATTGCAGCTCCATTGGAAATAGGAATAAAGCACTTCCTTTGCAAAATTTCAGAGAAGGCAGAAACTTGCATTGGATCATGTGCCAAATTTTTGAACTGAGGAACATGAGATTAGGATGGAACTAGTGATTATATAGGAAGGACAAGCTCCACAATTTATGTGGGAATTTTCTCTGCTATAAAAATAGTAGTTCCTTTGGAAAATCGCAGAAATGCAATATTGGCATTAAATAGGAAAAGGCAATTTTCCTTATTTAATTATGTCCAATATACTTGCCAGAGCTTGGATTAGGCATAATTATCAACTCCACCAATTCTCATGAATTTAGGAGATGGCTAGCTATGCCTTTGGATTTTATTCCTCAAAGAGGCAAGAAATGGAATAAATCACAATTCAAAAATATTGCATGGGACTTAGCAATATTTTTGCATATCCAAGGTTCAGAAAGATATGAGGATCTCTGGGAACAATTGGGAGGATCAACAGATGAAGCAAAATGATGGCTCCTTTGTAAGCACAAATGACATATCCAAATTCCAAAATTTTGGAAGTAGGGTTTGAAAGGATTTGAGCTGATGCAAATGAGGTCTTGCCCACTGAAAAAGACATGAGCAAGGTTTTGAAATGTTGAAAATGACAAGAATCATCAGAGTCATCCAACAAACTCAGGAGAAAGATTTTGAAAAATGAGTGCCAGGAAGGAATAACAACAACAAAATTGATAACCCAATTTTGGGGTTGTTACAACTCTTCCCCCCCTTAAAAAGAATCTCGTCCTCGAGATTCCTAGGGTTACAGCACAAACGAAAGAATAACAACTCTGGAGAAAAACCTCTGGGTTAATTTCAAACGAGTTGGGGGCATCGATAATTGGTACACCCAAAGAGAGATAAGGCAAACCTAATTATATCCATTGCTAGGGGCACTCGAGATCAAACTCTCGAAAAATATTGCTAGATTGGAAAGTTCTGTGCTGGAATGTGCGTGTTTTAAACTCTGAGAAACGTCAGCGAGACGTCCGTGCTAAGATTGAGGAAAGTAACTGCTCCATTGTGTGTTTACAAGAAACAAAATGTGAATCATTCGATCTCAAGTTTATCCGACAATTTTGCCCGCGAAGATTTGATAATTTTGAGTTTGCTCCCTCGCATGGGGCCTCTGGGGGCATTCTAGTTGTTTGGAATTCAGCTTTTTTCTCTGGTTGTCTCATAGAGATCCAACATTTTGCTGTCGTTGTTTCCTTTACTTCAACTCATAATTCTGAAGTTTGGAATCTGGTTTCAGTGTATGGCCCATGCGACAGCCCTTTGCGAGATGATTTTGTTCAATGGTTATATCATCTTCAAATACCTGTTGATGCTAACTGGTTGTTGCTGGGTGACTTCAACTTCATCAGATCTTTGGACAACAGGAATTTACCTGGCGGTGACGTAAACGATATCTTTATGTTCAATGAGATTATTGGGCATCTCGGTTTATTGGAATTGCCGTTGAAGGGTAGGGCCTATACCTGGTCAAATATGCAGCAACAACCTCTCCTTGAACAGTTGGACTGGTTCTTCACATCTAGTTCTTGGATCTCGTTATACCCTAACACAGTTGTGCACCCCCTCGCTCGCACGGGTTCTGATCATATCCCATGTTTGGTATCGATTGACACCACCATCCCTAGAGCAAAAGTTTTCCGGTTTGAAAATTACTGGGTGGACTTACCTGGATTTATGGACTGTGTCACGGCCTCATGGAATGCTCCTTTAGCTTGCGTGGGCTCGGCAGCTGCTGTTATTTCAAAGAAGTTCAAGCGTCTTAGGAGTGATCTGAAGAGATGGCATATTAATCTTGCCTCGATAAAGATGGTTATTCTTAACTGCTCTAAAGTGATTCTTTGTTTGGATACTCTGGAGGAATGCAGGCCTCTCACAACCCCAGAGTTCAATTTCAGAAAGATAGTTAACTTCCATCACGAGGATTTGCTTAGGTTGCAGTATATTTACTGGACACAGTGTTGCGCTATTCGTTACATCAAAGTTGGCGAGGAAAATTCAAAAAAATTCCATGCAATGGCATCTGAGAGGCTGAGGAAAAACAGCATTGCTAGTCTGCTGTCTGATGATGGTGTTACTGTTCATGATCATGACCGAATGGCGGGAGTTCTTTGGCACTCTTTCAAATCAAGGATGGGCTAGTCCAGGGGGATATGGATGGACTTTTGCTTGGCTGATCTTATCCAGCCCATAGATGGCCTGCATGATCTGTCGAGGCCCTTTTCACAAGCTGAAATTGATAAGGTCCTAAAGGAAATGCCTACGGACAGGGCCCCTGGGCCTGATGGGTTCAATGGATTTTTTTTAAGAAATGATGGCCTATTATTCAGAAGGATTTTATGAATCTGATTGAGCAATTTGCTGCTGGCTCGCTGAGCCTGGAGGGCATTAATGGCTCCCTGATAAATCTTATACCTAAAATGATTGCTCCTTAGGGTCCAGGGGATTTCAGGCCTATCTCCTTGACCAACACATGTCTCAAGTTCTTAACTAAGTTGCTTGCTAATAGGCTGCAGTTAGTGATTCTTAAATGTATCCACAAAACCAGTATGGGTTTCTGAAATCAAGGTCCATTCAAGACTGTCTGGCATGGGCCTTTGAGTACATTCATCAGTGCAAGCAATCTCGGAGACCTATACTGATTTTGAAGCTGGATTTTGCCAAGGCTTTTGACACGATCGAGCATGAAGCAATATTGTTAATCCTGCAGCAGAAGGGCTTTGATGTCGAATGGCTAGCTTGGGTTAAGGAAATCTTATCTTCTGGTTCTTCTTCGGTTTTGTTAAATGGAGTGCCAGGCAAACAATTTCAGTGCAAGTGTGGTGTTAGGCAAGGGGACCCTTTATCTCCTCTGCTCTTTGTAATTGTTGCCGATCTTCTACAATCAGTTGTCAACAGAATGCTGGTTGATGGAGTCCTCACCCTGCCAATTCCCTCCCATGATCCACATTTTCCAATCATCCAATATGCTGATGATACTATATTAATTGTACCTGCAGTGGACTCCCAGCTCATTGCTCTCAAGGAAATGTTGGATGTTTTCTATGCCTCAACTAGCCTCAAAGTGAATTTCCAGATATCCACAATGGTGCCCCTTAACATCGACAATGAGGAGGCCATTAGGCTTGCGGCTGTGTTTGGATGCTCTTTGGGGACGCTTCCTTTCACTTACCTAGGTCTCCCCATGGGAACTTCTAAGCCAAGGATTATTGATCTTTTGCCTTTGGTTGATAGGATGGAAAGAAGGCTTACTGCTAGCTCTGCCATGCTGAATCAAGGCTCCCGGCTTCAGTTGCTGACCTCTGTGTTGTCCTCTATGCCCATTTATTTCCTTTGTTCATTGGACATTCCAATTGGCATCATTAAGCAACTGGAACGAATTCAACGACAATGCCTCTGGCGTGGCAATTCAGACACACCCAAACAGTCACTTGCAGCATGGGAGTTGGTTTGCAGGCCCAAGGATAAAGGTGGTCTTGGCATAATTAACTTGCACCTTCAGAACCAAGGCTTACTCATTAAGCATCTTCATAAGTTTTTCAATAAGGAAGACATCCCTTGGGTCTCTCTTATCTGGAACTCTTATTATGATGGTGTCGTACCCCAGGCTACGGTGTTGTGTGGCTCTTTCTGGTGGAGGGACGTTTTCAAGCTGGCTGATTCTTACAGAGCAATCTCTACAGCCACTGTGAATCAGGGAGATTCTATTTTGTTCTGGTCTGACAGTTGGATACTACACAATTCAAACAGACCACTTCGGGACCGGCTGCCTCACTTATTCTCCTTTGTCAAGGATGACAAGATCTCTGCCATGGATTTCCTGGATTCTGAGGATGTGACATCAATGTTTCATTTGCCAATCTCGAGCGCAGCAGCTTCAGAACTTGATCACCTCCTTGTTTGGGTCACTATGTTGCAAAGAGATGCTTCTGCTCCTGATGTGTGGTCTTGGCCTTCAAAGACTGGTTACTCTTCTAAGAGCTTTTACACCATAATGCACACACACCTTCCGACAATTACGCCTTGTGTTTGGCTTTGGAGAAGTTCATGCACGATGAAAATCAAAGTTTTTGGTTGGTTGCTCTTTTTTGATCGCCTAAACACTCAAGACCTCCTTCTCAGGAGACATTGGAGGACTGATCAAGAGGATAATCTTTGTGTACTTTGTCATGCCCGTCTGCATGAGGATAGGTTCCATCTCTTCTTCAACTGCAATTTCAGTCAACGGGTCTGGTCTTATCTCCAGATTGATTGGTTGGGCGGACAGGATGTGACCTCCTGCCTTTTGCACGCCAAGAAGAATTTTCAGCAACCATTCTTCTTTGAGGTTATGCTCACTGCGGCCTGGTGCATTTGGACTACTAGGAATGGGAAGATCTTCAGATCAGAGAGGGCCTCGTTTGGCGTGTGGAGGGGTAAATTTGTACATGATATCAACTTGTTGTACCAGAGAGTGAGGGAGAGTGTTAAACCTGCTTTCTTAGCTTGCGTTAATAATCTTCCTTAGATTGTTGTATTTTGTAGCATAGGTAAGTAGGTAAGTTTCTTTTCTGCCTTTCTAGTTTGTATATAGGTGGACCTCTATTCTTTTAATATTAAATAAAAGACTATGGAGCTTTTGCTTCACAGTACATAGTCAAAAAAATTGCTAGATGCACCCCAATGAACAGTGGTTTCACCTGGTGACACGTGGGTCTAGGGCCCACTGGCAGCCTCCTTCTTCTACCTCCGGCTTGCTGCTTCTCCTATGCTGCTGCTCCGCGTGTGGCTTGGCGCAGCGCGCATCTAGCTCCTAGGACGATGATGACCCTAGAGCCATAGTGCGCGGCGCCGGTGCAGCGAGCACTGACGTCTCGGGCCAGCACCTTGTCGGCACTGCTCACTGATTCGCCTCCTGGACGCCGGTGATCGAGCGACGAGCGGTTTTCCTGGACCACGCTCACCGTACACTGGGGTTAGGTCATAAAAGATGGCAGCGCGGCTCTCCTCCAACGCACAAACACAATGCCACTCTACTACCTCTTCGGTTTGGGCGAGATCGATCCGAGCTCCTTCGGCGAGGAGGTGTTCTTGGTGGCACTGCGGTTGTTCCTCGCGGCACTGCTGGGCACGCTGATCGGCTCGTCGATCCTCTTGCTGATTCTCATCAGGAATGAGCGAGCTCGGAACAACGCATGGCTCGGTGTGGTGGCTCGAGACACGGGAGAAGATGGCGCACTGGGTGGTCCTCCGCCACGCTTGATTCTCCGTTGCTTTGCGCCGGCGGAGTAATCGCGTGCTGCGGTGGAGCGGTGGTGGCGATCTACCTACGCCACGCAAGGCAGAGATGATGGTGGTGGTGGGGTCCAGATGTAGGTGAGGTGGCTGCGCCAGCTCATGAATCACACGGAGTACAAAAAAATCATGGATAGCTCCACGAAAAAGTAGGTGTCAAGGTAGAATCGAGTGTGAAATCTGTATCGGAGTAGATGTACTGGATCGAGGAAATAAAGTTGGCAGTGTTCCTCCGGAAATGAAATAGGGAAAAAGTATTAGAGACGAGGAATTGCCAGGCGGAAATGCCTCTGTGAGGTTCTGGATTTGAAAATCCGGCACACGAGGTATGCACAGATAGAGAGGGATATGTGACTTTGCATTCCCCCGAGTACTGCCCTAAATGTACTCATGGGTGAACCGGGTATGCGTGCAGTGTGCAGTAAAATCTAAACTAGCAAATAGACAGAGGCACTAAACATGCAATGAAAAACACAGCAGACAAATCATTCTAAGGTGTTTTAATGCTAGTGGGTATATATAATCCTGGCATATATATACCTACACTAGCACGCATTTTATTATAGACTCGAGACGAGTACATGTTGTTTTTAGTGTATGTGCTCTACTGGTTAAAATCTTGTTAGCACACATTGCCAACCCTGTCAAACATTTCTGTTTGACTGAGAGACAAACAAAAACAAGCACGAAAACAAAAGCACGGAAACATACATAGAACACAGCATATGGATTACAACAGTACCAGCATACAACAAAGCACGAACGCTCTACATGCTAAACGAAACAACTCATCCTGGGATACAGGGTTCTATCCTCATATCGGGGATGAAACGACAGACTGCTCATCTTACTGCGTGACTGAGGTCATGCAGAGGACTTGCCTTGCTAGGGCTCTCCGGGAGGACGAAGACTGAGCCAATCTCCATCTTCATCGTCCGACAGCACTATGGGTTGGGGTTCGGCTGCTGGGGGTGTGGCTGAAATTGATCCAAGCAAATGTTGTTGGTGGATCCATAAAAGAGCCTTGTTGAGGGTAACGATGTCGGGTCTAGGCCACAACACAGGCTGAGAGGATAGCACTGGTTCGGATGGCGTTGGGCAAATGACTTGAGATGCAAATTTACAAGCCTCACGGTAAGCTTCCTTGACGACTTGCACTGCATCATTGTTCAGAGTTCTAAACTCGGCAACCATCTGGGCAATCATCATCCCCTGGGCGGTGATATACTGCACCAGGCGAGCGATTGGGGGGTCATCTCCTTGGATAGCGGGAGAAGGCTGCATTCCTACTTTTGTCACAATGGGGTAAAAGCAGAAATCCCGCCTCGCTGCCATATGCGGGTACCTGGTTCGAAGGTGAAGCATAGCCTCCACGGCAGTGGCCTGAATGGCTAAATCAGAGGTAGGCATAGCTCTACCCTGAAAAACCAACGGCTGGCCATCTACTCCGGGACGAAGGCTCACTACTAGGAAAAGGGCTATAGATGGAATGGCCACTAATGGCGCACCAGACATGTGGTGCGCCACTACTATATAGTAGTGGCGCACCATGTGCTGGTGCGCCATTAGTGTGAAAGACACTAATGGCGCACCAGACACACGGTGCGCCATTAGTAACAATTTTTTTTATTTTTCCAAACATACTAATGGCGCACCGGGGCACAGTGCGCCATTACTAGTTCTAACTAGTAATGGCGCACCAGCCACATAGTGCGCCACTACTATATTTTTTATTTTTTATTTTTTTGCAAAACTACTAATGGCGCACCAGGGAGCAGCGCGCCATTACTAGTTTAAACTAGTAATGGCGCACTGTTCCACGGTGCGCCATTAGTGTATATTTCATGGACACTTGATCTCGATCCCCCTCCATCTCGATCGCTATCCCACCTCGCCAGATCCGGCCCCCCTCGCCGCCGAGCACCCCCCGCACCCTCTACCCCGCTCCACCGGCCGCCGCCGCCGACCCCCCGCACCCTCCCCTGCTCCACCGCCGCCGACGACCCACCGCATCCTCCCCCGCTCCACTGCCGCCGACGACCCACCGCACCCTAGCTCCCCTGCTCCACCGCTGCCGACGACCCACCGCACCCTCCCCGGCCCGCTCCACCGCCGCCGAGGACCCCCCGCACCCTCCCCGGCCCGCTCCACCGTCACAAATGAATGCAACTAAAATTGCAAAAAAAACAAATTTGATTATATTTTCAAATAACAAATTTGATGATATTTTCAAATAATAAATTTGATGATATTTTTTCATATTCATAAATATTTTCAAATAACAAATTTGATGATATTTTTTAAAAAATTATTACTGTTTCATATTCATATTCATTTTCTAAAAAATTATTAGATGCAACAAAAAATAATAATAAAAAAATTACTTATGGCGCACCTCTGGCTGGTGCGCCATTGCTATATAAAAAAAATTACTAATGGCGCACCCATCGTGGGTGCGCCATTGCTATGTAAAAAAACATTCTAATGGCGCACCGCTTCGGGGTGCACCATTAGTAAGTTTCCCCCCCCTAGCTAATTCCTCCCTCTCCCTCGCCCAGTCCACCCGCGCGCTCACCGGCCTGACCCACAACGCCGCCGCCCCGGCCCCCGCTGCCCCCGCGTCCCCCCACCACTGCAGCTCCCCCGCGCCGCCGCCCCCGCGCCCCCGCGCCCCCCACCACTGCAGCTCCCCCGCGCCGCCGCCCCCGCGTCTACCCGCCGCCCCACCTCGTCTTCCACGCGCCAAATCGAGCGGCGGCCAGGTAAATCCCTCCTGGCCCACCGGCGTCCACCTCGACCTCCCTCCTCCCCTCCATTCCCTCCTGACTCCTCCACCTTCCCTTCTCTCTGCAGGATCGGACGAACTCCATCATCGAGCAGAACCGGGGCGAGCTCCAGCCCTACCCACCTGCGTCCAGCGCAGGTATGCTCATCCCCTTCCCGCCCCTCCGGCTGCCGACGTCCGCCCTCCCTCTCCCCTGTCCCCCATCTCTGATTGGCAGTGGTTATGTTGATGAATATAAGTGGTGGTTATTTCAGTGTTTATTTCAGTGAATATAAGTGGTTATGTTGCAAAACCTTCTACTTTGTAATAAAGCTCAAGTGTTTCCAACACATATTTCATATGAGGTTGCATCTGTGTCCACTGTCAAGTTCAGCACTTTCATATGGTATCTCCAGTTCTGAAAAGTAGATTCATATTGTATCTCAAGCAAGTCTCATTTCTCATTATCATAAGGAGTATAGGCAATATTTACTGTCCGAATCAGAACCTATAATGCCCACATCAATTTGTTAGTTTATGTTCCAGCTTGACAGTTTGTTTGTTGAAAGCAGTGATGTTGTTAGTTTAAAGGGAGCAAGCTTTCCTGTCCATGAAATCTGTTACTCTTTAGGTCCTGGCCATGTTTGGCATGAATAACCTCCAGATAATTAATTATTGTTCGAGTAATAATAAAAAGTAGAAGTGTGATTTAGAGACGAAACCTTCGAGGAGTGACAAACCTTCGAGGTCCCTGCCAAGACCTGCCAAGACACTCAGCAACATAGCATTTAACACCAGAAAAAACCTTCGAGGAGTGACAAACATGGCTTGCACTGTTGCACAAGGTGGCAAACACCACTTACTAAAAATATATCAAGCAGAAAACAGTACATAGTAAAATTCATGTAGCTCCATTCAAACAAGACCCTCACTCAAAAAAGTTTCAAATGCAGCCTCTCAGATTTGCTGCATTTGTGGCATCGGTTTGGGACACTTCATGGAGTTGTGCTGCACAATTAACTTCATGGAGAACATTAGAATTTGTGTTTAGTGAAGTAGTTAGTGTACTGTACTTGCAATAGTTTGCTTGGTCTTTCTTTGGTTTCAGTTAAGTTATTGTCAGATTTTCCTTTCCATTGCTCTGAGTGGTGCTTGTGTTTCTACTTGCAGAAATGTACCATGAGTGGTACAATCTAATTTACTACTGCTGCTATATACATCAATGCTTTACTACTAGCCCATGAGTGGTGCTTGTGTTTCTACTTGCAGAAATGTACTACTTGGGAATTTTGTCAACTTGTGATGCTGCTGCTGTACCCCGAGAGGCCCTTGAGTTTGCCGAAATGTCGATTAACTTCCGTTCCGGCAAATTCGGGTACTCCATATGTCCTATTTTCAGCAAAGGTCATGCTGAAATTTTCTGTGAATTTTAGCATGACTTTGCTAAAAAATAGGACATATGGGGCACTTGCGACTAATGCATGGGCCGGGGTATCTTAGTACTTAATTAAGTAGGATCAACTGCCCCTTTATTCTTGCTGCATTAAACCATAGGTGGCAATAGAGCCAAGTGATTAGGCCCAACTTAGAATTATCCTTCCCTTTTCTTGATAGGGTGTATTATTAGAAGATACCCATATATATCAGTCAACCTAGGGTCCCTCAGCATCGATAAACCCTAAATGTTGAAAACTTAACTTAGCATTTAGGGTGCCTCAGCATCGACAAACCCTAAATGATAAAACCTTGGCTTTTAGGGTGCCTCGGTGTCGATAAAAACCTAAATGATGAAAGCTTAGGCTTTTAGGGTGCCTCGGCGTCGACAAACCCCAACATATTCTATTTGGATGGCCCTGCTAACCCTTGACCATAAATACTTGAGATGGATGTAGCAGGCTTAAAGAAAGAAATGTTTTTAGGCCAACTCCACTGGGCCTGGCTGAAAATGCACAAGTGTGCATGACTAACAATATTCTATTGTAAAGCTAAACAGGAAAGAGGAACCACTCATCCTAACCATTAGCTCTCAAAATTACCACTTCACTTCTTACTACTGAAAATCTTAGACATCTCCATTCACCAATTGCTCAAACCAGTTCGAATGGCGTGTTTTCACCACACTGTGGATTATCTTATTGGACCCAACAGAGATGATGTAGTTTTGAATTATGAACATAGGAAATGTCGTCATCGGACGACAAAAGTCTCCCGGGGGAGTGCGACTGGTGCCACGACGGTCGAGGTCTGTGCGACAGGCCTCACCTGGACGATGATCGGCACTTCAGCATTAAGCTCGAGGAGACCTTCGAAGTTGAAACGGTAGGCAACGACGACAAGTGTTTTTTTCATAATTAAGCATGACTTCAACTATTTCAACGCGTAATTTCATCTTTTACAATTCTAGTATAGTTTATCCCATGCCATGCAAGACGCTATGTCTTGGAGAGGATGGATTTTGAAGATCATGAAAATTTTGAAATGAAGAAAATTCACCTAAGGACACATCATGATGTGGATTTTGAAGTAAATCTGTATAATGCTGAGAGCGTAACCCAGTTTGGTTGCAAAAATTGGGAAGCATTTTGCAAGATGTATGGTTTTGATGAGGGTATGCTTGTCACCATGGATCTTGGTGATCCTGAAATCGACCAAGACAATATGGACATTTGGGTCCTTCTTGATACGCCTCCAGTTCTACCGCTATGTGAGTTTCTCAAACATAGTTAATTATTAACTAATTTATATTGTTTATTTCAAAATAGTTGACAACTTATTTCCATTGACAGCTTATTTTGATTGTTCAAAAAATGTGCGGAACATGGTAGACAAAACCCACTACACCGATGGCTCCGAGTTAACTTATCAGGAGAAAAATCATCTGGTCGGATTTTGTACTGATCTTGAGAATTACAATATCTACACTCAAACTCCTCAACATTATGGTCAATACGTGCCACTAGTGCACGTGTTGAACTACGGTAACTACCATGGAGATACCCTGGTAAGATTTTTTACTATTACGACATCCATGCATCTTTTGCATACTTCTAAAACTAGTACATCATTGCTAACTATGAAGATATTACTATGTTTTTCAACATGGAATCCCAGAGGATTGTGTGCCTCATTTGACGTATCAGAATGGCAGCCTTCATGTTTTGAACTTATATCCAGGTCATCCTACGAATCTCAACTGTCCATACCGGATTTCTAGAAGAAGTGGAGACATGCTAATCAGAGAATGGAAAAAATGTATGGACAGTCGTAAGGAGGTTCTTGGAAGCAAAAGGAAGTGCAACGCAAGAATTGGAGACAGGATGATCTTCATTCTCCATAATGGAGAGTCAGGGTCTATATTTTTTTATGCTATTTTACCTTAAATAGGGTATTTAGGTCCTGCCTAATACTGATGATCATGTGCTAAGAACAATTAAGTAGGGTTGGTTCGATGATTATCAGGATGATGATCGTATGACTTGTTATTAATAACGAGTAGATGTTGTATGATGATGATTAGTAGGACTTGTTAGGATTAGTATTACTTTCGACAAACTCGCTACTCGCGGTCTCGAGACTTGTAATGTTCTATCTTTGTTTGGTCTTTTGAATTCAGAGACTAATATGATGAATTGTATTTGGAGACTAATCTTCTATTGTATTCGATGATTCTGCTGTTGCTGTGTGGTGCTGTTTATATTCTGTCCAATAATATATTTTGTAATCTGTGCAAATATCAGAAAAGAAAAAAATCCCTAATATACATACTAATGGCGCATCACCCCAACGTGCGCCATTAGTATGCCAAAGGATACTAATGGCGCATCACCCAGCAGTGCGCCATTAGTATGGCAAAGCACATGGGTAAATATGGCCCCCTGGGAGGCATACTAATGGCGCACCGTGGCCTATACTAATGGCGCACTGCCTGGTGCGCCATTAGTATACCAGATACTAATGGCGCACCAGTGGTGCGCCATTAGTAAAAAATACTAGTGGCGTGGTACTAGTGGCGCACCAGTAGTGCGCCATTACTAGGCAAAACTGGTGCGCCACTAGTAGGCCTTTTCCTAGTAGTGGCTGATGTGCACTCTTGCATCAAAGCGATGAAGGTGAGGGACGGGTGCCGATTGGAACACCAGGTAATCAGGGCTAGCCTTATAGCCAAAGGCTTTGGTGAGCATCTCGGTAAGAAGGGGTGGAAAGCCAGTGTGGATGACGGTGATGAGGACATAGACCTGGGATAGGGTAATATGCCTGACCTATACCTCCTACCTAAGGTCCTTGTCCTAGAAGCAAAGAGGTTCAGGAGTAAAGAGAGGGGACCCAATGAAGGTGTTGAATGCAATCCACTCGACCTACCATTCACTCGACGACCCCCCATGTTTATGTCACTCGACCACTAAATCACTCGACGTGCAGAAGACCTAAAGCCACTCCGCGCAGCAACGGTCGGGCATTTACTCTTAGAATTAATAGTCATTTATATTACTTTACTATAGACGTTACCTGTAACGCTCCTTCTTTATGAACATTGAACTCCTTGTAATGTGGGCTGGCTGGGGTTCTGGCGCACTCTATATAAGCCACCCTCCTCCACTGGCACAAGGGTTCGCACCCCCTGTAACACACACACATATAATCCAGTCGACCGCCTCCGGGCTCCGAGACGTAGGGCTGTTACTTCCTCCGAGAAGGGCCTGAACTCGTAAAACTCTTGCGTACAGCTTCTCCATAGCTAGGACCTTGCCTTTACATCCCTACCCCCCATTCTACTGTCAGACATAGAACCACGACAGTTGGCGCCCACCGAGGGGTAGGTGTTTTAGCGACTCATTGGAGAAGTTGCAATTTTTTCGTCCCCATCAGCATGGTTTCAGGCGGAGGATTGACCGAGGGCCGCGAGATCCGTCTCGGCGCACTCGTGTTCGTCGCCGACGACTCCGCTTGGCTCCAAGAGGCTCCACTCGACATCGAGGCGCTCCCCGTCCGCGGGGCAACGCACTTTCGCGCGTGCGTCCGCGGTGTCCTCCTGCGGCAGCCGTCGACCCAGTATCGGTCAACTCATGTGGCGTCTTCACTCCCTGCAGCCCACCGGCACAAGCGTTCCGGTCGGTCGAGGCTCCAGCAGTGGGTGAGGCACGCGGTGGCTCGCCAGTCGGCCACCCCTCAAGTCGTGGCAATCGAGCCCGACGAAACTCTCTACGACCTCTTCGACTGGCTCCGTTGAGACCGCATCCGAGTGCGACAGCATTGACCCTGCGGCGGAAGTCCTGATGGTCAACGGACCGCACAGTCCTCCTGGCTTCCCCCGCGTCGACGGTGGTGATGGCGGAGGCGATTCGTCGCGTGCCCACGAGGAGTACCGCCCCGAGCCCCTCTCTTCGCAGCAGAGGAAAGAGCTTCGCTGCCGTAACATGGATGCACTTCACACTCCTATCATTGGAGAAACCCCCGAGGCCCGGGCCTTGGAGGAGGTGCGCTTGGCCAACTTGGCTGAGCGCACTCGATTGGAGAATCTCCAGCACACACTCGACGAGCATGCTCGGCAGCGAGTTCCTGAATCCAGTCGACGTCAACTCTTTCCGCCTTCAACCCAGGTATATCGAACTCCGATCCAGAATCTCACGGCTGCTGCCCGAATAGCCGAGTCCATTCAGCCTTCCCAGTCGGAGGCTAGTAGGGGTTTGATGCAGATCCGGGCTTTGCTCCGGGCGGCGGGGGAGCAGAACACAGCAGTGTCATAGTCTCGGAATAGGATTCATAGTAGATCTGTGATGGCAGACACAGTTCAGTCGGCTCACAGCCCAAGATCACCTCCAAGGTGTGAGGGACATGGAGATCGACTGGATCAGTACAGGAACCGTGAGCAGTATGATCGTCGTCGAGTACCCACGCCTCCCCCAAGGAGTGGGTCATACACGCCTCGGCAACACGATGACAGACGCCCTCACAGTGGTGGTCGAAGGATTCCAGTCGACCCCCGGCAGCCGGGCTTTGACGCGAGATCCATTCTCGTTCAAGGTCTGGTTGACAGGAACAGAGCACACAGAGATGGCCATGATAGAGATTACCCGATAGGCAGCAGGGTGCATGTTTCGGGTCCCGAGTGTTTCAGTAGAGCCATCAGAGCAGCAGTGATTCCTCCCAACTTCAGGTTGGCGACTGGAGTCAGCAAGTTCACTGGTGAGTCCAAGCCTGACACTTGGCTTGAGGACTACCGATTGGCTGTGCAGATTGGTGGTGGTAATGATGAAGTGGCCATGAAGCACCTTCCTCTGATGTTAGAGGGCTCGGCCAGAGCGTGGTTGAATCAGCTAGCACCTGGCAATATTTATAGCTGGGAAGAGCTCGCTCGGGTGTTTGTCAGAACATTTGAAGGTACATGCAAACGACCAACAGGGCTGACAGAGCTACAGTCTTGTGTACAGAAGTCGAATGAGACTTTCAGAGATTATATCCAGAGATGGATCACGTTGCACCACATGATGGAGAATGTGTCTGATCACCAAGCAGTTTGTGCCTTCAAGGAAGGCCTCAAGTATCGGGAATTGAATCTGAAGTTCGGTCGGACCAAAGATATGTCTCTGAGTCAAATGATGGAAATTGCCACCAATATGCTAATGGCGAAGAGGAGGATCGGCTCCGGAGTGGCAACCATAAAATAGTCGCCCACGAAACCGGGGGAGGGAACTCCATTCGGAAGCAGAAGCGCAAAGCCGAGCCAGCTGCTCCCGGAGAAGCCTTAGCCGTGACTCAAGGAAAGTTCAAGGGGAAGCCCAAAGGGCCATGGAACCCCAAGAAGGTAAAAGATCAAGATGGAAATGATGTGTTGGATTTACCGTGCCACATTCACACCAAAAAAGACGAGGAGGGTAATCTCATTTACCCGAAGCATACCACTCGACAATGTCAGCTCCTGATCTAGCAATTCCGAGAGAAACAGCCCAAAGAGAAAGAGAAAGAATCAGACAAGGTTGAGGATAAGGAAGAGGACGATGATGGTTACCCCCACGTCAATTCAACTCTGATGATTTTTGCTGATGTTGAGAGCAAAAGTCGACTAAAAGTCATCAACAGAGAAGTGAACATGGTCGCCCCAGCGACGCCCAGTTATTTGAAGTGGTCTCAGACTACCATTACATTCGACCAGTCTGATCACCCAACACACATAGCCACCCCTGGGAGGCAAGCGTTGGTGGTCGACCCAGTCGTCGAAGGCACTCGGTTGACTAAGGTTCTGATGGACGGTGGCATTGGCCTGAATATACTATATGCGGAGACCTTGAAAGGAATGGGCATTCCGATGTCCAGACTTAGTGAAAGCAATATGAGTTTCCATGGGGTTATTCCTGGCAAGAAGGCTGAGTCACTCGGCCAGATCGCCCTTGATGTGGTTTTCGGTGATTCCAAGAATTACCACAAAGAAAAGTTGACATTTGAAGTCGTCAATTTCCAGAGTGCTTATCATGCTATTCTGGGCTGGCCGGCCTATGCACGTTTTATGGCTCGACCATGCTACGTGTACCTCAAATTGAAGGTGACTGGTCCCAAAGGAGTGATCACTATCATTGGCAATCGGAAGAAGGCAGAAGAGTGCTTCCAAAAGGGCTCAAAGATCGTCGATGCACAAATGGCAGTAGTGGAATTGCAGGAGTATCAAAAGAATGCAGATCCGAGTGATTTGTTGCGATCTAAGAAGCCTGGCACCGATTCAGCATTTCAGTCATCTGGTGAAACGAAGCCGATTCATATTCACCCGACCGATCCCAATGCTGCTCCGACTCACATTTCGACAACGCTCGACTCCAAATAGGAAGAAGCGCTCATCCAGTTCCTCCGTGAGAACTGCGACATCTTTGCATGGAAACCTTCTGACATGCCAGGTGTTCCCAGGGGGCTGGCTGAGCACCGTTTGCGAGTCGACCCAAAAGTGAAACCAGTCAAAGAACATCTTCGACGGTCCGCCGTAGAGAAGAGAAAAGCGATCGGTGAAGAAGTAGCTCGGCTCCTAGAAGCTGAGTTTATCCGAGAGATTTACCACTCCAAGTGGCTAGCCAATGTTGTCATGGTCCCCAAGATGGATGACTCACTTCGCATGTGCATTGACTTCAAGCATATCAATCGGGCCTGCCCGAAAGATCACTTTCCTCTCCCTGCATCGATCAAATAGTCGACTCGACTGCAGGCTGTGAGCGCTTGTCCTTTTTGGACGCTTATTCCGGGTGTCATCAGATCCGACTGTATGGACCCAATGAGATAAAAATAGCTTTCATCACTCCATTTGGGTGCTTCTGTTATGTCACCATGCCATTCGGCCTGAAGAATGCTGGAGCCACATTTATGAGGATGATTCAGAAGTGTTTAGTCACTCAAATCAGTCGGAATGTGGAAGCATACATGGATGACATTATGGTCAAGTCATGTAAAGGTTCCGACCTGCTGGCTGACCCTGCTGAAACTTTTGCCAACCTCAGAAGGTATGATATCAAGCTTAATCCATCAAAGTGCACATTCGGAGTTCCGGGCGGAAAATTACTCGGTTTTCTCGTTTCCGAACGAGGGATCGACGCTAACCCAGAGAAAGTTGGTGCCATTCTCTGATTGAAACGCCCTGTGCGTGTGCACGATGTTCAGAAGCTTACGGGTTGTTTGGCCGCCTTAAGTCGATTCATTTCTCGCCTCGATGAAAAGGCATTGCCTCTTTACCGACTGATGAAGAAGTCTGATAAGTTCGAGTGGACTCCTGAAGCTGATGCAGCATTTGCGGAGCTCAAAGCCCTGCTTTCCACCCAGTCGGTGCTTGCTGCCCCAATCAGCAAAGAGCCTTTACTGCTTTACATTGCAGCCACTGGACAAGTCATCAGTATAGTACTTACGGTCGAGCGGGAAGAAGAAGGAAAAGCCTATAAAGTTCAACGCCCAGTATATTATGTTTCTGAAGTTTTGACTCCATCAAAGCAAAGATATCCACATTATCAGAAGCTTGTTTATGGGATTTATATGACCACGAAGAAGGTTGCACATTATTTCTCTGACCAATCCATTACAGTCGTCAGCGACGCTCCATTATCAGAGATTCTGAACAACAGAGATGCAACTGGTCGAGTGGCAAAGTGGGCGATTGAACTTCTCCCTTTGGATATCAAGTTTGAGGCAAAGAAAGCTATCAAGTCCCAAGCAATAGCAGATTTCCTCGCCGAGTGGATCGAACAGCAACTGCCGACTCAAGTCCACTCGGAGCACTGGACCATGTTCTTTGATGGTTCAAAGATGCTAAATGGTTCCGGTGCTGGGGTGGTACTGGTATATCCCCGAGGAGACAAGCTCAGATATGTTCTCCAGATTCACTTTGATTCCTCCAATAACGAAGCAGAATATGAAGCACTCTTATATGGGTTACGTATGGCCATCTCACTCGGCGTCCGTCGCCTCATGGTCTACGGGGACTCAGATTTGGTAGTCAATCAAGTGATGAAGGAGTGGGACGTCAGAAGCCCAGCTTTGACTGGTTACTGCAATGCGGTGAGGAAGTTGGAAAAGAAATTTGAGGGGTTAGAGCTCCATCATATACCCGGACTGGAAAATCAAGCAGCCGATGATTTAGCAAAGATAGGTTCCAAGAGGGAAGCCATTCCCAGCAACGTGTTTTTGGAACACATTCACACACCTTCAGTTCAAGAAGATCCTTTCACTGAAGAGCCCCGTAGCCTAAGAGCGCCACAGATCCGACTGAAGTCGAAGTCCTAGCCGTGGTCGACCTGATCATGGAGGTTTTGGTCATCACTCCTGACTGGACAGTGCCATAAATTGCGTATATCCTTAGGAAAGAACTCCGAGAGGATGAAGAAGAGGCTCGATGATCATCCGTCGATCCAAAGCCTTTACTGTCATAAAAGGACAACTGTTCAGGGAAAGTGTAACCGGAGTCAGCCAGAAAGGCATCACACCAGAAGAAGGTCGAGTGATCCTCAACGACATCCACTCGGGGACCTGTGGTCACCATGCGTCCTCTCGGACCAATGTGGCCAAAGCATATCGAGCCGGATTTTATTGGCCACGAGCAAATGAAATGGCGAAAGATATAGTCAACAAATGTGAAGGCTGCCAGTTTTACTCCAATATTTCCCACAAGCCTGCGTCAGCCCTGAAGACTATTCCACTCGTCTGGCCCTTTGCAGTTTGGGGATTGGATATGGTTGGACCCCTGAGGACTAGTAGGAGTGGCTTCACTCATGTGCTTGTAGCAGTCGACAAGTTTACCAAATGGATTGAAGCCAAGCCTATCAAGAATCTTGAAGCTAGTACTGCCGTCAGCTTCATCAGAGAATTGACATTCAGATATGGAGTTCCGCACAGCATCATCACTGACAACGGGTCGAACTTCGATTCTGATGAGTTCAGAGCCTTCTGTGCTTCCAAAGGCACACGAGTCTACTATGCTTCAGTCGCTCACCCCCAATCGAATGGACAAGCGGAAAGAGCAAATGGCTTGATTCTCAAAGGACTGAAACCCCGACTAATGCGTGATCTCAAGCACGCATTAGGCACCTGGGTTGATGAACTTCCATCAGTTCTTTGGGGATTGAGGACAACTCCCAATCGGTCGACTAGCCGAACTCCATTCTTCTTGGTTTATGGAGCTGAAGCTGTCCTACCGAGTGACTAGCTTCACAATGCACCCCGAGTCAAGCTCTTCTCTGAAGATGAAGCAGAACAGGCCCGGCAGGACGCAGTCGATCTCCTAGAGGAGGAAAGAGATATGGCCTTAATCCGGTCGACCATTTATCAGCAAGACTTGCGTCGATTCCACGCCAGAAACATGAGGGGCCGAGCCTTTCAAGAGGGAGACTTGGTTCTTCGAGTGGATCAGTAGAAACCACACAAGCTCGCCCCTGCTTGGGAAGGTCCCTTCATTGTCACCAGAGTTCTCCACAATGGAGCATATCATCTTTACAATGTCAAGCATCAGAAAGACGAGCCATGGGCCTGGAACGCGGAGCTGCTCCGCCCCTTTTATACTTAAGTACTCATTCGGATGAGATGTAATAAGAAATACCTTTGTAGTTTGTTTATCAAAGACAAGAGCATTACAGTCTTCCTAAATGGTTGTTGTTACTTTTGTGTGCGTCTGAAATCCCCCAGTGGGTGACTTTGCCGCGAATCCGTTTCGCCGAAGTTTGAAAAATCCTACCGAGTGATGAGCAAGCCTCTCACTCGGGGGCTTAGCCGCGAATCCTTTTCGCCTATGTTTGAAAATTCCTACCGAGTGGTGAGCAAGCCTCTTACTCGGGGGCTTAGCTGCAGTCCAGTACTCGCCTAAGTTTGTAAAATCCTACCGAGTAGTGAGCAACCCTCCCACTCGGGGGCTTAGCTGCAGTCCAGTACTCGCCTAAGTTTGTAAAATCCTACCGAGTGATGAGCAAGCCTCTCACTCGGGGGCTTAGCTGCAGTCCAGTACTCGCCTAAGTTTGTAAAATCCTACCGAGTGATGAGCAAGCCTCTCGCTCGGAGGCTTAGCTGCAGTCCAGTACTCGCCTAAGTTTGTAAAATCCTACCGAGTGGTGAGCAACCCTCTCACTTGGGGGCTTAGCTGCAGTCCAGTACTCGCCTAAGTTTGTAAAATCCTACCGAGTGGTGAGCAACCCTCCCACTCGGGGGCTTAGCTGCAGCCCAGTACTCGCCTAAGTTTGTAAAATCCTACCGAGTGATGAGCAAGCCTCTCACTCGGGGGCTTAGCTGCAGTCCAGTACTCGCCTAAGTTTGTAAAATCCTACTGAGTGATGAGCAAGCCTCTCACTCGGAGGCTTAGCTGCACTCCAGTACTCGCCTAAGTTTGAAAATCCTACCAAGTGGTGAGCAACCCTCCCACTCGGGGGCTTAGCTGCAGTCCAGTACTCGCCTAAGTTTGTAAAATCCTACCGAGTGGTGAGCAACCCTCCCACTTGGGGGCTTAGCTGCAGTCCAGTACTCGCCTAAGTTTGTAAAATCCTACCGAGTGGTGAGCAAGCCTCTCACTCAGGGGCTTGGCTGCAGTCCAGTACTCGCCTAAGTTTGTAAAATCCTACCGAGTGGTGAGCAACGCTCCCACTCGGGGGCTTAGCTGCAATCCAGTACTCGCCTAAGTTTGTAAAATCCTACCGAGTGGTGAGCAAGCCTCTCACTCGGGGGCTTAGCTGCAGTCCAGTACTCGCCTAAGTTTGTAAAATCCTACCGAGTGGTGAGCAACCCTCCCACTCGGGGGCTTAGCTGCAGTCCAGTACTCACCTAAGTTTGTAAAATCCTACCGAGTGGTGAGCAACCCTCCCACTCAGGGGCTTAGCTGTAGTCCAGTACTCGCCTAAGTTTGTAAAATCCTACCGAGTGGTGAGCAACCCTCCCACTCGGGGGCTTAGCTGCAGTCTAGTACTCACCTAAGTTCGAAGTTCATCCCCATCCGCAAGGACGACGAGGTGCAGGTCGACTACAACCTTCTCCTTCGAAGCTGCGCCACAAGTACAATGTGCACTCCTGCCCTATCCGCAAGGACGACGAGGTACATGTCGACTGTAACCTTCTCCTTCGGAGCTGCGCCACAAGTACAACGTGTGCTCCTGCTCTATCCGCAAGGACGACGAGGTACAGGTCGACTGTAACCTTCTCCTTCGGAGCTGCGCCACAAGTACAACGTGTGCTCCTGCCCTATCCGCAAGGACGACGAGGTACAAGTCGACTGTAACCTTCTCCTTCAGAGCTGCGCCACAAGTACAACGTGTGCTCCCTCCCTATCCGCAAGGATAACCACTCTCGATGCCGCCGCTCCGCCGCCATGGGGAAGGAGAAAACGGCGGCGCAGGTCGACGAGGTGCAGGTCGACTGCGACCTTCTCCTACGGAGCTGCACCTCAAGTACAAAGATTATTCCATTTGAAGAAGCAAAATCCACTCGAAGGCAAACACAAGCATATTCAGAGATAAACCAAGTTCAAATAAATCCTAAAGTTCCGGACGACGGATCCAAAGTATTCGAGCATCAAGCCCGAAGAAGTTTAACGATTACACAATCACTCGGCATTCTGAGGCAAATAAAGGTGGAGCATAATGTTTTTCGGTCACGCGTCAGGAGAAGGACTGGCTGGGTCGCAAAAACAGTCAAGGTCTATGTTGTCTGCAATACGAGTGGCAGCGTCAAGGAAAGTGTCCATGAAGGATTGGAAGGTGTGCCTCTTTGTGTTAGCAACCTTGAGCGCCAGCTTGTCTTCTTTGACATCTTTGCAGTGCACTCGGACCAAGGACAACGCGACATCAGCGCCACAGCGAGCAGATGACTTCTTCCACTCTTGCACTTGGTCAGGTATTTGATTCAGTCGAGCCATCGGAGACTCGAGGTCTTGAGACAGTTCCGCCTGAGGCCAGAGTTCAGCATCAACCCGAGTCATCGCTGCCTTCAGGCGAGCAAGATAAGCAACCTCGCTGTCCATGCGAGATTCCAACCGCAGCACATTCATCGCAACATCATCCTTGACTGGACAATTTATGGGATCGAGATCCGTCTCGACCCGCCCAGTTTCCGCTTCAAAGTCTTGGCAAAGCTCTACACAGTCGAGTAAATGATGAGTTGACGATATAATCAAGCTGGACAGTCGACCGTAATAAGTCAGTCAATCATAAGTACCTTCAAGTTTTAGGACCAGCTTTGCAGCAAGCTGGCCCAGATAAGACTCCAACGTGCCCTTCTTGGCCTTGAGGCTCCCAAGATCATCAGTCAGCCTGTCCTTATCTTTCTTCAGTCGCTCGACCTCCCGATTGGTGTTAGAGACAACAGTCTTCAGTTTGGAGTTCTCCTCTTCTAACTTGCCGACTGAAGCAAGCTTCTTGTCAGCAAGCGCCGTTTTCTCTCGCACTTCTTCTGTGCAGCAGCAAGATCCAGATCCTTCTTCTCCAAAGCCTGCTTCATTTTCTCTAAAGAAATAACATTCTTCAGACGAGCTTGGAGCTGACGGTTTTCACTACATACATCTGTTTGAGTGGAGTCACTCGGTTGAAAAAAATGGAAAGGAAAAGGGTCGGCAGTGAGAAATATAGTTGACGATTGGTTACCTCCCATGGCAGCTACTTCATCACGAGCAGTCTTGAGATTCTTCTGGGCCAATTCTAGATCAAGGTTGAGGCTGATTTTCTGCTTGTTCATTGCGGAAAGCTGAGCCCCAAGATCACAAGATTTCTGTAGTTTAAACCATATCAGTTGACCGAGATAAAAAGACATCACAGCGATAGCTACTCTAAGACTACCGCCGAATCAAACATTCAACGGCAGTCTCAGGGACTACACCCAGTGGGTGCACTTGGCATGCCCCCATTGGTTTGAATAAACACTCGACATGGTCTGCCCAGTGCGAGAAAAAAAAGGCAGTTCTCAGACCATAGTCGACTGCCCGCAGTCAACCACGGTCTCGGGGACTACACCCAGTGGGTGCACTTAGCGTGCCCCCACTGGCTCTGGTGTCATTCGACCTGGCCAGTCCAGACCGAGTGACAAAATTCGGATTCTCAGACCACAGTCGACTACCCGCAGTCAACTATGGTCTCGGGGACTACACCCAGTGGGTGCACTAAGAGTGCCCCCACTAGTTCAAAGATTCAATCCAAGACGACTCAAATTGACTCGCGCAACTTTAAAACAGTCACACCCCAGTGGGTGATCGGACGAGAAATATGATCAATCAGAAATCAACTAACCTGGACATTGGTCTGCAGAGCAGCTCCGGCGTTGAAGGCCACCTGACTGGCCTCACGCACCACTTTCATTTGCCCCATCACAAGGTTCAACTGAAGAAGAGCTTCCTTGGCGGCAGACGGCGGGTCATTCGGGGTTTGATACATAGTGAAAAGCGATGATGGCAGAGCAGTCGGAGCAACCGTTGGGTTTGATGCGTGGGGTTGTATTGGTATAGCAGAAGTCTGAGCAGCTGATCCTGATGGGTAATCAGTCGACAGCGGGATAGCAAAAGTGACGTTGGTACGTGCCGGATCTGACGATCGTTCGACTGCCGTCCCAGGCGTCTTAGTCGACTGAGGAACCTGGGCCTCAGGCGCTTTCCCGCTCAGTTCTTTGTCCCTCCTCCTCCTTCCCCTCAGCGGTACTTCTTCTTCATCGTCCGGGAGCACAACAACGTCCCGTGGCGCTGCAACAAACAGAGAAAGTCAAGGAGATAGCTGACAAACAATCCAGTCGTCCAAATAAACTCGAGTCGGGCAGACTTACTGGCTTTGGAGGTAGCTGCGTCGTCGGTTTCCTCGTTGCCTGGGGTCTTGTCAATATCCATATCAGTCGCAGCCGAGGCTGGGCTGTAAAGGTTCATCATCCACTCGGTCAGTACAAGAGAATCGGTCAGAACAAGAAAATACGGGGAGAACATTTACCCAGAAGCAACAGGAACGTCCATCTTGATTCTAGGCAAGGTCTTCCGAGCATTCGAAGGATTGATCTTGGGCTGCTTGGTGACCTTCTCAGCCAATTCTGGAGTCGAAGACCGAGCACGCTTTTGAGATGGAGCGCTCGAGGCCACAGCCTTGCCACGCCTGCCCGCGGGATCATAGTGCTGCTTGGATCGACGTTCAGAATGAGGTGGTGAGTCGGCTACCTCCTCGTCGTCCGACTCATCACTCCCATCTTCATCATCGTCGGCTGGTGACTCCCACTCGCCGCTCTCCTCCGCGCTGTCCTCGCCTTCATGGTACTGCTCCAGAGCTTGTTCGCCATTGGGCATTGAGTACATCTCTGTATAAATCTACAAAACAAGGAGCCGAGTGGAAATCAGCCGGATCAACAAACAGTCAGAAAACACATCCAAATTCATTCAGTTATAATGGCCAAACCTTGTCTGGCTGGTTGCTGTCGCTGAAAGGTTTGACTCTCCTAGCGCCCCTGGGGTTGTCCTTGTTCCCGGTGATGCCCCTCAGCCACTCGGCCACTGTTTTGGCTGTCACCTCCTCCGGATGAACCCGAGCGGTATCACCAGCCCCGGAGTACATCCACATGGAGTGGTCTCGAGCTTGGAGTGGTTTAATGCACCGACTGAGGAACACCTCCAGCAGATCCATGCCGGTGACACCTTGGTTGATCAGTTGAACTACCCTCTCCACCAACATGCCTGTCTCCGCCTTCTCCGCGGCGGTCACTTTCAACGAAGATGGAGTCTGAACACGATCAAAAGAGAAAGGGGGAAGTCCAGTCGAGTGGCCTGGGGTCGCGATATCCTGGCAATAGAACCAGGTCGACTGCCAGCCCCTGGCCAACTCAGGAAGAGTCATCGAAGGGAAGGAACTCCTCTTCCTCTTTTGAATACCCAGACCCCCACACATCTGGATAACATGGGTTTTTGCGTCGTTCGAGTTCGCTTTCTTCACTGTTTGGGAGCGGATAGTGAAAATGTGCTTAAAAAGACCCCAGTGCGGTCGACACCCCAGGAAATTCTCGCACATGGACACAAATGCGGCAAGATATGTGATGGTGTTGGGAGTGAAATGATGGAGTTGAGCCCCGAAGAAATTCAAGAAACCTCGAAAGAAGGGGTGTGGAGGAAGCGAGAAGCCGCGGTCGACATGAGTGGCGAGCAGAACACACTCACCCGGTCGCGGCTGTGGCTCCGTTTCCCCCTCCGGCAGCCGCGCAGACTCATGGACGATCAGCCCTAGCTCTGCCATATCATCTAAGTCTTCCTGCTGAAGTGAGGAGCGGATCCAATCTCCCTGGATCCAACCCGACGGCAGCCCCGAGCGCGATGAAGATCCCCGATTCGCCTTCTTGCTTTTCGCCGCCCCCGTCGCCTTCTTCGCGCGTTCCAGCGCTGTCGTTTTCTCCTTCCCCATGGCTCCGGAGCGGCGGCGTAGAGAGTGGAGAAGCCGGACAAGGTAAAGGAGCAAGAGGAAGAAGAAGGACAAGGGGCGCACACAGTGCGGACGCCTCGACCTCGCCGCTTTTAAGGGCCTACTTCCGAGTGGCTGGCGCGTGGGTCCGGGCGATCCTATCAAATCCCTTAACAGTCGCACACGGGATACGTGGCGAAAAAGGTGGCGCGGAAATCAAAACGCCCTACTTATCTACTCCGCTTACCACGGCGCGCTCCGCCTGGCACGCTTCCACCAAAATTTCGAATCCCGCGAAATCCGGGATCCTCTACAACCGATCACGCCAAAGATTCCATGTCAAAGATAACACTCGACGGATGACGTTATAAAACCAGTCGGTCATTTCTAAATCGATCAAGGCGACTAAAACGAAGCCAAAGTTCCAACAACTGGCATCCATTTGGAGATGAAAGCAGGAGCCAGAGCAAGGTCAACTTCAACCTTCTTTTCACTCAGACTCAATCCATTCGGGGGCTAATGATGAGGACATAGACCTGGGATAGGGTAATAGGCCTGACCTATACCTCCTACCTAAGGTCCTTGTCCTACAAGCAAAGAGGTTCAGGAGTAAATAGAGGTGACCCAACGAAGGTGTCGAATGCAATCCACTTGACCTACCATTCACTCGACGACCCCCCATGTTTATGTCACTCGACCACTAAATCACTCGACGTGCAGAAGACCTAAAGCCACTCCGCGCAGCAACGGTCGGGCATTTACTCTTAGACTTAATAGTCATTTATATTACTTTACTACAGACGTTACCTGTAATGCTCCTTCTTTATGAACATTGAACTCCTTGTAACGTGGGCTGGCTGGGGTCCTGGCACACTCTATATAAGCCACCCTCCTCCACTGGCACAAGGGTTCGCACCCCCTGTAACACACACGCATATAATCCAGTCGACCGCCTCCGGGCTCCGAGACATAGGGCTGTTACTTCCTCCGAGAAGGGCCTGAACTCGTAAAACTCATGTGTACAGCTTCTCCATAGCTAGGACCTTGCCTTTACATCCCTACCCCCCATTCTACTATCATACTTAGAACCACGACAGACGGCACAGGTGCGGGTGTAAAACTTGGGAGCTTTGAAGGTGCTAGTCATGGCTGGAGTGTTACTAGCTAGGCTTCTCTGCAGGGACATGGCTGACTGAGGGGTGAGCGATACGGCAAGCGGAAAGGGGGCTTTTATAGGCAGCTATGCGGGACATGCCCGCATGGTGTGGCCCCTTTCCCTTAATGGTGAAGGGCAAGCGGTGCGGCCGACCAGAAAGGATATGGTTGCTATTCGTTCCACGGATAACTAGGCGGGGACAGCGGGGTGAGGACGTGTCGGTCCCGACTGCGCCACCTGTTGATTAACAGTGGCCATGCCGGATGCCAGGGATGGGTCAAATCCCTTAGGGCCATTACGGGTTAATGGTAGCGGTGATCTAATACTAGGATAACCTATGCCAGCCTGGCTGCTCTGATACCATGTCCTGTGGCACCCCGATCCGCATGGAGCAGGGGGCCTTCGCACGTCAGCCCAGGATAACACCTGGCGCACGACAGGTCCATAATACAGCATTCCAGGTACAAGAATATTCATCAAATACATGTATATAAGATTACATCATTGATGAATACAATTATCTAGCATAGCCCTAAGGCTATTTAAATGGCGGCGGAAGTCTTGGTTTGACAGCATAACAACTCTGGCTGGGCTCCACAACTCACAGGACTGGCAAGGTTACGGCCTAGCATGACGGATCAATCGAACAATACGGGTACGACCTACAAAACTGGCATGACACGCCAGGTCAGTACATTGAATGTACTTGCAAGACAACCAAATACCTAGCATCCAAACAAGCAGAAGACAAAGCGAGAACCGAGCGCATGCAACAGCCTATCTCATATCAATTACTAAACATGGCATGATAAAGATCAACTAAGCATGAACAAAATCATAGCATCTACTAACATGGCAATAACATGGCCTATCAAAACATGCTTATAACATGGTAATAGCAAAACATAGCATATTATCTCAATCATGGCATAACTTAACATGGCATCATGAAACTATGCTGAAAATAAACTACCGATTATATCCAATGCAGCCATAGCATGTTAACTTTATGCAATCATCTCTGTTCTTCCTTGGATTTTAAATGCAACATATTACTCATGCAATGCAACCAAACTTGTGCACCGAGTCCCACGGACTCTCTTACCAACGGGTTGCCTCGCAACTGAACGGTGATCTTTCCAACGATCACAACCATGACCAACACTTGGTCTCCAACACTTATCGAGACCTCGTCTCGTGATCATATCAAAACATCGTCGTGACTTCTCACGACTATCTCATAGTCCAATTCACCATATTCTCGTTATCACATATTTATTTACCAACTTAATTATTTCAGGTTTATCCTCCATTTCGACCAAGACCTGATAGTGGGACCTACTACGAACTTATGCCCATGACCGAGGACGCGGCTATCGATAGATTGAATACACTCTGCAGAGGTAGCACACTGTACCAACACCACGGAACCCATGGCCTCGTCATCCCATTCGGGTGGACCAACGGCATTCCGACGAAACCGACCTACTGCCATGATACTCTCCCGGCCACTCCGACCCACTCCCAGCTAGGCTCGTCCTGGGTGGCCCTGTGTCTACCGAAGACACAACGACCACTGTCATGGCCAAAACATCCCTCACGGGGACCGGTACCAAAAAAATTAACAACGGGCACACAAGGTTATGTCCGCCTACCTGATCAGGGTAAGCATGCCCATAACCTTCCCTAGTTGGAGGCACCGGCGAGAGGCACGACAATAGATCGCATTAAGGCCTTCCCATAAAGGCAAATGTGGCTGCACTGAAAAGTTTGATTTGGTGGCACTATGACTCGATCCCATCGATGATGGAGGAGGTTTCTTATTATTAAGTCATTTTAATTCCTTCTCCATCATCATGAACATGAATGCAACAATGAGCATGCCGCATACAAATGCATGAACAAAATATTGAACTTCTCAAGTGCACAACTATAGCATAAAGAACATGACAATACCAAGTAATAGCATTTCAATCCTCATAACATTTTACAATGATGACATGCAAATAAAGTAGAGTAGTGACATGGCATTATCAATAACAACATTCTAAGTAGCATGGCAAACGATATTGTGAAAACACAAGCATGCATGACAGGTAGAATGGAATAACTGCAGACGAAAACGATATGAAACAACTGCAACTACACACACACAAGGTGCAAACAAAGTCAACATGCAAGTTCGGGGCTCATGATAAGAGGTTGGCTTGCCTGGGGGTCGACAAATACTCCGGGAAAAAGTGCGGAAAGATTTGCCGGAAACAGTTCTCTCTCGGAGGGGGCGGTTTACGGGCAAGGGCAAAATGGTCATTTTCACTGTGTGAAAACATTATGGAAATGATACCAACGGAAAGAGCTCGACGAACAGAGAACGTGAGCGTTGGAATCACCTCAATCGGAGTTACGGTTGCAAAGATACGACCGTTGGAATGACAGGGACTAATCTGTAAAATAACTATTCACAGACAGGCCCTTGCCGGTTAAAACAGAAAGCGCACTAAAGAAAATACGTTTTTAGAGAGGGGAAAGCGCATTACTGACCGAAGGCGACAGAAAGTACGTTTTCAGAAAACGAAAATGCATTCCTCTCTGAAGCCGCGATGAAATACGCTTTCGAGAAACGAAAGCGCATTCTCGCGAGGCGTCTCCACTTACGCCAGGTCAGCGAGCCGGCCCGGTCAGCACGCAGAGGCCGACAGGCGGGGCCCAAAGGCAGGGTTAACGCGGAGCGGGGCCCGCCTGGCCTGCGTCCGAGGGGGAAGATCGCCCCGACGGCGGTCGCCGGCTCGCCCGGCCACCATACGGGGCGCGCGACCTACCCAGAAGCTCGGGGTGGAGAGGCGCATCGGCTGGTGGTCTCGGTTGACGGCGAGAGGCGCTGCGGAGAGAGCAGCAAGGCCCGCGGCAGAGAGGAGTTTCGGCCACCGGTGGATTGGGTGCTCCGGCGAGGGAGAGGGGGGCCCGAGGCTACGGGGAGACTTGCTGGGCTCTGTGGGTTGCAGCGATGCTGGAGGGATGGCGAGGAGGGCTCGGGAGTGCCGGAATCAATGGAGGCCCGAGGTGGCGGCCACGCTGGTGATGGGGATCAGAGGGGGACTCCGGGCTCAGGGAGAGGCTCGGGGAGGGATGGTGGACTGCGAGAGAGCTCGGGGCGCTATTTATAGCCGCGGGGAGGGCTCGGGAAGGAGAGGAGGAGGTGGCATGCGGCAGGCGACGTGTCCGTGTGCCGGCGAGGGGTGCAGCGTCAGCAAGCGCGGCCAAGGCTCACGGGAAGCGGCGGGAAGGCGACGAGGAGGGTCCGGACGAGCGCCAGAGGCTCACGGAATCGAGCAACGCTCGCGGACGAGAGGGAGAAGAGGACATGAGCGAGGAAGGCGACGATGGCTACAGAGCTCACTGTTCGGTCGTTGGCACGGCTCGCCGGAGAAGAAAACGAAGGGGGCCAGAGGTCCAGGGGAAGAAGACGCCGAGGGGGAGCTGTAGGACATTAATGGCGAGGTCAGAGACGGTCGGAGCAGCGATGCCGACGCGAACAGTGGCTAGACCACCGTTCTCCGCCGGTTACACTCGTGGTCACCACGGACAATGCGCGCTCCAGAGTTTTTACTAATGCCAGCTCATGTCTACAGCGTAGTACTTCGAAGAGAGAGTGTTAATGCGGTAAACAAACGGGCAGAGACAAATGGAGCTGAGTAAACCAAGCTGCACAAGTTTGCTGTTGCAAACTTGACCACATCCTAGAGAGTAAACCAGAGAGGGTAAAAGGTAAATTTGATGTCTGCGAGGCTTAGGGTAGAAAGGACTACGGTCCTGGAGATTATGAGGTAATTTGGAGAACTATTTACCATAGTTGCTGTACAACTACCAAATCTGACCCAGAAACTGAATCAAGAAGAAGCACTCACTAGGAGTGATGGATTAAGCTAAAACTTGGCAAAGCCTGATGATTTGATCATAGGTAGATGCTACAAAAATATCATACCAAATGGATTTGCCAAAATGGCACTTTCTTCACAGTTATCAGTTTTGCCCAGAAACTTCAGAAAAATCCTCATGGCAAATGGCTAGATGAAATGAGCCCAAATCTTGTGGATATGGATCATATAGATGGGAGAAGGCCTGGGAAAAGGTTTTGCCGTAATGAAGCAAGATAACATGCACTTGCTTCACAAACTGAAAAATTGGACAGAAACCAAGAATTCCTCCAGTGCTCACATAGTTCAATGAAATGAACTGAATTTTGGTGGAGGCTAATGATTTGAGATACTTGAGAGGATGGAAAAGTTTCATCCCATTTGGATACACTATGAAGGTACTTCCTTCACAAAGTTGTATTCTGGTCAGAAACTTTGAAAAATTTGACAGGGAGCTAGGATGAATGGATTGAGCTCATATTTGGCGTCCATGGGTTATTTATCCATGTTAATCACCTTGCCAAATTGCAGATCCATTGGAATTAGGAATAAAGCACTTCCTTTGCAAAATTTCAGAGAAGGCAGAAACTTGCATTGGATCATGTGCCAAATTTTTGAACTGAGGAACATGATATTAGGATGGAACTAGTGATTATATAGCAAGGACAAGCTCCACAATTTATGTGGGAATTTTCTCTGCTATAAAAGTAGTAGTTCCTTTGGAAAATGGCAGAAATGCAATATTGGCATTAAATAGGAAAAGGCAATTTTCCTTATTTAATTAGGTCCAATATACTTGCCAGAGCTTGGATTAGGCAGAAGTATCAACTCCACCAATTCTCATGAAATGAGGAGATGGCTAGCTATGCCTTTGGATTTTATTCCTTAGAGAGGCAAGAAAAGGAATAAATCACAATTCAAAAATATTGCATGGGACTTAGCAATATTTTAGCATATCCATGGTTCAGAAAGATAGGAGGATCTCTGGGAACAATTGGGAGGATCAACAGATGAAGGAAAATGATGGCTCCTTTGTAAGCACAAAGGACATATCCAAATTCCAAAAATTTGGAATTAGGGTTTGAAAGGATTTGAGCTGATGCATATGAGGTATTGCCCACTGAAAAAGACATGAGCAAGGTTTTGAAAGGTTGAAAATGACAAGAATCATCAGATTCATCCAACAAACTCAGGAGAAAGATTTTGAAAAAATGAGTGCGAGGAAGGAATAACAGCACAAAAATTGATAACCCAATTTTGGGGCTGTTACAACATGAAGGTAAGTTCAAAAGCATACTGAATATGTCGCCCCGTAGCCTCGTGTTCTCTTTTGCAGCGTCTGCTAGCTGGGCTCGCACGTCTTTTAGCTCTTCGCCCAGCTGGGTGTTGGAATCCTGCAGCTTGTTCTTATCATCCCTGGTCCGTGTCAACACACGTTCGCCAGCGGCGAGTTGCTTTTCGGCCTGATGTGTACCCGCATGCGCGACCTTCAGTTCCTCTTTAAGTTGATCTAACGATCCTGCCATGGGAAATACAATAGTATTAACATTACTGGTATATGATCATATTTTTCTGGATTGGAGGAGGATATTACCACACTAAAAAAAACTTCCGTGATGATACGTGTTTGTCATAGTAGGTCATGTTTTCTGTCATGCATGTACATCCATGACAATTTTATGATAGAATCAAGATAGTCATACCTGTGCTGTCGTAGAAGTGTTCCATGACATTACCAAAATTATCATCACGGAAGTGTCCACTTCCATGACGATAAATCGCGCGTCATAGAAGTGCTTTCGTCAAGGGTGACCGACACGTGACATCCACCGTAACGGGACGCCGTTAAGCTATCGGGTTCAGTTTTGGATCCGGTAACCCATTAACAGCCCGGACCAATGAGGATTTTCCACGTGTAAAATTCTCATTGACCGAAGGAAACACGTGTTGGCTCAGCGTTGGGACAGATGTCATCCACTCATTGGACAGGAGGCGCCTATGATAGGTCGACACATGGCACGGCCCAACAGTGGCCCATTCCGGTGAAAAGGACGGCCCGTTTGACATGGTCAAAAGGTGACGGGCTGGCCCACGGAAAGCCTATTAATGGCATGTTCGTATATAGCCCATTTACGGCCCGCTAACTACCGGCCCGTTACGGCCTATCGGAATGAAGCCTAGTAGCTTCATCTAGGCCGTCCAATATGATTCCAGCCCGTTGTAACTTCCGGCCCATGTATGGCCCATGATGTCTTTTGGCCCATATAAGGTCCTCTATAACTCTCGGCCCATTAAAGGCCCGAGATGATACTGGCCCATAATCAACAGTGTATCGCTTTATACCCATTAACGACCCATTATTCCGTCGGCCGTGTTGGAAATATGCCCTAGAGGCAATAATAAAATGGTTATTATTATATTTCCTTGTTCATGATAATTGTCTATTGTTCATGCTATAATTGTGTTATCCGGAAATCGTAATACATGTGTGAATACATATACCACAACATGTCCCTAGTGAGCCTCTAGTTGACTAGCTCGTTGATCAACAGATAGTCATGGTTTCCTGACTATGGACATTGGATGTCATTGATAACGGGATCACATCATTAGGAGAATGATGTGATGGACAAGACCCAATCCTAAGCATAGCACAAAGATCGTGTAGTTCGTTTGCTAGAGCTTTTCCAAATGTCAAATATCATTTCCTTAGACCATGAGATTGTGCAACTCCCAGATACCGTAGGAGTGCTTTGGGTGTGCCAAACGTCACAACGTAACTGGGTGGCTATAAAGGTACACTACGGGTATCTCCGAAAGTGTCTGTTGGGTTGGCACGAATCGAGACTGGGATTTGTCACTCCGTATGACGGAGAGGTATCTCTGGGCCAACTCGGTAATGCATCATCATAATGAGCTCAACGTGACCAAGTGTTTGGTCACGGGATCATGCATTACGGTACGAGTAAAGTGACTTGCCGGTAACGAGATTGAACAAGGTATTGGGATACCGACGACCGAATCTCGGGCAAGTAACGTACCGATTGACAAAGGGAATTTTATATGGGATTGATTCAATCCTCGACATCGTGGTTCATCCGATGAGATCATCATGAAACATGTGGGAGCCAACATGGGTATCCAGATCCCGCTGTTGCTTATTGACCGGAGAGTCGTCTCGCTAATGTTTGCATGTCTCCCGAACCCGTAGGGTCTACACACTTAAGGTTCGGTGACGCTAGGGTTGTAGAGATACTAGTATGCGGTAACCCAAAAGTTGTTCGGAGTCCCGGATGAGATCCCGGACATCATGAGGAGTTCTGGAATGGTCTGGAGGTGAAGAATTATTTATAGGAAGTCCAGTTTCGGCCACCGGGAAAGTTTCGGGGGTCACCGGTATTGTACTGGGACCACCGGAAGGGTCCCGGGGGGTCCACCGGGTGGGGCCACCTATCCCGGAGGGCCCCGTGGGCAGAAGTGGGAAGGGAACCAGCCCCTGGTGGGTTGGTGCGCCCCCCCATGGGCCTCCCCCTGCGCCTAGGGTTGGAAACCCTGGGGGTGGGGGTCGCCCCACCTGACTTGGGGGGCAAGTCCCCCCTTGGCCGCCCCCCCCCCCTTGGAGATGGGATCTCCCAGGGCCGGCGCCCCCCCCCCAGGGGCCCTATATATAGAGGGGGGAGGGAGGGCAGCCGGACCACAGCCCCTGGCGCCTCCCTCTCCCTCCCGTGACACCTCTCCCTCTCGCTGAGCTTGGCGAAGCCCTGCCGAGATCCCCGCTACTTCCACCACCACGCCATCGTGCTGCTGGATCTCCATCAACCTCTCCTTCCCCCTTGCTGGATCAAGAAGGAGGAGACGTCTTCCCAACCGTACGTGTGTTGAACGCGGAGGTGTCGTCCGTTCGGCGCTCGGTCATTGGTGATTTGGATCACGACGAGTACGACTCCATCAACCCCGTTCACTTGAACGCTTCCGCTCGTGATCTACAAGGGTATGTAGATGCACTCCTCTCTCTCGTTGCTAGATGACTCCATAGATTGATCTTGGTGATGCGTAGAAAATTTTAAATTTCTGCTACGATCCCCAACAGTGGCATCACGAGCTAGGTCTATGTGTAGTTTCTATGCACGAGTAGAACACAAACTTGTTATGGGCGTAGATGTTGTCAATTTTTCTTGCCACTACTAGTCTTATCTTGTTTCTATGGCATCGTGGGATGAAGCGGCCTGGACCGACCTTACATGTACTCTTACGTGAGACAGGTTCCACCGACTGACATGCACTAGTTGCATAAGGTGGCTAGCGGGTGTCTGTCTCTCCCACTTTAGTCGAAACGGATTCGATGAAAAGGGTCCTTATGAAGGGTAAATAGAAATTGGCATATCACGTTGTGGTTTTGGCGTAGGTAAGAAACGTTCTTGCTAAGAAACCTATAGCAGCCATGTAAAAACTTGCAACAACAATTAGAGGATGTCTAACTTGTTTTTGCAGCATATGCCGTGTGATGTGATATGGCCAAAAGGATGTGATGAATGATATATGTGATGTATGAGATTGATCATGTTCTTGTAATAGGAATCACGACTTGCATGTCGATGAGTATGACAACCGGCAGGAGCCATAGGACTTGTCTTTATTTTTGTATGACCTGCGTGTCATTGAATAACGCCATGTAAATTACTTTACTTTATTGCTAAACACGTTAGCCATAGAAGTAGAAGTAATCGTTGGCATGACAACTTCATGAAGACACGATGATGGAGATCATGGTGTCATGCCGGTGACGAAGATGATCATGGCGCCCCAAAGATGGAGATCAAAGGAGCAAAATGATATTCGCCATATCATGTCACTATTTGATTGCATGTGATGTTTATCATGTTTTACATCTTATTTGCTTAGAACGACGGTAGCTTAAATAAGATGATCCCTCACTAAAATTTCAAGAAAAGTGTTCTCCCTAACTGTGCACCGTTGCGAAGGTTCGTTGTTTCGAAGCACCACGTGATGATCGGGTGTGATAGATTCTAACGTTCGAATACAACGGGTGTTGACGAGCCTAGCATGTACAAACATGGCCTCGGAACACATGCGAAACACTTAGGTTGACTTGATGAGCCTAGCATGTACAGACATGGCCTCGGAACACGAAAGACCGAAAGGTCGAGCAAGAGTCGTATAGAAGATACGATCAACATGAAGATGTTCACCGATGTTGACTAGTCCGTCTCACGTGATGATCGGACACGGCCTAGTTGACTCGGATCATGTTTCACTTAGATGACTAGAGGGATGTCTATCTGAGTGGGAGTTCATTGAATAATTTGATTAGATGAACTTAATTATCATGAACTTAGTCTAAAATCTTTACAATATGTCTTGTAGATCAAATGGCCCACGCTAATGTTGCCCTCAACTTCAATGCGTTCCTAGAGAAAACCAAGCTGAAAGATGATGGCAGCAACTATACGGACTGGGTCCGGAACCTGAGGATCATCCTCATAGCTGCCAAGAAAGATTATGTTCTAGAAGCACCGCTAGGTGACGCACCCATCCCAGAGAACCAAGACGTTATGAACGCTTGGCAGTCACGTGCTGATGATTACTCCCTCGTTCAGTGCGGCATGCTTTACAGCTTAGAACCGGGGCTCCAAAAGCGTTTTGAGCAACACGGAGCATAAGAGATGTTCGAAAAGCTGAAAATGGTTTTCCAAGCTCATGCCCGGGTCGAGAGATATGAAGTCTCTGACAAGTTCTTCAGTTGTAAGATGGAGGAAAATAGTTCTGTCAGTGAGCACATACTCAAAATGTCTGGGTTACACAACCGCTTGACTCAGCTGGGAGTTAATCTCCCGGATGACGCGGTCATTGACAGAATCCTTCAGTCACTTCCACCGAGCTACAAGAGCTTTGTGATGAACTTCAATATGCAGGGGATGGAAAAGACCATTCCTGAGGTATATTCAATGCTGAAATCAGCGGAGGTGGAGATCGGAAAGGAACATCAAGTGTTGATGGTGAATAAAACCACTAAGTTCAAGAAAGGCAAGGGTAAGAAGAACTTCAAGAAGGACGGCAAGGGAGTTGCCGCGCCCGGTAAGCCAGTTGCCGGGAAGAAGCCAAAGAATGGACCCAAGCCTGAGACTGAGTGCTTTTATTGCAAGGGAAGTGGTCATTGGAAGCGGAACTGCCCCAAGTACTTAGCGGACAAGAAGGCCAGCAACACCAAAGGTATATGTGATATACATGTTATTGATGTGTACCTTACCAACACTCGTAGTAGCTCCTGGGTATTTGATACCGGTGCGGTTGCTCATATTTGTAACTCGAAACAGGAGCTGCGGAATAAGCGGAGACTGGCGAAGGACGAGGTGACGATGCGCGTCGGGAATGGTTCCAAGGTCGATGTGATCGCCGTCGGCACGCTACCTCTGCATTTACCTACGGGATTAGTTTTAAACCTCAATAATTGTTGTTTAGTGCCAGATTTGAGCATGAACATTGTATCTGGATCTCGTTTAATGCGAGATGGCTACTCATTTAAATCCGAGAATAATGGTTGTTCTATTTATATGAGAGATATGTTTTATGGTCATGCCCCGCTGGTCAATGGTTTATTCTTAATGAATCTCGAACGTGATGTTACACATATTCATAGTGTGAATACCAAAAGATGTAAAATTGATAACGATAGTCCCACATACTTGTGGCACTGCCGCCTTGGTCACATTGGTGTCAAGCGCATGAAGAAGCTCCATGCCGATGGACTTTTAGAGTCTCTCGATTATGAATCATTTGACACATGCGAACCATGCCTCATGGGCAAAATGACCAAGACTCCGTTCTCCGGAACAATGGAGCGAGCAACCAACTTATTGGAAATCATACATAGTGATGTGTGCGGTCTAATGAGTGTTGAGGCTCGCGGTGGCTATCGTTATGTTCTCACTCTCATTGATGACTTGAGTAGATATGGGTATGTCTACCTAATGAAACACAAGTTTGAGACCTTTGAAAAGTTCAAGGAATTTCAGAGTGAGGTTGAGAATCAACGTGACAGGAAAATAAAGTTCTTACGATCAGATCGTGGAGGGGAATATTTGAGTCATGAATTTGGCACACACTTAAGGAAATGTGGAATAGTTTCACAACTCACGCCGCCTGGAACACCTCAGCGAAATGGTGTGTCCGAACGTCGTAATCGCACTCTATTGGATATGGTGCGATCTATGATGTCTCTTACCGATCTACCGCTCTCATTTTGGGGCTATGCTTTAGAGACTGCCGCATTCACTTTAAATAGGGCTCCGTCGAAATCCGTTGAGACAACACCGTATGAATTATGGTTTGGGAAGAAACCTAAGCTGTCATTTCTAAAAGTTTGGGGATGTGATGCTTATGTCAAGAAACTTCAACCTGAAAAGCTCGAACCCAAGTCGGAAAAATGCGTCTTCATAGGATACCCTAAGGAAACCATTGGGTATACCTTCTACCTCAGATCCGAAGGCAAGGTCTTTGTTGCCAAGAACGGGTCCTTTCTGGAGAAAGAGTTTCTCTCGAAAGAAGCAAGTGGGAGGAAAGTGGAACTTGATGAAGTACTACCTCTTGAACCGGTAAGTAGCGCAGCTCAGGAAGATGTTCCTGTGGTGCCTGCACTGACTAGAGAGGAAGCTAATGATGATGATCAAGGTACTTCAGATCAAGTTACTACTGAATTTCGTAGGTCCACAAGGACACGTTCCGCGCCAGAGTGGTACGGCAACCCTGTCTTGGAAATCATGTTGTTAGACAACGGTGAACCTTCGAACTATGAAGAAGCAATGGCGGGCCTAGATTCCAACAAATGGCTAGTAGCCATGCAATCCGAGATAGGATCCATGTATGAAAACAAAGTGTGGACTTTGACAGACTTGCCCGATGATCGGCGAGCGATAGAAAACAAATGGATCTTTAAGAAGAAGACGGACGCGGATGGTAATGTTACCATCTATAAAGCTCGATTTGTTGCTAAGGGTTATCGACAAGTTCAAGGGGTTGACTACGATGAGACTTTCTCACCCGTAGCGAAGCTGAAGTCCGTCCGAATCATGTTAGCAATTGCCGCATACTATGATTATGAGATATGGCAAATGGACGTCAAAACGGCATTCCTTAACGGCTTTCTTAAGGAAGAATTGTATATGATGCAGCCGAAAGGTTTTGTCGATCCTAAGAATGCTAACAAGGTATGCAAGCTCCAGCGCTCCATCTATGGGCTGGTGCAAGCATCTCGGAGTTGGAACATTCGATTTGATGAGATGATCAAAGCGTTTGGGTTTACACAGACTTATGGAGAAGCCTGTGTTTACAAGAAAGTGAGTGGGAGCTCTGTAGCATTTCTCATATTATATGTGGATGACATACTATTGATGGGAAATGATATAGAATTCTTGGAAAGTATAAAGGCCTACTTGAACAAGTGTTTTTCAATGAAGGACCTTGGAGAAGCTGCTTATATATTAGGCATCAAGATCTATAGAGATAGATCAAGACGCCTCATTGGTCTTTCACAAAGTACGTACCTTGACAAGATATTGAAGAAGTTCAATATGGATCAGTCCAAGAAGGGGTTCTTGCCTGTATTGCAAGGTGTGCATTTGAGCACGGCTCAATGCCCGACCACGGCAGAAGATAGAGAAAAAATGAGTGTCATCCCCTATGCCTCGGCCATAGGGTCTATTATGTATGCCATGTTGTGTACCAGACCTGATGTAAACCTTGCCGTAAGTTTGGTAGGAAGGTACCAAAGTAATCCCGGCATGGAACACTGGACAGCGGTCAAGAATATCCTGAAGTACCTGAAAAGGACTAAGGATATGTTTCTCGTTTATGGAGGTGACGAAGAGCTCGTCGTAAAGGGTTACGTCGATGCTAGCTTCGACACAGATCTGGATGACTCTAAGTCACAAACCGGATACGTGTATATTTTGAATGGTGGGGCAGTAAGCTGGTGCAGTTGCAAGCAAAGCGTTGTGGCGGGATCTACATGTGAAGCGCAATACATGGCGGCCTCAGAGGCAGCACATGAAGCAATCTGGGTGAAGGAGTTCATTGCCGACCTAGGAGTTATTCCCAATGCGTCGGGTCCGATGACTCTCTTCTGTGACAACACTGGAGCTATTGCCCTTGCCAAGGAGCCCAGGTTTCATAGGAAGACCATGCATATCAAGCGTCGCTTCAACTCCATTCGTGAAAGTGTTCAAAATGGAGACATAGATATTTGTAAAGTACATACGGACCTGAATGTAGCAGATCCGTTGACTAAACCTCTCCCTAGAGCAAAACATGATCAACGCCAGAACTCTATGGGTGTTCGATTCATCACAATGTAACTAGATTATTGACTCTAGTGCAAGTGGGAGACTGTTGGAAATATGCCTAAGAGGCAATAATAAAATGGTTATTATTATATTTCCTTGTTCATGATAATTGTCTATTGTTCATGCTATAATTGTGTTATCCGGAAATCGTAATACATGTGTGAATACATAGACCACAACATGTCCCTAGTGAGCCTCTAGTTGACTAGCTCGTTGATCAACAGATAGTCATGGTTTCCTGACTATGGACATTGGATGTCATTGATAACGGGATCACATCATTAGGAGAATGATGTGATGGACAAGACCCAATCCTAAGCATAGCACAAAGATCGTGTAGTTCGTTCGCTAGAGCTTTTCCAAATGTCAAGTATCATTTCCTTAGACCATGAGATTGTGCAACTCCCGGATACCGTAGGAGTGCTTTGGGTGTGCCAAACGTCACAACGTAACTGGGTGGCTATAAAGGTACACTACGGGTATCTCCGAAAGTGTCTGTTGGGTTGGCACGAATCGAGACTGGGATTTGTCACTCCGTATGACGGAGAGGTATCTCTGGGCCCACTCGGTAATGCATCATCATAATGAGCTCAATGTGACCAAGTGTTTGGTCACGGGATCATGCATTACGGTACGAGTAAAGTGACTTGCCGGTAACGAAATTGAACAAGGTATTGGGATACCGACGATCGAATCTCGGGCAAGTAACGTACTGATTGACAAAGGGAATTGTATACGGGATTGATTGAATCCTCGACATCGTGGTTCATCCGATGAGATCATCGTGAAACATGTGGGAGCCAACATGGGTATCCAGATCCCGCTGTTGGTTATTGACCGGAGAGCCGTCTCGGTCATGTCTGCATGTCTCCCGAACCCGTAGGGTCCACACACTTAAGGTTCGGTGACGCTAGGGTTGTAGAGATACTAGTATGCGGTAACCCGAAAGTTGTTCGGAGTCCCGGATGAGATCCCGGACGTCACGAGGAGTTTCGGAATGGTCCGGAGGTGAAGAATTATATATAGGAAGTCCAGTTTCGGCCACCGGGAAAGTTTCGGGGGTCACCAGTATTGTACCGGGACCACCGGAAGGGTCCCAGGGGGTCCACCAGGTGGGGCCACCTATCCCGGAGGGCCCCATGGGCTGAAGTGGGAAGGGAACCAGCCCCTGGTGGGCTGGTGCGCCCCCCCATGGGCCTCCCCCTGCGCCTAGGGTTGGAAACCCTGGGGGTGGGGGGCGCCCCACCTGACTTGGGGGGCAAGTCCCCCCTTGGCCGCCGCCCCCCTTGGAGATGGGATCTCCCAGGGCCGGCGCCCCCCCAGAGGCCCTATATATAGAGGGGGGAGGGAGGGCAGCCGGACCACAGCCCCTGGCGCCTCCCTCTCCCTCCCGTGACACCTCTCCCTCTCGCTGAGCTTGGCGAAGCCCTGCCGAGATCCCCGCTACTTCCACCACCACGCCGTCCTGCTGCTGGATCTCCATCAACCTCTCCTTCCCCCTTGCTGCATCAAGAAGGAGGATACGTCTTCCCAACCGTACGTGTGTTGAACGCGGAGGTGCCGTCCGTTCGGCGCTCGGTCATCGGTGATTTGGATCACGACGAGTACGACTCCATCAACCCCGTTCACTTGAACGCTTCCGCTCGCGATCTACAAGGGTATGTAGATGCACTCCTCTCTCTCGTTGCTAGATGACTCCATAGATTGATCTTGGTGATGCGTAGAAAATTTTAAATTTCTGCTACGATCGCCAACAGGCCGTTTCCAGCTCGTGTTAACTTTCGGCCTTCTGAGGGCCCATTTATTCTTGGGCTCATTTCTAGAATTCGGTTAGTTACGGTCTGTTACTGGCGTGTTCCATTTGTGGGCCAAATTAAGCCCGTGGTTACATTCGGCCCGTTTGTGGCTTGTTAACCCGTTGGGCTGTTTTCATAGCGTTATCAAATACGGCCTATTAACGGCCCGTTATGGTCCACGAATAATACGGCCCATGTTTGGCGAAAGAATGATACGCCCCGTAGAAGGCCCATGGATACTACGGCCCGTAGAAGACCAATGGATCCTATGGCCCGTAGAAGGCCCATGGATCATACGGCCCGTAGAAAGTCCATGGATCCTACGGCCCGTAGAAGGCCCATGGATCCTACGGCCCGTAGAAGGCCCATGGATCCTACGGCCCGCAGGAGGCCTATGGTTACAATATTCCTTGTGTTGCCCAAAATAGGTTATTGTGGCCACTAGAAAAACGCGGAAAAAGAACTACAGTGACTACAAGCAAACAACTAAACAAGACAATAAGGAAATACATAAGCAAGCAACTAACGCTAGCCTATTACATCTATTACACATATTAATAAGCTTAGCAAGCTTATTAAGTTTGCCTGTTTGGCGCTAAAATCCTCCATTGCTTGCTATTGCACCAGAAAGTATGCATCTGAATGCTCCAGGGACTTCCGCGGTCCTTCCGCTTCTTGTCGCAGCACAGCTGATCGATGTCTTCCAGCTTGTAATTGAGACTCAAGAAACCGAACTGATTCAGACAGTGAGTTTGAATAGCTTGTGCAAGCGGTAGTGACCAGTAACTCGAACAGTAAACCAAGACAGGACTTTAGGTTGCCTCACTGTCTTCAAGATAGTTTTCCTTGGCTGTTTTATCAGCTTTGTTGGAGACCAACAAGGATGTCTCACGATCCTAAACCTTATCTGCATTACTTCCTTTATCATTTCTTAATAAGGCACTCTTCCCCAATATTCTGTTAGCATTCTAAAAGAAGAAACAAGCAGACACATAACAGATTTAGCATGTACTAGTATATGAAACTCATTTCGGTGAACCAGTTCATTAGTAAGGTGGACAAGATTAAACTACCAAGTCTTCGATTGCTAAGTAGTACATTATAAAACCATCAAACCAACATATATCTATGTCCTATGGTCACTGCATTGTCTTGCCAAATCAAAATAGAGACACGGTTCAAATCATATCAGTTCAAGAGAAAGAAGCACTGAAAGAATACAAAGCGTGGGAAACTACACGGCACAACAAGATTTCAGATGGGTACCACGGGTCTACATGTACAACAACACTATTGGCCCTGTTATGATGCTAGTAATGTGCATGATATGAGAAGTCAAATGTATACACAATTGAAATTGAAATCAACAGAGCTATTTATAAGAGCAAACCTGTTAAAGAAACATGCGTAAACATACCTGTCGTGCCATTGGAGTTTACACTGGATCATTCAATTTAAAAATAAGTTTGTATGAGTAAATACAGTGATACAAGAGCAAAGCAGTATGCATGATAGAAATGGAATCTTAAATGAGAACAGTTGTTCTTCAGGTTTAAGCACTTGTTCGACATGAACAGAGTACAGTAAGACGCAAGCATATAGTACTTAAAATAAAATGAGCTCATAGACCTTACCACATTCTTGGTTCGGGACCAGTAAAGAACAAGGCGTTCCTAGTCATCGTCCAGTAAATGTGTCTCGGGAGAACATAAGGGAATTTGATGAGTTTCTTTGCCAGTGAAGTACATTTTCTTCAGGTAATTCCGATACTGCCACCAAGAATTCTTGAAGATAGCAGAGGTATTACCACAGGTTACATCATCCTGAGTTTCCAAAACGGTCCTTATCTATTGAGAAAAATGGGAAAATTTGCTGTATTATAACCATGAATAACATTAGTCACACATAACTCCTGGAGAAACACCTGCAACTGGCATTTTCCTTCATCTTCAGTATAATATTTCCATGATGGGAAGATACGCACATAGGATTTAACAACATCAAATGCGATAGATGCTAAACTATGAATGGCTGGTTGTGCTTCCTCCACAGGAATAGGTGTACTAATTGGTGGAGTTGGGGTTCGCCGTGGTAGTACTGGCGCTTTGGGCACTGGAGCTGTCTTACTAACTGCTCTTGTTTGGGAGCTCTGTGGTGGAGATGGTGATGTGTCAATAGGAACTGGGTTACTATCTGCTGGGGTTGGGGTTAGATTGGGTGAAGCTGGTTCTCTGTCCATCGCAGTAGGGGTAAAATCTGCGAGAGTCTGGTGTTGGGGAACGTAGTAATTTCAAAAAAAAATCCTACGCACACGCAAGATCATGGTGATGCATAGCAACGAGAGGGGAGAGTGTTGTCCACGTACCCTCGTAGACCGACAGCGGAAGCGTTATTACAACGCGGTTGATGTAGTCGTACGTCTTCACGATCCGACCGATCAAGTACCGAACGCACGGCACCTCCGAAGTTCTACACACGTTCAGCTCGATGACGTCCCTCGAACTCCGATCCAGTCGAGTGTTGAGGGAGAGTTTCGTCAGCACGACGGCGTGGTGACGATGATGATGTTCCACCGACGCAGGGCTTCGCCTAAGCTCCGCGACGGTATTATCAAGGTGTAATCTGGTGGAGGGGGGCACCGCACACGGCTAAAATATCGTATATCAAGTGTGTTTAGAGGTGCCCCCCTGCCCCCGTATATAAAGGAGCAAGGGGAAGGCCGGCTGCCTATGGGCGCGCCAAAGAGAGGGGGGGAGTCCTGCTCCTAGTAGGAGTAGGACTCCCCTTTCCTAGTCCTACTAGGAAAAGAAGGGGGGAAGGAAAGAGAGGGAGAGGGAGAGGGAAAGGGGGCTGCGCCCCCCTCTCCTAGTCCAACTAGGACTCCTCCTGGGAAGGGGCGCACCATCTCCTGGCTGCTGCCCTCTCTCTTCCCTCAAGGCCCACTAAGGCCCAATACTTCCCCGGGGGGTTCCGGTAACCCTCCGGCACTCCGGTTTAATCCGAAACTTCTCCGGAACACTTCCGGTGTCCGAATATAGTCGTCCAATATATCAATCTTTACGTCTCGACCATTTCGAGACTCCTCGTCATGTCCGTGATCACATCCGGGACTCCGAACAACCTTCGGTACATCAAAACATATAAACTCATAATAAAACTGTCATCGTAACTTTAAGCGTGCGGACCCTTTGGGTTCGAGAACTATGTAGACATGACTGAGAAACCTCTCCGGTCAATAACCAATAGCGGAACCTGGATGCCCATATTGGCTCCCACATATTCTACGAAGATCTTTATCGGTCAGACCGCATAACAACATACGTTGTTCCCTTTGTCATCGGTATGTTACTTGCCCGAGATTCGATCGTCGGTATCTCGATACCTAGTTCAATCTCGTTACCGGCAAGTCTCTTTACTCGTTCCGTAATACATCATCCCGCAACTAACTCATTAGTCACAATGCTTGCAAGGCTTATAGTGATGTGCATTACCGAGTGGGCCCAGAGATACCTCTCCGACAATCGGAGTGACAAATCCTAATCTCGAAATACGCCAACCCAACAAGTACCTTTGGAGACACCTGTAGAGCACCTTTATAATCACCCAGTTACGTTGTGACGTTTGGTAGCACACAAAGTGTTCCTCCAGTAAACGGGAGTTGCATAATCTCATAGTCATAGGAACATGTATAAGTCATGAAGAAAGCAATAGCAACATACTAAACGATCGGGTGCTAAGCTAACGTAATGGGTCATGTCAATCACGTCATTCTCCTAATGAGGTGATCCCATTAATCAAATGACAACTCATGTCTATGGCTAGGAAACATAACCATCTTTGATTAACGAGCTAGTCAAGCAGAGGCATACTAGTGACACTCTGTTTGTCTATGTATTCACACATGTATTATGTTTCCGGTTAATACAATTCTAGCATGAATAATAAACATTTATCATGATATAAGGAAATATATAATACTTTATTATTGCCTCTAGGCCATATTTCCTTCAGTCTCCCACTTGCACTAGAGTCAATAATCTAGATTACATAGTAATGATTCTTACACCCATGGAGTCTTGGTGCTGATCATGTTTTGCTCGTAGAAGAGGCTTAGTCAACGGATCTGCTACATTCACATCCGTATGTATCTTGCAAATTTCTATGTCTCCCACCTGGACTAAATCCCGGATGGAATTGAAGCGTCTTCTGATGTGCTTGGTTCTCTTGTGAAATCTGGATTCCTTTGCTAAGGCAATTGCACCAGTATTATCACAAAAGATTTTCATTGGTCCCGATGTACTAGGTATGACACCTAGATCGGATATGAACTCCTTCATCCAGACTCCTTCATTCGCTGCTTCCGAAGCAGCTATGTATTCCGCTTCACACGTAGATCCCGCCACGACACTTTGCTTGGAACTGCACCAACTGACAGCTCCACCGTTCAATGTAAATACGTATCCGGTTTGCGATTTCGAATCGTCCGGATCAGTGTCAAAGCTTGCATCAACGTAACCCCTTACGATGAGCTCTTTGTCACCTCCATATACGAGAAACATATCCTTAGTCCTTTTCAGGTATTTCAGGATGTTCTTGACCGCTGTCCAGTGATCCACTCCTGGATTACTTTGGTACCTCCCTGCTAAACTTATAGCTAGGGACACATCAGGTCTGGTACACAGCATTGCATACATGATAGAGCCTATGGCTGAAGCATAGGGAACATCTTTAATTTTCTCTCTATCTTCTGCAGTGGTCGGGCATTGAGTCTTACTCAATCTCACACCTTGTAGTACAGGCAAGAACCCTTTCTTTGCTCGATCCATTTTGAACTTCTTCAAAACTTTGTCAAGGTATGTGCTTTGTGAAAGTCTAATTAAGCGTCTTGATCTATCTCTATAGATCTTAATGCCTAATATATATGCAGCTTCACCGAGGTCTTTCATTGAAAAACTCTTATTCAAGTATCCCTTTATGCTATCCAGAAATTCTATATCATTTCCAATCAGTAATATGTCATCCACATATAATATCAGAAATGCTATCGAGCTCCCACTCACTTTCTTGTAAATACAGGCTTCTCCAAAAGTCTGTATAAAACCAAATGCTTTGATCACACTATCAAAGCGTTTATTCCAACTCCGAGAGGCTTGCACCAGTCCATAAATGGATCGCTGGAGCTTGCACACTTTGTTAGCTCCCTTTGGATCGACAAAACCTTCCGGTTGCATCATATACAACTCTTCTTCCAGAAATCCATTCAGGAACGCAGTTTTGACATCCATTTGCCAAATTTCATAATCATAAAATGCGGCAATTGCTAACATGATTCGGACAGACTTAAGAATCGCTACGGGTGAGAAGGTCTCATCGTAGTCAATTCCTTGAACTTGTCGAAAACCTTTCGCAACAAGTCGAGCTTTATAGACAGTAACATTACCATCAGCGTCAGTCTTCTTCTTAAAGATCCATTTATTTTCAATGGCTTGCCGACCATCGGGCAAGTCAACCAAAGTCCATACTTTGTTCTCATACATGGATCCCATCTCGGATTTCATGGCTTCAAGCCATTTTGCAGAATCTGGGCTCACCATCGCTTCTTCATAGTTCGTAGGTTCGCCATGGTCTAGTAACATGACCTCCAGAACAGGATTACCGTACCACTCTGGTGCGGATCTTGATCTAGTTGACCTACGAAGTTCAGTAATAACTTGATCTGAAGTTTCATGATCATTATCATTAACTTCCTCACTACTTGGTGTAGGTGTCGCAGAAATTGATCTCTGCGATGATCTACTTTCCAATAAGGGAGCAGGTACAGTTACCTCATCAAGTTCTACTTTCCTCCCACTCACATCTTTCGAGAGAAACTCCTTCTCTAGAAAAGATCCATTTCTAGCAACAAATATCTTGCCTTCGGATCTGTGATAGAAGGTGTACCCAACGGTCTCCTTTGGGTATCCTATGAAGACACATTTCTCCGATTTAGGCTCGAGCTTATCAGGTTGAAGTTTCTTCACATAAGCATCGCAACCCCAAACTTTAAGATACAACAACTTTGGTTTCTTGCCAAACCATAGTTCAAAAGGCGTCGTCTCAACGGATTTCGATGGTGTCCTATTTAGAGTGAATGCAGTCGTCTCTAAAGCATAACCCCAAAACGATAGCGGTAAATCAGTAAGAGACATCATAGTTCGCACCATATCTAATAAAGTACGATTACGACGATCAGACACACCATTACGCTGTGGTGTTCCGGGTGGCGTGAGTTGCGAAACTATTCCGCATTGTTTCAAATGTAGACCAAACTCGTAACTCAAATATTCTCCTCCACGATCAGATCGTAGGAATTTTATTTTCTTGTTACGATGATTTTCAACTTCACTCTGGAATTCTTTGAACTTTTCAAATGTTTCAGACTTATGTTTCATTAAGTAGATATACCCATATCTGCTCAAATCATCTGTGAAGGTGAGAAAATAACGATATCCGCCACGAGCTTCAATATTCATCGGACCACATACATCTGTATGTATGATTTCCAACAAATCTGTTGCTCTCTCCATAGTTCCGGAGAACGGTGTTTTGGTCATCTTGCCCATAAGGCACGGTTCGCAAGTACCAAGTGATTCAAAATCAAGTGATTCCAAAATTCCATCAGTATGGAGTTTCTTCATGCGCTTTACACCGATATGACCCAAACGGCAGTGCCACAAATAAGTTGCACTGTCATTATTAACTCTGCATCTTTTGGCTTCAACATTATGAATATGTGTATCACTACTATCGAGATTCATTAAAAATAGACCACTCTTCAAGGGTGCATGACCATAAAATATATTATTCATATAAATAGAACAACCATTATTCTCTGATTTAAATGAATAACCGTCTCGCATTAAACAAGATCCAGATATAATGTTCATGCTCAACGCTGGCACCAAATAACAATTATTTAGGTCTAAAACTAATCCCGAAGGTAGATGTAGAGGTAGCGTGCCGACGGCGATCACATCGACTTTGGAACCATTTCCCACGCGCATCGTCACCTCGTCCTTAGCCAAATTTCGCTTAATCCGTAGCCCCTGTTTCGAGTTGCAAATATTAGCAACAGAACCAGTATCAAATACCCAGGTGCTACTGCGAGTATTAGTAAGGTACACATCAATAACATGTATATCACGTATACCTTTGTTAACCTTGCCATCCTTCTTATCCGCCAAATACTTGGGGCAGTTCCGCTTCCAGTGGCCAGTCTGCTTACAGTAGAAACACTCAGTTTCAGGCTTAGGTCCAGACTTGGATTTCTTCTCCTGAACAACAACTTGCTTGCTGTTCTTCTTGAAGTTCCCTTTCTTCTTCCCTTTGCCCTTTTTCTTGAAACTAGTGGTTTTACTGACCATCAACACTTGATACTCCTTTTTGATTTCTACCTCCGCTGCCTTTAGCATTGCGAAGAGCTCGGGAATCGTCTTATCCATCCCTTGCATGTTATAGTTCATCACGAAGCTCTTGTAGCTTGGTGGCAGTGATTGAAGTATTCTGTCAATGACGCAATCATCCGGAAGTTGAACTCCCAGTTGAATCAAGTGATTATTATACCCAGACATTCTGAGTATATGCTCACTGACAGAACTATTCTCTTCCATCTTGCAGCTATAGAACTTATTGGAGACTTCATATCTCTCAATCCGGGCATTTGCTTGAAATATTAACTTCAACTCCTGGAACATCTCATATGCTCCATGACGTTCAAAACGTCGTTGAAGTCCCGGTTCTAAGCCGTAAAGCATGGCACACTGAACTATTGAGTAGTCATCAGCTTTGCTTTGCCAGACGTTCATAACTTCTGGCGTAGCTCTTGCAGGAGGCCTGGCACCTAGCGGTGCTTCCAGGACGTAATTCTTCTGTGCAGCAATGAGGATAATCCTCAAGTTACGGACCCAGTCCGTGTAATTGCTACCATCATCTTTCAACTTAGCTTTCTCAAGGAACGCATTAAAATTCAACGGCACAACAGCACGGGCCATATATCTACAATTAACATAGACAAGCAAGATACTATCAGGTACTAAGTTCATGATAAATTTAAGTTCAATTAATCATATTACTTAAGAAATCCCACTTAGATAGACATCTCTCTAATCATCTAAGTGATTACGTGATCCAAAGCAACTAAACCATGTCCGATTAACACGTGAGATGAAGTAGTTTCAATGGTGAACATCACTATGTTGATCATATCTACTATATGATTCACGCTCGACCTTTCGGTCTCTGTGTTCCGAGGCCATATCTGTACATATGCTAGGCTCGTCAAGTTTAACCTGAGTATTCCGCGTGTGCAACTGTTTTGCACCCGTTGTATTTGAACGTAGAGCCTATCACACCCGATTAACACGTGGTGTCTCAACACGAAGAACTTTTGCAACGGTGCATACTCAGGGAGAACACTTTTATCTTGAAATTTTAGTGAGAGATCATCTTATAATGCTACCGTCAATCAAAGCAAGATAAGATGCATAAAGGATTAACATCACATGCAATCAATATAAATGATATGATATGGCCATCATCATCTTGTGCTTGTGATCTCCATCTCCGAAGCACCGTGCTTGTGATCTCCATCTCCGAAGCACCATCATGATCACCATCGTCACCGGCTCGACACCTTGATCTCCATCGTAGTATCTTTGTCGTCTCGCCAACTTATTGCTTTTACGACTATCGCTACCGCTTAGTGATAAAGTAAAACTATTACATGGCGATTGCATCTCATACAATAAAGCGACAACCATATGGCTCCTGCCAGTTGCCGATAACTCGGTTACAAAACATGAGCATCTCATACAACACATTATATCACATCATGTCTTGACCATATCACATCACAACATGCCCTGCAAAAACAAGTTAGACGACCTCTACTTTGTTGTTGCATATTTTATGTGGCTGCTACGGGCTTAGCAAGAACCGTTCTTACCTACGCATCAAAACCACAACGATAGTTTGTCAAGTTGGTGCTGTTTTAACCTTCGCAAGGACCGGGCGTAGCCACACTCGGTTCAACTAAAGTGAGAGAGACAGACACCTGCCAGTCACCTTTAAGCAACGAGTGCTCCGAACGGTGAAACCAGTCTCGCGTAAGCGTACGCGTAATGTCGGTCCGGGCCGCTTCATCTCACAATACCGCTGAACCAAAGTATGACATGCTGGTAAGCAGTATGACTTATATCGCCCACAACTCACTTGTGTTCTACTCGTGCATAGCATCAACGCATAAAACCAGGCTCGGATGCCACTGTTGGGGAACGTAGTAATTTCAAAAAAAATTCCTACGCACACGCAAGATCATGGTGATGCATAGCAACGAGAGGGGAGAGTGTTGTCCACGTACCCTCGTAGACCGACAGCGGAAGCGTTATTACAACGCGGTTGATGTAGTCGTACGTCTTCACGATCCGACCGATCAAGTACCGAACGCACGGCACCTCCGAAGTTCTACACACGTTCAGCTCGATGACGTCCCTCGAACTCCTATCCAGCCGAGTGTTGAGGGAGAGTTTCGTCAGCACGACGGCGTGGTGACGATGATGATGTTCCACCGACGCAGGGCTTCGCCTAAGCTCCACGATGGTATTATCGAGGTGTAATCTGGTGGAGGGGGGCACCGCACACGGCTAAAATATCGTATATCAAGTGTGTTTAGAGGTGCCCCCCTGCCCCCGTATATAAAGGAGCAAGGGGAAGGCCGGCTGCCTATGGGCGCGCCAAAGAGAGGGGGGGAGTCCTGCTCCTAGTAGGAGTAGGACTCCCCTTTCCTAGTCCTACTAGGAAAAGAAGGGGGGAAGGAAAGAGAGGGAGAGGGAAAAGGGGCTGCGCCCACCTCTCCTAGTCCAACTAGGACTCCTCCTGGGAGGGGGCGCACCACCTCCTGGCTGCTGCCCTCTCTCTTCCCTCAAGGCCCACTAAGGCCCAATACTTCCCCGGGGGGTTCCGGTAACCCTCCGGCACTCCGGTTTAATCCGAAACTTCTCCGGAACACTTCCGGTGTCCGAATATAGTCGTCCAATATATCAATCTTTACGTCTCGACCATTTCGAGACTCCTCGTCATGTCCGTGATCACATCCGGGACTCCGAACAACCTTCGGTACATCAAAACATATAAACTCATAATAAAACTGTCATCGTAACTTTAAGCGTGCGGACCCTTTGGGTTCGAGAACTATGTAGACATGACCGAGACACCTCTCCGGTCAATAACCAATAGCGGGACCTGGATGCCCATATTGGCTCCCACATATTCTACGAAGATCTTTATCGGTCAGACCGCATAACAACATACGTTGTTCCCTTTGTCATCGGTATGTTACTTGCCCGAGATTCGATCGTCGGTATCTCGATACCTAGTTCAATCTCGTTACCGGCAAGTCTCTTTACTCGTTCCGTAATACATCATCCCGCAACTAACTCATTAGTCACAATGCTTGCAAGGCTTATAGTGATGTGCATTACCGAGTGGGCCCAGAGATACCTCTCCGACAATCGGAGTGACAAATCCTAATCTCGAAATACGCCAACCCAACAAGTACCTTTGGAGACACCTGTAGAGCACCTTTATAATCACCCAGTTACGTTGTGACGTTTGGTAGCACACAAAGTGTTCCTCCGGTAAACGGGAGTTGCATAATCTCATAGTCATAGGAACATGTATAAGTCATGAAGAAAGCAATAGCAACATACTAAACGATCGGGTGCTAAGCTAACGTAATGGGTCATGTCAATCACGTCATTCTCCTAATGAGGTGATCCCGTTAATCAAATGACAACTCATGTCTATGGCTAGGAAACATAACCATCTTTGATTAACGAGCTAGTCAAGCAGAGGCATACTAGTGACACTCTGTTTGTCTATGTATTCACACATGTATTATGTTTCCGGTTAATACAATTCTAGCATGAATAATAAACATTTATCATGATATAAGGAAATATATAATACTTTATTATTGCCTCTAGGGCATATTTCCTTCATCTGGGTTATGTGTGGTAGGGCTTGTTCTCGTGCATGTACAACTGGGGTGCTATCTCCACCAAGCGGTAGCACTGTTTTATTTGAAGACCGTGTTTTTACTCCGCTAGATACTGCCATCACCCACTCCAATTCAAATGGCTGATAAACAGGAAACATAGTTGAATGTACAGACATTGTATGAGAGACAGATGCAATAGATAGTGTGGAAAAAAGAGGGCATTAAATAGTTGACATGTATATTGTTTAACTAAAACGGATAGCATGACATAGTTTCACATATATGATGTCTATCTAAAGTGGATAGCATAGCATAACATAATTCAAAGATATGATGACTAACTAAATAGGATTGCATGACATAATTCACATATATGTTATCTAAGTAACTAGGATCGCATGATTTAATTCACATATGTGATTTATATGCTAAGCGGAGGGCATTCGCATATATGATGTCTGAACTAAGAACATGGTGTTGAATATTGTGTATATGATGTCTAAACTATGCAATGCAAGACACCATATGCATGATATGAGCAGTAGAACCGTGCCAAGTTAGAGCATACACCTCGGTGGGGGAATAGGACTGGTCATCTATCTCTGAACCCATCTCTGAGGAGCTATCGGGACCCAGCAAGAGATCTGCTTCGACAGGTAGCACTGTCTGCTCTGAAGGCCTTGTTTTCACTCCAGATTTTTCCATCACCCACTCAAATGGCTGATTCACAGGAAGAGTAGTTTAATGTACAAACATTGTCGACAAATGGAAATTTAATGAAGAAAATGATGGGCTAGATATCATTCAAATATATGATGCCTGGTTAAACAGGATGGCATTGCACATTTCACATATATTAAGTCGTTAGCTGAGTCAAGATAATAGTAAACAAAGACTTAGCGAGAACACTTACGTCGAGGCCACCATCACTGTCACCTTGATCTGAGGCACAACAACCTTCTGAGGCTTGGAGGCGGTCTACTTAGGCTGCTTCTCAATGGAGCTCTCCGCCTCGGTACGCACGCGCTTCGAGCTGCGAGTCTTTCGCCCCGAAGAAGTCGGCTGTTGGGTTGCTCTCGCTTTGCCACTTGGATCGTGCAGCACTTTGGAGCGAGGCTCTTTAGGGACCTCATACGACGGCGAGGACTCGGCATGCCCCCTCCTCGGAGCTCTCGTCCTCGTTGCTCTCAGTGTACTGGCGCGCGGTGTCAGTCATCACGTCCTCCTCCTCTGAGTACTGGCGCGCGGTGTCAGTCATCACGTCCTCGGGCGACCGATCGACCACTGGGATATCAGAGATCATATGCTAAAAACTCTGAAGGAACATTGGTCTTGGCGCCATTCGATGAGTCCTTCTTGACAATCATTGACCGACAAGTGAAGATGTGTTTGAAGAGACCCCAATGGGGATGACAACTGAGGAAATTCTCTCTCTCGCACACACACACACACACACACACAGAGAGAGAGAGAGAGAGAGAGAGAGAGAGAGAGAGAGATGAAAGCTAAAAGGTAGATGATGGCGTTTGAGGGGAAGATGGTGGAGCTGCGCACCAAAATAATCAAGGAATGCCTGAAAGAAAGGATGGGGAGGCATCGAGAAACCTCTCTTGATGTGGGTGACCAGAAGGACGCGCTCATACTCCTGCGGCGCCGGCTTGACCTCCCCTGCCTTCGGACGGCGCCAGCCGTCTTGCGGGATGGGCCCCTCCGCAGCGAGGTCTTCCAGCCGCTTGGCTGTAGATGTGCGTGGGGATCCAACCCCTACGCACCCCAGCCGTCACGCTGGAGCCCGAGGAGGTGGCCTTCCATGCCTTCTTCGTCTTCTCTGCCTTGGTCGTGGACTCCTTCGCCATGGCGCCAGGCGCCCTGCACGCTCGACTTGAGAGGAGAAGCGGAGGAGTCGAGATGGAGAGAAGGAGATCTGGAGGTCTAACCCCAGCCCCCAACCCTTTTATGTCTCTGACAAAATCACATGCCGGATCTCACGCCATAGATCTCTGTATAGACGGCGCACGCAGCGGGTGCCGTGCAGAGGAACCACAGCACGTGGCGGATTTCATGGGCGAAAATTGAGGCATCGTGACCCCGCTTTCCCCACTAGCCCACGTCGTTACCGCTTCCGCGCGCGCATGCACAAATTTTAATTACACGACTTCTAGGGTTTCCGAATAACACTAGCTACCTACGTCCACGGTTAAGGCGATAATAATTGTTGCTAGATTAACTTTTGGGTTGTGTGAGGGAAGAGACTTAATTAAAAATCTCTAGCCCCACACTAAACTTTATCAATACGCGTGACCCCCTAGAAGATTGATCATCTTCATCGCCATCTTATGTTTGCCACAGTTCAGTATTCTTGACTATAATGAAGCCCAAAGAACTGTTAGCAGATCCGGTAGCCAGAGCCGATCAATTGTCAGAACTTTGTAAAAAGCTACATCATGTCGTCAATGAACTGATTCGAAGCAACACTCCAGGGAAGCATAGCAAGAACATCAAACCCTTACATCCAAATGTGATCTAGATCGAAACCTGTACCTACTCATAGAACCGCTCTTGATGCCATTCTTGGGAAACATGGTAGAAAACAAAAAAATCACCCTACTATCAATCAGGAACACTATGAAGATGCAATAAACGGTTCGGATCCGATCATTACCGACTCCGAATTGTAGCGGAAGTAGACGAGCGGTGTAGATCGTACTTGGATTCTATCGTACTGTAGATGAACAATCCCGCTTACTGCCCACGAACAGTCCCTCGAATGGTAGACCGAAAGCACAACCTCTCCACAAATTGCAAGCGCACGGTCTTCACAATCCGACAGCGCTTCGCCATTCAGAGCTAATCGTCGCTAGAGAATTAGAGGGAGAAGATTAGAACTGCACTGGGCATTTAATTATGAGGAATAGAGGATTTAGTTCTAGCTCTAACTAGATCAACTAGGACCAACTAGAACTAAAGACTAGAGGAGGCTCCAAAACTTGTGTATTAATTGTGCCAAGACCTGTAGTACATATATGTTGGAGGGGAGAGGCAGGGGCACCACAATGGGGGAAGGAATCCTCCCCCCTTGGACGGCCAAGAGGAGGGGGATTCCCCCTCCAATTCGGCCTCCCCTTCCCCTTTCCATGGGGAGAAGGGGGTGCACCCCTTATGGGCCCAAGTGGCCCAAGTAGTCTTCGACCACTTGTCTTTTAAGGTCTGTTGATATTTAAACATTAAAGCCTCCTAAGTATAATTAGAGCCTTTTATTATTAATTTGACATCATCGAAAACATTTTCCAGCTATATATTGTTTATCAGAAATACCTGGTATTTGTTGATAAACTCCTAAACCCTTTCGGTGACCCCGGAACGCTTCCGGTTCCTCTGAGAACTATTTCGACTATTAGTGAAACTATTTCACAAATATATTCTCATCATTCTCTTCCTACTAAACACTCAGCTAATCATGATTACCATAAGCTTCTGACCCTGTAGGTTTGGTAAACATACACATGAACGAAACCCCTTTCGTTCAATGACCGATAGCGGAACCATGGACGTCCATATCGATCTCTATGAGTACACGAATGACATTCAAGTGAACCTTTGGTTACCATGTTCTATTCCCTTTGCTTCGCGATACTTTACAAAACCCAAGGTGAGATGAATTGGTATGCTCTTGAGTCATCACCATGCTCACTATGCCGGTCTCCTCGTTACAGGTTTTGTCGGGGATATACCATGCGGTATGACCCGGCCGGAAGTATGACCCGGCCAGACTTGGCGGCTCACAGAGACCCGGCCGGACTTGGCGGCTCACAGAGACCCGGCGAGTATTTGGTGACTTACTGATAACCCCAACGGCGGGTCAGATAGAAGACAAGGCCCAAGGCCCAGAAGGCCGGCTCACGTTTATGATGGGCCGGGTTAAGAAGAAAGGGATGACGAATATTTCCTTTACAAGGAAGCAAGACCGGGACTTGTAATTAACTTGTAAGATAAGATAGACTAGTCCTAGTCCTACTAGGACTCGGCATGTAACCCGCCCCTCTAACTTATATAAGGAGGGGCAGGGCTCCCCAAAGAGGGACAAGCACCAAGAAACAATCTCTAGGGCTAGACACAAAGAGCCGGCTTACCGGCGACTCTCTCATAAGCATAATGAGACCTAGCCTCAAACAGCACGTAGGGTTGTTACCGGATGATGTTTCCCGGGGCCCGAAGCTGTCTAAACCTTTGTCTTGTGCGTTGATCCGCCCTGCGTCTCTCATCCCAATCAACCCCTCTCAAGCTACTACATAGATGCGCTGGCCTCACGACTAAGTCCTTACACCTAGGACATCTGACGTGTTAATTCCACGACAGGTTTCCTTCTTCTTTCTCGTTGACATGTTCCGACATCCATGTGACATACTCACCTGTGTTTGGCCAAACGATGATGGATGCCATCACATCGAGAGGGCCCTAAGAATATATATCCATTGTGGGAGGAGCAAATTCCACTCTCGAGCTATCCAGTCCATTGTAAATCTTTCCGATGAGCCTATGAGTTGTTATAATCACGTGTTACAAGTGATATTTGAGCAACCCCAAAGTCCATCGTACAGTAAGAAGTGTTTGTGATACTCTCATGGTATAAGGAACTAAATAAAACATTAACTCTCTGTGTTATAACAACTGACTTCTAACGATCTCAAAGTATAATAAACAAGTTTGGGTCGATGGAATATGATCGTTCTTCTAACGTCATAATCTCAATGTTGTTTTAGGACTATCATTACACTTAACGATATCGTAAGATCCGAAAACATGACCACCAACAACACATGTAGTCTTAGAGGTGACACTTCGAATCTCATTTTGATGTTTATTATTCCACATTTGCATTGACGTTTCCACTGAATCACATATTCTAGGATCATAGCGGCTATAGAATAGAATATAAACTCTTAATTATAAACATGGAAATATAATAACAAAATATTATTGCCTCTAGGGCATATTTTCAAAAAGATCTAGTTCCTCTAATCCTAATAATTAGAAGCCCAGTGTGGTTCTAATCTCCTCCCTCTAATTCGCAGGCGATGATTAGCTCTAGACACCGAAGCACTGCCGGATCGTGAAGACCGTACACTTGCAATCTATGGAGAGGTCGTGCTTTCGGTCTTCCGTTCCAGGGACTGTTAGTGGGCGGTTCGCTGGATTGTTCATCTACTGTTAGAGGGTTTTCAATTACAATATATAACGACTCTTCTTTGACTGCAACTCGGGGTTGGTAACGATCCAATCCAAACCACATCTTCATAGTGTTCTTGGGTGATCGTAGGGCAAAAATTTTATGTGTTCTACTCCGTTTCCCAACACAGCATGCATCCCAAAGTATTAATTTCATAAGGAACATAGTAACACAACAAGCAAGGTGACATAATGTATATAGAAGAAAACCTAGCAATAAAATAATCCCCATTGGTTTACCCTTAGTGGCTGTCACAGCCCTAGAATATTTGAATGTAAATAGTTGCATTTATAATGATCATGCATCCTGTCTAAATTCAAGAAAATTTGAATTGAGTAATTTTCAAAAGCCTCAAATTAAATAAATGGGAAAAACCGTAAAATCTCATTTAGTGTTTCCAAAAAGTTCTTATTAAATGTTTGGAAATTTTGGTAAGAGTTATGACCCAACCCAAATTTTGGGAACATTATAAGGAATTATTTTTGGGACTTGGAATTTAAATCAGTATGTATTTGCATTTGGGTTTATATTCATAATAAATAGAATATAAATTCAATACCCCTGAAATAAATTATGTTCATTTGGAGAAGTCCATTGAGTAACATAAAATAGTTCAGAGAAGTTTGGCACTGGTTTGAATTTAGATTTAAACTTAGAACAATGTCAAATGAATTAAAATAGAAAAAGGAGCGGACTTACCTATGCACACAGCACAGCCCACCAGAGCCCAACTTCCAGGAGCTTCTTCAAGCTCCTGCCAGTAGGAGCAGCTGCGTGCTTGCACGCGCGCGCTCGAGGAGGCCAGCTCCTAACTACCTGTTCCACAGAGCCCGCCCCCTAAAGGTGAATGCCTTTTGTATTGTCACACGGCTTACGTAGCAGTACGGCGAGTTTATGAATTTTGTTGTGTTACAGTGTTCATGCTCGGCTTATCTCTACGTAAATCGTGACCATGTGATTTGCCACTTGGTGTATTCATCAATACTCGACAACGTGTGTTTTTCCTGCATTACTATGGCTCTCAAATTCAGTCTAGCAGTTGCGCAAAGGACATGATGCAACAGCCTTATAATTAATTCGGACAATCCGGAGGCGATTGGATACCATGAAGGATGTTGGACGGTCAGCGGATGCAGCGGTGGCAACTTTTGATGATTGTTTTCATTTTTCTTGTGATTTCCCTTGTTACTAGATTAGAAGATTGTAATAGAGAAGCAAATAAAATTGCTCACAAGCTCACTAGGTGAGCTAGATTTTCTTTTACTTTTGATTGGTTTGAGGAGCCCTTACCTGAAATGGCACCGATCCTCATAAACGATGTGTTGCTTATTTCCAATGAATAAAGTTTTGGGGATTTTTTTTACGCACGGGCCTTCTACTAGTAACCCTAGCATCCTAGCCCTCCTGAGTAATGTACATTTTGTGATGTTTAAATTGATAACATTAGAGATGGAATGAAAATAAATGATACTATTAGGTTAAAGAATCTGAAACAAAAAATATTCTTTTGTTAGTTTTGTTGAAACAAAACAAAAGTTATTTTATCATTACAAATGATGTACCTCTGTTTGATTTGCTGTGGTTCTGGTAGAGATATCCTTATATAATTTGCTATACGGAATTGCCTCACATACGATGAAAGCTCGTCCGATTTGGTACGATAGTGCAATCCACCGTGAACCCACCTTGAGCCAGCGTTGATCAACGGTGGCCCTGCTACTTCGTACAGAAATCATACAAATACTATCATACGTGTAGCAACGCTCTTTGCTATATTAATGCAATTAATTTGCAAATTAATGATGTTTAACTTGGCAGAGAGTTATGACTATTAATTTGTTACCCCACAAAAAAACTGGTATTAATTTGTTCTCAAAAAGTAGGAGCATTTACGCCATGTCCATTATAAAAGGCTCGCCATTTCATCTCTTCTCCCTCAAAAGTCACAACTCACCATTCCGCCAACAACAAGACTACAAATTCCTCTATCAGTATCAACACATCATCTAGCTAAAGATGAGGGCCACCCTAACGCTGCTTCTACCTCTCGCATTCCTCCTCCTCGTGCTAGCACCAGGTACGTGCCCATTTGTCCATGTAATGCCTACGTTTCTTCACAAATTAAATGGATAGTAGCTACAAATTAAACTGCGGCCATGCATGCATGGTGTTTATATCCCACTAATTCTCGTATTCTTCTCTGCTGCAGCTAAGGCGAGTTATTATGATTGTACAAGCCATATCGTTGGGTGCAAGGACAAACCTGAGCCGCCTTGTCCGTGCGACCGTGCAGAGTGTAGCTTCGACAGCCGTGTAGCGTACGCTCAGCTTGGGTGCCCGAAAGATGCGACCAGCTGCTCTTGGACAGGACAGTGCATGAATCAGGGGTGCAACTTCACCTACTGCGTATATAGATGAGATAGGCGGGCATGTCAACCTGATAGAATAATAAAGATGATATCATGGATGGCAATGCAGTATGTAGTTCTGTTCGCTGCAAACTGATGTACCTGACTGGTGAATTATTTACATGCCTACCATGGATATGTCTCGTTTTTCATATTATCCCAAAATAAAAAGTGTTTACTTTAGAGTCAATTACATCACAAGTGTCTGAACTTGGCGAGAAAAGTCAGTTTGGTACTAAAACTTGCGGCATACATTGAACCAGCGACAAAACTTGGCTTGGGCGTGCATTTACGTGCTCATCACGTTTGTATACGTACAATGTGTTGATGTGGCGCGCCAGCATGACACGGGCCCCAACCGACAGTGATTGGGAGGCGGGGACGAGGGTGTGTGGCCTTTTTTGGCAGAAAACACCTTAAATTATTATTTTGTCACGAAAAAGCCCTAGGGATCTTTTTGTTTTTTTAAATCCCCTCAGATGTGTCTCTATGACCCTTGGGACCCACCCATCAGGAAACAATACGAAGATAAATTAATACCCGTGAACTAATCGGTTAAAGATGGTCACGCTAGCCATTACACCAACTCTTAGAGAATCTCCAGCCGTTGCCTGCCCCCCCCCCCCCCCAGGAGGCATAAAAATCGCCGCCTAGGGGCGAGTCGGCGAAAGAATCGGCTCTGGGGCCGGTTGGGCATCCAGCCGTCGCCCCCAGGTGCCGATATCGGCCCAATCCTGGCCGCCTTTCGGCGCACTTTCGGCGAAAAATGCCCTCATATCGGCGCGAATCGGCCCATATTCGGCGTGGTTCGGCGTAGTTTTTGTGTCACATATTCATCACAACAAATCAATAAAAATCAAAATAGTTCAACAAATAGTACAACAAATAGTACAACAACAAATAGTTCAATAAAAACTCATATTTCATCACACGTCGAGCTAGGCGTCGCCCTTGATCCTCCATAGGTGCTCCATCAGATCCTGCTGCAGTTGTTGATGCACCTGTGGGTCTCGAATCTCCTGACGCATATTGAGGTAGGCGGTCCAGGTTGCCGGTAGCTGGTGATCAACTTCGGCTAGAGGACCCTGCCTGTAGTATGGTTCAGTGTCAAACACTGGCTCTTCCTGCTCGCTCTCGATGATCATGTTGTGCAAGATGACACAGCAAGTCATGATCTCCCACATTTGATCTTTCGACCAAGTCTGAGCAGGGTACCGGACAATAGCAAATCGAGATTGAAGCACACCAAATGCCCGCTTGACATCCTTCCTGCAAGCCTCCTGCACCTTGGCAAAGTGGGACTTCTTGCCTCCTGGCACAGCGTTTGAGATAGTTTTCACAAATGTAGACCATCTCGGATAGATGCCATCAGCTAGGTAGTACCCCTTGTTGTAGTGCCGCCCATTGACCTCGAAGTTCACCGGATGAGAATGTCCTTCAACAAGCTTGGCAAAGACAGGGGAGCACTGCAGCACGTTGATGTCATTGTGAGTTCCTGGCATACCAAAGAAGGAGTGCCAAATCCAGAGGTTCTGTGTGGCCACCGCCTCAAGTACCACACTTCAACTGCCTTTAGCGCCTTTGTACATCCCCTGCCAAGCAAATGGGCAGTTCTTCCATTTCCAATGCATGTAGTCGATGCTTCCAAGCATCCCAGTAAATCATCTTGCTGCATTCTATGCTAGGATACGAGCAGTGTCTTCTGCATTGGGTGTTTGCAAGTATTGCGGCCCAAACACTGCCACCATTGCCCTACAGAACTTGTAGAAACACTCAACGCTGGTGGACTCGGCCATGCGCCCATAGTCGTCGAGTGAATCACCGGGAGCTCCATATGCAAGCATCCTCATCGCTGCCGGTGCAATCCATCTTGCACTTGAAGTAGCTGCCGAACTCCTGGATGGAATTCACAATCTTGAGGAAAAGCTTTCGGCTCATCCAATAACGGCGCCGAAATACTTTGTCGCCGTGCAGTGGAACGTCGGCGAAGTAGTCGGAGTAGAGCATGCAGTAGCCTTCGAGACGATGCTGGTTCTTTGCTTTCAACCGCCCCAGCGCCGAGCCACCTCGCCGTGGCTTTTCATTGCTCGCCAGCAGGCCGGCGAGGGCGGCGAGGACCATGAGATGTTCCTCTTCCTGAACGTCGGCATCAGCTTCCTCCTCCAGCAGCGCGGCGAGCGCCTCCTCGTCGTCCGAGTCCATTGCCGAGGTAGGCAAACCGCCAAACACCTTGCGGGCGCGGTGGGCGCGCACCCGCGGGTACACTGCCCCTCCATGGCCGAAACGCCAGAAATATCGCCTAGACGGTGGTGGAGAGGCTACCTCGGCGAAACCTCTACTCTTTTTTCGGCGGGGAATGGCCTATCTAGCGGTGGTGGGCGGTGGGCGGCGCCAGGATCAGCCGGGTGGCGGCCGAGCGCGTGGCGGGTGAGAGGCGAATCTGGGGGAGCTCCTATTGGGCGCTGTAGGCGCCCGTTGGAGAACTGGCGCCTACAGTGACCAGCCATGGGCCGCGGCCCATTAAAAGATCGCTCGCTCGCCCCCTTTCCGTTCGCTCGCTCGCTCGATGAAGAAAAAAAGACTCGCATCGCTGGCTTTTTTGGGCTGTGCTGCGCCGCTGGTTCAGGAAAAGACCGGCCTCCGGTTTTTACAAGTTTAAATATTTTTGTGAAAAAGGTCATATATTATTAAGAAAAGTTCATCCATTTTGAACAAGAAACTTCACAAATCTGAAAAATGTTCATAACTTTTTAAAAAGTTCATCTGACTTGAAAAAAGTTCATCAGATTAAAAAAAGTTCATCAAATTGAAAATAGTTCACTGGATTTGGAAAAAAAAAGTTCATCAAATCAAAAAAAGTTCATTGGATTTGGAAAAAAGTTCATCGAATCAAAAAAAGTTCATTGGATTTGAAAAAAAAAGTTCATCGAATTGAAAAAAGTTCATCGGATTTTAGAAAAGGTTCATCGATTTTTGGAATAAGTTCAGAAGTTCATTCACTTTCAAAAATGTAATCAGTTTGAAAAAAAACATCATTGAACTTGAAAAAGTTCATTGAGATTGAAAAACAGTTCATCGAATTGAAAATTTTCATCAATTTAAAGAAAAAGTTCACGAATTAGAAAACAAATATCGTCTATTTGTAGACATTTCACGCATTTAAAAAAAAGAAAACATGAATAAAAAGAAAGGGGAACAAACACAGGAAACAAAAAGGTATAAAAATACAGAAAGGAGGCTTGTGTTCACAAGTCAGGGCGGTGGTGTAGTGGTCTGGGAGTATTCTATCAACTGAGAGATTGTTGGTTTGATTCCTGGTTGTGCACACTTTTCCTAACTCTCTTTTTTGAGTTCGAAAACAGGGGCCGAAATGGGAGTTGGGCCGAGCCCAGCTAGCGCCGCTGCAGGCGCTGGTTTGCGGGAACAGCTATAACTGGCGCCTGCAGCGCCAATAGGCTTGACTTTTCGCCTGACGGTGTGGGTCAGGCGTGCTTTTTTCTTGCACCGGCGCCCCCGTATGCCAGGTTTGGCCTGCGCCGGGCCTAAAAACGGGTCGAGCCGGCAGATTTCGGCGTCCTGGGGACGCGGCTGGAGCGTTTTTTCGGCACCGGCGCGGAAAAAGTCGCTTCGGGGGCCTGTTGGGGGCGCGCGGCTGGAGATGCTCTTACGTGTTGTTCCTGTAAAAAAATCTTACGTGCTTTTTTAAGGTAAAACCTTTTGGGTGCTTTTTTTGGACAAAAAACCTCTGACGTGTTGTTCCCCTAAAAGATAAACTCTTTACGTGATGTCCATCATGCACATGGGGCTTAACTGAGCTGCACTGCGGCCCATTTTCACACGATAGTTTTTAGTTAATAAATACTATTTATATTTATTATTTTAATTTTATTTCTCAAATTATAAATTAATAATTTTACAGTTACGTGGACATTACTTTGAATAATAATATTTCTCTTAAAGCGAATACATGAATATAGCCTAAAAATACACGAATCTTTTTCTGAATATATTAATAATATTTATGTAATTTAAATGAATACCATTATTTTGGTTATGTAAACATTTCTAAATAGTCGTGTGTATTTTTTTCTTGAATTGCGTGAACATTATTTTGAATAAGAACATTTTTTAGAATTGTATGAACATTAGTTTAAATAAGTATATTCTTTATAATTACGTGAACATTATTTTAAATAGTTTATTTCATTTGCAGTGATATTATTAATAATTTAAATATTTCTAAGGGTTGTTTTGAGTTGATTATTATCTCTAAGTTTTTTTTAGACAATCTCGAAGCTTTAGTCAACCGTCACCATGTTTACACGGACGAAAGGAATGCCGACGGGCTGTCCTGACCAAACATGTCGGCCAGGCACTAACTGCAACGCATGCTTCGCTAAATTATGAGCCTCAATATTTGAGCTCCTAAATTCGTGGACTATATTACATGAAGTAAAAGTAGTGGAATTAAATCAAATCTCCTGAATGACCGCTCCATAGACGGAACCACTTCCATGATGAATTTCTTCCACGACGCCTCGGCAATCTGACGCTGGATGAATCTGATGCAAGTTCAAGTCTTGAGATAGGGACAAACCTTCCCTGATCGCCATTGCTTCCAGTGTAGCCGGGTCCCCTATGTTTGGGAATACTTGGGCCGAAGCACCTAAGAAAATTCCTTCCGTGTTTCTGCCAATGACCCCTACAGCACCATACCCGCCGGATCTTCCCACCGCTGCATCGACATTAAATTTCATGTGTTGCTCTAGAGGAGCTAACCAGCCCCCTCGCCTTGGTGCCACAGCGCCTTGAACTTTGTATATTGGTGTTAAAACCTGCAGTTCCCCATGTATGCATTTACAAAATCGTGAGTAGCATGTGGGCTTTTATGTATGTCCTCATATATTGCCTTGCGTTGAGCGCCCCAGATGGCCCACAATGTTACTGCAAACCTGACAAAATCCTCTCTTGGAAGTGCTTTCCCAATAGAAAAAATCCAACTTTTTGCACACTCCTATTGGTTGATGCTGAGTTGATCAAGAATGGCTTCAAAAGAAAGTGCCCATGTACTGCATGACACCGGGCAATTCAACAACGCATGCCTCCACGTATCATGAGCTCTACACAGACTACATGACGAAGTAGTTGCCATATTTCGATGATTAAGTAGTGCCCCTGACGGTATAGAGTTTTTTAGACAAGCGCCATAGGAAAACTCTAATGTAGATGGAAATTTCAGCTTCCACAACGGTTTCCATTCATTACCCTCTTCATGGAGTGAAGTTTCTACTCTGCCCTCAAGCCAGCCCTCCCAATTGAGCTTAGTCTATAGTAGCATCCGGTATGTCGAGCTGACTGAGAAGTTACCCCGTGGTTCCTCACTCCACGCCCAAAAGTCAGCAAGCCTACGGGTACATAAAGGAATTTTGAGTATTACCTCGGCACCAATTGGTGTAAACATTGTCCGAGTAAGATCCTCTTTCCAGGAAGTTGTAGTTGCTTCAATCAGTTCTGTCACTTTTCGAGGGGGGTTCTGAACTAAAGAGATAATTGGTCTCTTATAACTTTCTCTAGGCAGCCAGTTTTGCTCCCATATGTCTGTACTGTCTCCATCTCCTATCTGACGTATGATACCTTATGCCATTATATCTCTTCCATCAAGAATAGCTCTCCAAATCTGCGAGGGGTGGGATCCCAATTCTGCATGCAGTAGAGAACAGTCTGGGAAATAGATAGCCTTCAAAAAATTTCCACTCGAAGAGTCCGGATCATCCATGAACCACCATGCCTGTCTAGCCAAACGTGACAAATTAAAGAGCTCTAGGTCCCGAAAGCCAAAACCCCCCATGTACTTCAGCATTGTCATAGCATCCCAGGCTACCCATGCTGGTTTTCGTTTCCCTCTCTTGCTTCCCCACCAAAACTGCCTGATGATAGATGTGACATTCTCACACGGACCTCTAGGAAGCCTGAAACAAGACATAGAGTATAGAGGAATTGCTTGGGCAACCGACTTTATGAGCACCTCCTTTCCAGCTGCTGACAATGATTTCCCCATCCATCCTTTCACCTTTTCCCACACTCCGTACCACAAATATTTGGAAGTACCATTCTTTGAGTGTCCCACTATTGGTGTCAAAACCGGCGGATCTCGGGCAAGGGGTCCCGAACTGTGCGTCTAAGGTCGATGGTTGCAGGAGATGGGGGACACGATGTTTACCCAGGTTCAGGCCCTCTCTATGGAGGTAATACCCTACTTCCTGCTTGATTGATCTTGATGAATATGAGTATTACAAGAGTTGATCTACCACGAGATCGTAATGGCTAAACCCTAGAAGTCTAGCATGTATGACGATGGTAATGAATATATGCTATCTGTACTACGCCCTCCGGCTTATATAGACACCGGAGGGATCTAGGGTTACATAGAGTCGGTTACATACGAAGGAATCTTCATAGTTGATCGCCAAGCTTGCCTTCCACGCCAAGGAAAGTCCTATCCGGACACGGGTACAGTCTTCGGCCTTCATGTCTTCACGGCCCATCCGTCCGGCCCATGGATAACAGGCCGGACGCCCGAGGACCCCTTAGTCCAGGACTCCCTCAGTAGCCCGTGAACTTGGCTTCAATGACGAGGAGTCCGACGCGCAGATTGTCTTCGGCATTGCAAGGCAGGTTCCCCCTTCCGAACTCCAAGGTAGTTTTCAGATGTAATGATTGTATCCGGACTTGTATACACAACTGCAGATGATATAATATTTCACGAGTCCAATCCGCTGACAACTTTTGGTAATATAACATCACGCCTGCTCGGCCATTATTTTCGAACCGTTAGTTGGCCCGTCGTCCCACGTCTCAAGACGTGGTTTTATTGGCATGTCTTATCCAAGAGGAGATCGTGTCTCCCCTTTTTTAAGGGATTCTAGTCAACCTGGACGTGGGTAACCCAACCGTCGTTTGGGTACAACTCCTTGTGAATAGGCAAGCTTTGAGGCCCATGAGGTGACGTTTTATATTCACAGCCTTTATATAGGGGTACAGACCCGTCTTTTTCTTTCACGCTTGCTTCCTCCTCAACCCTTACTCCCCCGAGTTCCAACACCCGGGTTTCCGTTGCCACAAACCCCAATCATGTCCGGATCCAGCCGTCAAGGCCGGTGGGTAGCTTCTTCTGTCATGGAGGGAGATATTGTAAAGCTTCGGGCGGCGAGGTATCTGACAGCAGAAATCCATCATCGGCTTCCTGCCGAGGGGCAGGTTATTCCCACCCCTAGATCCGGCGAGAGGGTCGTGTTCGTGTCCCACTTCCTCCGCGGGTTAGGGTTTACACTTAACCCCTTCGTCTGAGGGCTCATGTTCTATCACGGGCTAGATGTCCATGATCTGGCCCCGAACTCTATTCTTCTTATCTCGGCGTTTATCGTCACGTGCAAAGCCTTCCTTCGAACTCCTCCACACTTCGGCTTGTGGCTCAAGACCTTCGATGTGAAGCCGCAAGTGATAGAGGGGGAGCAAGATGAGTGCGGTGGTGCTATAGTGAGCAAGCTTGCTAGCGCTGTTTAGCTGAAAGGATCCTTCGCCAAATCTTCCGATTTGTGGCAGCAGGGGTGGTTCTATATCACCGAGCCCCGCGGCTCCAAGTGGGCAGCTGCGCCTGCATTTTGATGCAGCCCACCAACTCAGCTTGCATCGTGGATCAATAAGGGGCTGGACTGGGGATCAGCGGACGAGGTGCGAACTCTGCAAAGTCGCATCCGAAGCCTCATTGAGAGGAACATCAATATCGTCAATGTCGTTCAAGTAATGCTGGTTCGTCGGACCCTGTCGTGCCAGCGACGGCCTCTCTGTCTGTGGGAGTTCAATCCAGAAGGGTCGTGGACTCTTCAACACTTCTTCGGCATTACGCACGAAGGAATGTGGAGATTATTCTTCGGGAAACGAAGGCAATGGCCGGACACCACCGAAGATGTCGGCCTAGACTGTAATCATCCGGATACCCCGGTAAGTACCTGTTTGCCGAATACCTCATAATCAGATACCCAGTGGCAAGATACTGACATAATCATCCTTTTTCAGGGCTGGATAAAGAAGGTGGAACGGATTAGGTGTGCGGCTCCCCTTCCCGAAGACTCAGCTACTCCTGTGCTAACAAGGATGCTGGCCTCGGCACCATATCAGGCGCCAGCAAGGGAGGGCAAAGAGGAGAGCGAGAAGACCCGGGATGACCTTTGTTCTGAAAGTAAGTCGGATACTGAGTCCGGAGAAATCGACCTTTCCTCGCCTGAAGATATAGGCGAAAGAGGAGCCAACATCCCTTCTCCGAGTAGGAGGAAAAGGGCCACGTCCGAAGGTTCGGAGGGGCGATCCCCCAAAAGGGGCAAGATGCCACCGTTGAGTAGCTTGGGTTTGGAAAGCGGCGCTGTAGAACAGCTCCGACAAGGGGGCAAGCCCTCGTCCAAACCGTAAGCGAATCCGGAATACTTTGATAGCGCCCCGCTCCTCTGCTGTTACCGAAGATATACGTAACACGTCCGTGCATTTTTACAGGTCGGTGCAGAGTGTTTCTGGGCAATCCTCTTCTTCGGGAAGTCTCCTCCCAGAGATGATGGAGAGCGAGACGCCTCCCCCAACCTCCTCACCCAATAAGGCGGACGGCTCTGAAGTGTCGTCGCGGAGGGTTCTTCTTGATCAACAAGCTACGCAGGGGATAAAAGAGGCAATACCCGAAGGTAGATTTCCGACCGTCCGATATTCTGGGGCTGATAATAAAGGCCCCGGACTGTTTGGCTCGTAGCCGATGGTGATTCTGGAGACGGGTGAACAGATTCCTTCAAAGGATGGTGGTGCTCCTAGAGCGGCTTCCAGAGACCCGGAGGCTCCGGATATATTGCGGGACATGTTGCGAAAAGCATCTGTCTCGGGGGAAAAAGTGGTTGAGAAGGTTTTGTCCGCGAAGAGTGGATTGAATGAAGCCTCCATGAGCCTGCTAAAGGGCTTCGAGGTTTGTGATATAATATTTTCAGCTATGTTTTATTTGCAAAGATGCACCTGTGTATAGGTACTAGCCCCTGAGACTCGGGTTGGTTTCCACTGGGAAGCGAATCGAAGGATCAAAAAGGATTACTCAAGGGACTGATCTGATGAACTTGAACGCAGGCTGTTTCCCCCTTAGCTACTTCCCAGACTATGGATATTGCCGAGCTGCATAGGAAGCTCGATGTAGCAGGGGATGACCTTGCGTTAATCAATATGCGTCTTATCGAGTCGCAAGGTATGTATTTGGGGCGATCCCCATACATTTTTTGTGGTATAAGCATGATGCTAAAATCTGCATGCTGGTATATGCGTGGCTACAGATGGTGCTGCCGCTGTTGAAGTTCTTCGGGCGGAGCTGGCCCGGGCCAAGGACCAGGCCCGGTGTAGCAATGCAGCTGTCGAAAAGGAATCAGCTGAGTTAAAAGTCGAACAAGCTGCACGGCGCCAAGACGAGGAGAAGATATCCACGATGACGCTCGAACTGGAGAATGTTACTGGCCGTTGTGTCTGGAGAAGGAGAATAAAGCCTTAACGGCTGAACTAGACAAGGCCTTACAAGAGGCGAGAGAAGCGCGGTCGGAATCCAGAGTAGCCCGTGAGGAGGTTCGGCAGGGGAGGGAGATTGCGGCTGGAAATCCCTTTCTACTGCAAACTAAGTTCGGTGACCCGAACTATGCTCAGCTTAACCAAGTGTGGAGTTCTCTGGACGAGTTCTTGGACTTGCCGAAGAGTTCTTCCGATGCGGCACAGTATTAGCAAGCGCGAGATGGGTATGCAACGGAGAAGCTTTTTTGGTCGCAGTTTGGCGCATCAAAGCGCCCTCTGTTGCTCAATGAACTGATGTCCCAATGGGCCGAATTTCATAGGATATCCGGCGCTGCCATGAATGATGTCATAATCCGGTTGTGGCCAACCGAGCTTGTTCCGAATAGCTATTTCGGTTTGGTGCAAAGGGTTGTTGACGGGGTGCCATGTATCGACACTGTGAAGCGGTCAACGTGCATTGAGGGTGCACAGATGGCTTTTGCCCGAGTCAAGACATTCTGGGGGAAGATGAAGGCCATCGATGTTGCGACGAAGAGTCCACCCAAAGGTAAGGACCGTCCGGAACCGGAGCATTATTTTGAAGACGTCCTAGAGGCCGTCCGCTTGATAGAGGGTCAGTGCTCGAAAGATATAATGTTCGAGTGAGGTGTATGAGAATTGTAAAAGACAATTTTATAGTTAATCTATTTTTATGTCTTGATCGAAAGCTTGTGTTTCTCCTGTGCGGCCGTTTTAATATAATCTGAAAGTTTTCCAGTCGTCGGCTTCAGCCCCCTCGTAGGAAGTATGGGGGTGTTCGAAAAAGCATTTAATCACTCTTTATCCAATGTCTTGGTCCATGAAGGAGGTGATAATGCGGCGAACCAGGCAATCGGACTATAGGGCGTTAACACTTTCACTTAGCCATAGGAGTTTTATGGTGGGGCTACGAAATAGCCCCTGGTATTTATACGGCGTATAATATGGCGCCTTACCTATTTGATCTAAAAAAGATCATTTGTGTGACACAGAGAATCACTAAAGATTCCAAGAAGTCGCCAAGTAGTTGACCATCTCTCGCCGCATCATGACAGTCAGTTTTCGGCTTTCTCTACTGAGGTACTTAACCAGATGAACCAGAAGCACAATCACAGTAGTTCTCCCTTTACTACCCTAGCCGATAGAGCGGAACGTAGGGTAGCAAGCACTGGAGCCGGGCAACCCAACTATTGACCCAAGACAATGATTCGGAGCTGATGCATATAAGGCCAAACTTGCGACGCCGAAGCACGCTATAGAGCTGTTCGGGCTTTTGCTGGCAACTCATTTATTCCCATACCGAGCCCCTGGCAGGTTATGCCAAGGTATATCTGTGAAACGGCCATGGGAGCCGTATTTAGTGGTGAAACAACACGGATGATTAATTCGGATACTGGGAGCTGAGCGATATGCCAATGATTATTTATTATATATATATATATAAGCAATCCTCCCGGCTATTTGACATGCTCGGGGTCGGAGGCGGAGGAATAGGCATAGTACAGGCTCGAAATAGAGAGTACGGTCTACAAAAAGTTATTTTGGACCTCCTGTCGCACATCTTCGCCGCTAGTCCTCGGCGGGGGGAATCCTTGATGGAGATAGCCCCTTAGGTGAGTGTACGGATCCGAACTCCGATAGAGCCAGTTTCAGATGTTTGTCCTGTTCGTCACCTGTTTCTAAGAGATAGTGAAGGAAGAATAAAAAGAAAATGGATAAAAAAATGTTGCGGGGATGCTTGCAGGCTTGTCCGTAGTGTGCTTCCGCCAATGCCCATGGTATTGCATACTGATGTATGCGCAGCACAAATTTTGCAGGTGTACGAGGTGGCCGACGGAAGCCGGACTGCTATTTTCGCTCCGGGAGTGGTTGATCCTCGGGTGGAAATTGCTTCTGACCCCGGTATTTCGTTGGCGAACCTCTCCGTCATCCCTGTCACCTGGCGGCTTCCTCCTCTTGTGTTCGGTGTTGAGCTTGCCGGCCTCTTTAAAGACCCAACAGTTTCTGTTAGTATGATTAGTTGGTTTATTGGGGTGGCCGTGAATCTGGCAGGGTCGGTCCAATATCCTGTCTAGGTTGGATGGTTTGTCTTGCTTCGCCTTGAATGGCTTCTTCCATTGGCCGGACTTGGGATTGCTGAATCCGGCGTTGACTGTTGTGTCGCGTGATCTTTCATTATCATTGCGGCTGTTGTATTTGCTTCGTCATGGCTTGCCGTTGCCGTCTCGGATTTCGGAAGTGCCCGGGTCGCTGCGCTGTTGCTTCTACGAGCGAGCCAGCTGTCTTCTCCCGCGCAAAAGCGGGTCATCGGAGCAGTGAGGGCTGTCATGGATTTAGGTCCTTCTTGACCGAGGTGGCGTGCAAGCCATTCATCCCGGACACTGTGTCTAAAAGCCGCAAGGGCTTCCGCGTCTGGACAGTCGACGATTTGGTTCTTTTTGACTAAGAACCGAGTCCAGAGCTTCCTGGCTGACTCTCCGGGCTGTTGGACAATATGACTTAGGTCATCGGCATCCGGTGGCCGGACATATGTTCCTCGGAAGTTATCGAGGAAGGCCTCTTCCAAGTCCTCCCAGCTGCCAACGGAATTTTCAGGCAGGCTGTTTAACCAGTGCCGAGCTGGCCCTTTTAGCTTTAGTGGGAGGTATTTAATGGCGTGGAGGTCGTCCCCACGGGCCATATGGATGTGGAGGATAAAATCTTCTATCCATACCGCGGGATCGGTTGTTCCGCCGTATGATTCAATATTGACGGGTTTGAATCCTTCGGGGAATTCATGATCCATTACTTCATCGGTGAAGCAAAGCGGGTGTGCGGCGCCTCTATGTTGGGCCACACTGCGACGTAACTCCGAAGGAGTCCATTTGCGGTTTTCGGCTCGAGCGTGGCTAGGTTTGTCACGTCCGAATAGGTAGCCATCATCGCGTGTCGCGGCATGCCTTTGTGATCCGTAGATAGGTCTTGTGTGTCCTGCTCTACTGTCCAAGTCCCGCTACAGGTCGTCTGACAATCGTGAGCTGGGTTATTCTTGCCTTTACAGCGAGGTGGGGTGGTCTGGTGTTCGGGTTGAGTTGCCTCTTTATCCTGACAGGGTTGTCGGCGACCTGCCGCATTGTGCGATGATGGTACGGGCTCCAACGCCTCGTCGTCGAACTGATGTAGCAATCCATGCTTCGAGTAGATTTTGGCTAAGCCACTAAGGTCATATTCTACGGTGACTAGGACTTCGTTCCATCTATCGTTGAGTAGGTCTTGGTCAGCTTGAAGCTGCTGCTGCTTCTTTTTCAGGCTCCTTGCAGTAGCTATTAGCCTGCGCTTGAAGCGCTCCTGCTCGAGGGGCTTTTCGGGTACGATGAAGTCTTCGTCGCCGAGGCTTACCTCATCTTCGGAGGGCGGAAGGTAGTTGTCGTCCTCCGAATTGTCGCTGGGCAGGGCCTGTTCATCGGGGCTGGCTTGCCCGTTTTCCTGTTCCTCCTGTTCGGATCTTGCTCCAACAGGGTCTTCATTGTTTTTGGCGGCGTCCGGAGTACTATTTTCTTTGGTGCCAACGTTGCTGCGATGTGACTTGGAGCGGTATTTAGGGTGCCGATATTTAGACTGTGTCTCAGGAGGTTTATTCTCAACTGGATCTCCTTTGTCATCGTCGTGAGCTTTTTTAAGTGTATCAACCATGTACACGTCATACGAATGGGTGGCCGTCCCTCGTTCGGTGACTGGCGGGTCTTGGCCTTGCTCCTTGTCGGCATCGTCGTCTATGTCGTCAATGTCTTAGGAGCCATAACCAGGCATGTCGGTTAAGTCCTCGACAGTGGCTATGAAGTGGGTGGCGAGTGGGAAGCGAAATTCTCCATTATCAGCCTCTAGCCCGAACCGGACATAGTTGCGCTGCGAGTCCCCTGCCAGGGACAGGTTTTTTAATGACTTTAGCACATCCCCGAAGGGCGAGAGTTGGAACATATCTGCGGCGCTCAACTCGAAGATCGATAACCGATCCAACTAGGTGTCCGCGGGCGTGTGCGGTTTGGAACTTATAGCCGGAGACGAGTCCGGAATTCCGTTGACGCTGATCTTGCGAGGTGCTGAGTCCGTGTGCGGCTCCAACGCCGCGGATTCTGCGGTTTCGGATGGCGCGATCTGCTCCGGATCTAAGGCCGTGGCAGTTACAGGAACCATCTCCTGAATCTGGTCTGTTCATAGATTTAAGTCATGTTCATCGGAGTGAGGGGGAGCGATCGCCGCGGTCTCAAATCCATTGAAGATCAAGTCCCCACGGATATCCGCGACGTAGTTCAAGCTTCCAAATCTGACCTGGTGGCCAGGGGCGTAGCTATCGATCTGCTCCAGATGGCCAAGCGAGTTGTCCCGCAATACGAAGCCGCCAAACATGAAGATCTGTCTGGGGAGGAAGGTTTCTCCTTGGACAGCATCACTATAGACGATCGAAGGGTCCATCGAACCTTTCGTCGATGGCACAGTGGGACTTTCAATGAAAGCACCAATGTCGGTGTCAAAACCGGCGGATCTCGGGTAGGGGGTCCCGAACTGTGCGTCTAAGGTCGATGGTTGCAGGAGACGGGGGACACGATGTTTACCCAGGTTCGGGCCCTCTCTATAGAGGTAATACCCTACTTCCTGCTTGATTGATCTTGATGAATATGAGTATTACAAGAGTTGATCTACCACGAGATCGTAATGGCTAAACCCTAGAAGCCTAGCCTGTATGACGATGGTAATGAATATATGCTATCTGGACTACGCCCTCCGGCTTATATAGACACCGGAGGGATCTAGGGTTACATAGAGTCGGTTACATACGAAGGAATCTTCATAGTTGATCGCCAAGCTTGCCTTCCATGCCAAGGAAAGTCCTATCCGGACACGGGTACAGTCTTCGGCCTTCATGTCTTCACAGCCCATCCGTCCGGCCCATGGATAACAGGCCGGACGCCCGAGGACCCCTTAGTCCAGGACTCCCTCACCCACTTCCGTTGGCATGCCCAAATAACGATCGCTGAGAGACTCATTTTGTACCTGGAGTTTCCCCTTCACCCCGTCCCTTACTACTTGGGGACAACCTTTACTAAAGAAGATGGATGACTTCGCATTACTTACTTTCTGACCCGAGGCCCTGCAATATAAGTCCAGTAGGTTTGATACCTTCTCTGCACCCTCCACACTAGCCTTGAATAGCAACTGGCTGCCATCTGCAAATAAAAGATGGTTAACGGCAGGAGCCGTTGGCGCCACCTTAACACCTGCCAACAGTGATGAATGTGAACTGGATTTTAGGAGGCACGACATGCCCTCTAGTGCAATCAAGAAAAGGTAAGGGGAGATTGGATCTCCCTGCCAAAGCCCACTAGAGTGAACTGCTGAAGCTTCTCTCCATTAAATAGAACTGAAAAGGACACACTAGATATCATAGACATGACTGTGTCAATCCATCCTTGTGCGAAGCCCAACTTACCCATTATATTTCTCAGGTAAGCCCCACTCCAACCTATCATAATCTTTCATCATATCCATCTTGACAGCACGAAAGTTGTTATTCTTTGACCTGCTATGCTTCATGAAATGTAAGCCTTCATAGGCACAAATGATATTATCTATTATCAACCTCCCTGGCACAAAGGCAGACTGCTCCTGCGAAATTATATTTGGTAACACTTTTTTAACCTGTTGGCCACTACCTTTGGTGCTATCTTATACAAAACATTGCATAAACTGATCGGCCTAAATTATGATAGGAGGGTGGGGTTAGTTACCTTCGGGATAAGTAGCAAGATAGTATTGTTTATGCATTCAGGGCTCTCCTCTCCTCTAACAATTCTGATAACTATGTTTGTCACATCATCCCCACACGCATCCCAGTGCTTATGATAGAACTAGGCTGGGAAGCCAACAGGGCCTAGTGCCTTTGTGAGGAACATCTGGAAGAGTATTGTTTTGACCTCCTCTCATGTGTAAGGGGCACATAGGTCATAATTCATGGCCACTGTAACCCTGTGTGCAACATGTTGAAGCACCTCCTCTATGCCTTGCACCCCTTCGAAAGTGTATAATTGCTCATAGAAAGCAGTTGTCATTGATGTCAATTCAGTGGGGTCGTCCACCATAACCCCCAAGGAATTCTCAAGAGCTCTATTCATATTCTTTTTCCTCCGCGGACTAGCCCGCAGATGAAAGAACCTTGTGTTTTTGTCACCTGATGAGAGCCACTCCACATGGGCCTTTTGCCTCCACATGATCTCCTCACAATGATAAAGCTCAATCAAATGTTGATTAATTTTCAACTCTGCATGAGTAGGAGCCGAGCGTAGCGGATCACCTCGCAGTTCTTCAAGTTTTTGTTTTAGAGTTTTTATTTCACGCCTGACACTCCTAAAAGACTGCTTACTCCACTTGGATAACCCCCTGGAGACACTCGCCAATTTATCATGTAGTTGTTGGATGTTTTCTCAAGGGCCTCCTACAAGCCATTCGGCGTTGACAGTCCCTCCAAATTCCTCGTGTTGTTCCCACATAGCCTCATACCTAAACACTCCAGGTGGTATTGTGGCATGCACTCGGCCAAAATCTAGGAGTATTGGTCCATGATCAGAAGTAGCAGCAGCATGATGTTCCAGACTTGTTGTAGGGAACTGCGCCATCCACTGGGGGTTGACTAGCGCCTGGTCCAATCTACACCTTCATGCTCTCTTGGCCATCCGCCGGCCACTTTCTTTTCAAAAGTCCAAAACCTTCCTTTGTATCCAATGTCCATCAACATGCAAACATCCGTAGTCTCCCTAAAAGCTTGGATTTGTGCATTACTACGTTGACCAACCCCTTCATGCTCTCTTGGACATAAAACTTCATTGAAATCACCAACACAAAGCCACGGGAGGCAGCTCAACGTGCTTATGTTTTTTAAATCTGTCCACGTCTGGTGCCTGAGGTGAGTTTGAGCCTCTCCATAAACACACGTTAGTCTCCAAAGATCCTGACCGTTCTCCTCAATGGACACGTCAATATGATAACAAGAATAACCCAGAACTTCAACTTTTATTTCATTGTTCCAAAACAAACCTAATCCACCACTTCTACCTTGACTATCAACTGCAAACGCTTTATCATAACCCAAACTACTAGCTAAAGATTCTACCCTAGATCCGTCGATCTGTGTTTCAACAATGCATAAGAGGGTAGGGGGAAACTTCTTCATGAATTCAAGAAGCTCTTGGACTGTCGCAGCGTTGCCCACACCACGACAGTTCCAGCATAACGTACTCATTGGCCCAGGCGGCGCTCCTCGAAGGAGCCCGCCAAATTTTTCACCAGTTTGCTCTGACTATCTCCATGTACTTCTCCTATGCGAGTGTGCTTGGGATCCCTGATAGGTGCTAGGCTGATAACATTGGCGCCAAAAGGAACCACATCTAGCTCATTGTCCTTGGCATCTGCTACATGTTTCTCTTGTCCCGTTTTGGCATTGGAAACACCATCTGTTTATTCTCCTCTCTTACGGTTCCGCTCATCTAACATCATGTCAGCAGCTGTTGAGTTTGGTTCTTCCTCATGCATGTATAGTTCATTCCCATATGCCTCCTTCCCAGCATCCCGGTTAACCTATTCGGCCACCTCTACGCCCTCCCCGACGTCCACGGCCACCACCAGCACCACGGCCAACCCGCATCGTCCAGGAGGCTCGGAGTTCTTTAAACACTAGTGCAGTCGTGCTCTTTAAAAACATGAACCAAGGTCCACATACTGCACACCAATCAAAGAGGCGCTCATACTTGACCCAACAAATTTGCCTCTCCTTATTTCTGATTAGGGACATCACATTCTTCAGAGGATTGTGGACATTGATCCTGACCCAGGCGCGGTAAAAATTACCCGCGAAGTCATAGGAAGACTTCTCGACATGTAGTACTTCTCCTACTTTTGCAGCGAGCGATGGAATCAGATGAGTGATACGTCCATTTTGCATCATGCTTTTATATCGATATTTATTACATTATGGGCTGTTATTACACATTATTTCACAATACTTATGCCTATTCTCTCTTATTTTACAAGGTTTACATGAAGAGAGAGAATGCCGGCAGCTGGAATTCTGGGCTGGAAAACGAGCAAATATTAGAGACCTATTCTGCACAACTCCAAAAGTCCTGAAACTTCACGGAGGCACGTTTTGGAATATATAAAAAATACTGGCAAAAGAATCAACCAGAGGGGGCCCACACCCTGGCCACAAAGGTGGGGGCGTGCCCTACCCACCTGGGCGCGCCCCCCTGTCTTGTGGGCCCCCTGGTAGGCCTCCGGTGCCCATCTTCTGCTATATGAAGTCTTTCGTCCCAGAAAAATCATAAGGAAGCTTTCGGGACGAACCACCGCCGCCACGAGGCGGAACCTTGGCAGAACCAATCTAGGGCTCCGGCGGAGCAATTCTGTCGGGGAAACATCCCTCCGGGAGGGGGAAATCATTACCATCGACACTCTCATCGGGAGGGGGTCAATCTCCATCAACATCTTCACCAGCATCATCTCTTCTCAAACCCTAGTTCATCTCTTGTACCAATCTTTGTCCCAAAACCTCAGATTGGTACCTGTGGGTTGCTAGTAGTGTTGATTACTCCTTGTAGTTGATGCTATTTGGTTTATTTGGTGGAAGATCATATGTTCAGATCCTTTATGCATATTAATACCCCTCTGATTATGAACATGAATATGATTTGTGAGTAGTTACGTTTGTTCCTAAGGACATGGGAGAAGTCTTGCTATAAGTAGTCATGTGAATTTGGTATTCGTTCGATATTTTGATGAGATGTATGTTATCTTTCCTCTAGTGGTGTTATGTGAACGTCGACTACATGACACTTCACCATTATTTGGGCCTAGATGAAGGCACTGGGAAGTAATAAGGAGATGATGGGTTGCTAGAGTGACAGAAGCTTAAACCCTAGTTTATGCGTTGCTTCGTAAGGGGCTGATTTGGATCCATATGTTTCATGCTATGGTTAGGTTTACCTTAATACATCTTTTGTACTTGCGGATGCTTGCAATAGAGGTTAATCATAAGTGGGATGCTTGTCCAAGGAAGGGCAGTACCCAAGCACCGGTCCACCCACATATCAAATTATCAAAGTAACGAACGCGAATCATATGAGCGTGATGAAAACTAGCTTGACGATAATTCCCATGTGTCCTCGGCAGCGTTTTCCTTTATATAAGAGTTTGTCCAGGCTTGCCCTTTGCTACAAAAAGGATTGGGCCATCTTGCTGCACCTTATTTACTTTTATTACTTGTTACCCGTTACAAATTACCTTATCACAAAACTATCTGTTACCGACAATTTCAGTGCTTGCAGAGAATACCTTACTGAAAACCGCTTGTCATTTCCTTCTGCTCCTCATTGTGTTCGACACTCTTACTTATCGAAAGGACTACGATAGATCCCCTATACTTGTGGGTCATCAAGACTATTTTCTGGTGCCGTTGCCAGGGAGTGAAGCGCCTTTGGTAGGTGGAATTTGGTAAGGAAAAATTTATATAGTGTGCTGAAATTTACTGTCACTTGTTACTATGGAACATAATCCTTTGAGGGGCTTGGTCGGGGTATCTTCACCCCGACCAGTAGAGCAAAGAGTTGCTCCTCAACCTACTGAACCTACTGAAAATGTTTACTTTGAAATTCCCTCGGGTATGATAGAGAAACTGCTAACTAATCCTTTTACAGGAGATGGAACATTGCATCCCAATTTGCACCTAATCTATGTGGATGAAGTTTGTGGATTATTTAAGCTTGTAGGTATGCCCGAGGATGTTATCAAGAAGAAGGTATTCCCTTTATGTTTTAAGGGAAAGGCATTGACATGGTTTAGGCTATGTGATGATATGGGATCATGGAACTACAACCGATTGGAACTGGAATTTCATCAAAAGTTTTATCCTATGCATCTTGTTCATCGTGATCGTAATTATATATATAATTTTTGGCCTCGTGAAGGAGAAAGCATCGCTCAAGCTTGGGGGAGGCTTAAGTCAATGTTATATTCATGCTCCAATCATGAGCTCTCAAGAGAAATTATTATTCAAAATTTGTATGCTCGGCTTTCTCTCAATAATCGCTCCATGCTCGATACTTCTTGTACTGGTTCTTTTATGATGAAGACTATTGAATTCAAATGTGATTTATTGGAAAGAATTAAACGCAAGTCTGAAGATTGGGACCTCGACGAAGGTAAGGAGTCAGGTATAACACCTAAGTTTGATTGTGTTAAATATTTTATGGATATCGATGTTTTCCGTGAATTTAGCACTAAATATGGACTTGACTCTGAGATAGTAGCTTCTTTCTGTGAATCCTTTGCTACTCATGTTGATATCCCTAAGGAGAAGTGGTTTAAATATAATCCTCCCGTTGAAGTAAAAGTAGTTGAACCTATTAAAGTTGAAGAAAAGACTATCACTTATAATGTTGATCCTATTGTTCCTACCGCTTATACTAAGAAACCACCTTTCCCTGTTAGAATAAAGGATCATGCTAAAGCTTCAACTTTGGTTCGTAAGAGTAATACTAGAACACCCACACCTCCTGAGCAAATTAAAGGTGAACCTAGTATTGCTATGGTTAAAGATCTCTTAGCCGATAATATTGATGGGCATGTTATTTATTTCTGTAATGAAGCTGCTAGAATTTTTATACCCGATACTAAGGGTAAACATAGACCTGTTGTTGGCATGCCTGTTATTTCTGTTAAAATAGGAGAGATCATTGTTATCATGGCTTATGTGATATGGGTGCTAGTGCAAGTGCAATACCTCATTCCTTATACAAAGAAATTATGCATGATATTGCACCTGCTGAGATAGAAGAAATTGATGTTACAATTAAGCTTGCCAATAGAGATACTATTTCACCAGTTGGGATTGTTAGAGATGTTGAAGTCTTGTGTGGGAAGGTTAAATATCCTACTGATTTTCTTGTTCTTGGTCCCCCACAAGATGACTTTTGTCCCATTATATTTGGCAGACCTTTCTTGAGTACTGTTAATGCTAAGATAGACTGCGAAAAGGATATTGTTACTGTTGGTTTAGGGGATATGTGTCATGATTTTAATTTTGCTAAATTTCGTAGACAACCCCATGATAAAGAATTGCCTACTAAAGATGAAATTATTGGTCTTGCTTCTATTGCCGTGCCTCCAAATGATCCTTTAGAACAATATTTGCTTGACCATGAAAATGATATGTTTATGAATGAAAGAAGGGAAATAGATGAAGTATTCTTTAAATAGGGACCTGTTTTGAAACACAACTTGCCTGTTGAAATTCTAGGGGATCCTCCTCCACCCAAGGGTGATCCCGTGTCTGAGCTTAACCCATTACCTGATACTCTCAAATATGCTTATCTTGATGAAAAGAAGATATATCCTGTTATTATTACTGCTAACCTTTTAGAGCAAAAGAAGAGAAATTATTGAAACTCTGAAGAAGCACCATGCTGCTATTGGATATACTCTTGATGATCTTAAGGGCATTAGTCCCACTCTATGCCAGCACAAAATAAAATTGGAGAAAGACGCTAAACCGGTTGTTGATCACCAACGACGGTTAAATCCTAAGATGAAAGAAGTGGTAAGAAAAGAAATACTAAAGCTTCTGGAGGCAGCTATAATTTATCCCGTTGCTGATAGTCAGTGGGTAAGTCCTGTCCATTGTGTCCCTAAGAAGGGAGGTATTACTGTTGTTCCTAATGATAAAGATGAATTGATCCCACAAAGAATTGTTACAGGTTATAGAATGGTAATTGATTTCCGCAAATTGAATAAAGCTACTAAAAAGGATCATTACCCTTTACCTTTTATTGATCAAATGCTAGAAAGATTATCCAAACATACACATTTTTGCTTTCTAGATGGTTATTCTGGTTTCTCTCAAATACCTGTGTCAAAAGAGGATCAAGAAAAGACCACTTTTACTTTCCCTTTCGGTACCTTTGCTTGTAGACGTACGCCTTTTGGTTTATGCAATGCACCTGCTACCTTTCAAAGATGTATGACTGCTATATTCTCTGACTTTTGTGAAAAGATTGTTGAGGTTTTCATGGATGATTTCCCCGTATATGGAACTTCTTTTGATGCTTGCTTAAGCAACCTTGATCGAGTTTTGCAGAGGTGTGAAGAAACTAATCTTGTCTTGATTTGGGAGAAGTGCCACTTTATGGTTAATGAAGGTATTGTCTTGGGGCATGAAATTTCTGAAAGAGGTATTGAAGTTGATAAAGCTAAAGTTGATGCTATTGAAAAGATGCCGTGTCCTAAGGACATCAAAGGTATAAGAAGTTTCCGTGGTCATGTTGGTTTTTATAGGAGGCTCATTAAAGACTTCTCAAAAATTCCTAGGCCTCTGACCAATCTCTTACAAAAAGATGTTCCTTTTGTCTTTGATGATGATTGTGTGGAGGCATTTGAAACACTTAAGAAAGCCTTGACTTCTGCACCTATTGTTCAGCCACCTGATTGAAATTTACCCTTTGAAATTATGTGTGATGCCAGCGATTATGTTGTTCTAGGACAAAGAGTTGATATGCTAGTAAAACTCTAGACCGTGCCCAGAAAAATTATGCTACTACTGAAAAAGAATTTTTAGCAGTTGATTTGCTTGTGATAAGTTCAGACCTTATATTGTTGATTCTAAAGTAACTGTTCACACTGATCATGCTGCTATTAAATATCTTATGGAAAAGAAATATGCTAAACCTAGACTTATTAGATGGGTTCTCTTGCTACAAGAATTTGATTTGCATATTATAGATAGAAAGGGAGCTGAGAACCCTGTTGTAGACAACTTGTCTAGGTTAGAAAATGTTCTTGATGACCCACTACCTATTGATGATAGGTTTCCTGATGAACAATTAGTTGTCATAAATGCTTCTCGTACTGCTCCATAGTATGCTGATTATGCTAATTATATTGTTGCTAAATTTATACCACCTAGTTTTACATACCAGCAAAAGAAAAAGTTTTTCTATGATTTAAGACATTACTTCTGGGATGACCCACATCTTTATAAAGAAGGAGTAGATGGTGTTATTAGACGTTGTGTACCTGAGCATGAACAGGAATAGATCCTATGCAAGTGTCACTCCGAGGCTTATGGAGGACACCATGCTGGAGATAGAACTGCACATAAGGTATTGCAATCCGGTTTTTATTGGCCTACTCTCTTCAAAGATGCCTGTAGGTTTCTTTTATCTTGTGATGAATGTCAAAGAATTGGTAATATTAGTAGACGTCAAGAAATTCCTATGAACTATTCACTTGTTATTGAACCATATGATGTTTGGGGCTTTGATTATATGGGACTGTTTCCTTCCTCTAATGGGTATACACGTATTTTAGTTGTTGTTGATTACGTTACTTAGTGGGTAGAAGCTATTCCAACTAGTAGTGTTGATCATAACACCTCTATTAAGATGCTTAAAGAAGTTATTTTCTGAGGTTTGGAGTCCCTAGATACTTAATGACTGATGGTGGTTCATATTTTATTCATGGTGCTTTTCGTAAAATGCTTGCTAAGTATGATGTTAATCATAGAATTGCATCTCCATATCACCCGCAGTCTAGTGGTCAAGTAGAACTAAGTAATAGGGAGATTAAATTAATTTTGCAAAAGACTGTTAATAGATCTAGAAAGAATTGGTCCAAAAAACTTGATGCTGCATTATGGGCCTATAGAACTGCATATAAAAATCCTATGGGTATGTCTCCATATAAAATGGTTTATGGAAAAGCTTTTCACTTACCTCTCGAACTGGAACATAAGGCATATTAGGCCATTAAAGAGCTCAATTATGATTTCAAACTTGCCGGTGAGAAGAGGCTATTTGAAATTAGCTCACTTGATGAATGGAGAACCCAGGCTTATGAGAATGCCAAACTGTTTAAAGAAAAAGTTAAAAGATGGCATGACAAAAGGATACAAAAACGTGAGTTTAACGTAGGTGATTATGTTTTGCTATACAACTCTCATTTAAGGTTTTTTGCAGGAAAACTTCTCTCTAAATGGGAAGGTCCTTACGTTATCGAGGAGGTCTATCGTTCCGGTGCCATAAAAATCAACAACTTCGAAGGCACAAATGCGAAGGTGGTGAACGATCAAAGAATCAAACATTATATCTCAGGTAATCCAATAAATGTTGAAACTAATGTTATTGAAATCGTAACCCCGGAGGAATATATAAGGGACGCTTTCCAGAACGTTTCAGACTCCGAAAAGGAATAGGTATGTGGTACGGTAAGTGAACTGACTCCAAAACAGTTCTAATGCCAATTTTTCTCCGTTTTGGAATATTTAAGAAAATAGGAAAATAAGAAGTAGTCCGAAGAGGACACGAGGCATCCACGAGGGCGGAGGGCGCGCCCTACCCCCTGGGTGCGCCCCCTGCCTCGTGGGCACCTCGTGTGCCCTCTGGACTCCGTTTTCTTGCACAATACTTCTTTTGGTCGGTAAAAATTCATTATATAATCTCCCGAAGGTTTTGACCACCGTACCACGCAAATATCCTCTGTTTTTTGTTTCGAGCTATTTTTCTGACAGATCTAGATCATCATGACGTCTTCAAATGCCCCCAAGGACAAGTTCTTCGAGAAGGTTATCAATCCCTACCTCGCGGAGGTGCTGCAACACCCTCAAACCATTTAGATGCGTGATGGGTTGCTGCACATCCGCGATGTCGAGGGACCAAGGAGGACCGGAAGCATGGAGACAAGACTCGAAGCAATGGAGCAACAGGTTTTCAAGTGCGAGGGGATGGTGGAACGCGGACTCAACGCCAACCACATGATGATCGCGGAGTTCACCAACAACCACAAGCTGGATGCCAAGAACATTAGGGAGACCATCTTCAAGCTTCATGAGAAAATCGAGCATCTCCAAGCCCAGATCTATGACCTGCAAAACCAAAACTGTGAGTATGAATGTAGATTCAAGAGGATGAGTTTGGATGCAGATTTAAGGATCCCGAAGACTCGACCATCCTTCTATGATGGTGAGCCTATGCCTTGGAAGATGGACGACAAGCCTACATCATCAACAACTCCATCATCACCACCTCCGATGAAAGAGACATAAATACATGGGTATGGGCACTCCCCTTGGCAATTGCCAAGCTTGGGGGAGGTGCCCCGGTATCGTATCACCATCACACTCCTATCTTACCGTTTTTCTTAGTTCGATCCTTTTGGTAATATCTTGATCTAGTAGAATAAAGTTTTAGTATGATCTAGTTTTGAGTTTTGCTTTATGATCCTTCTATGTAATCGAGTCCGTGAGCTATATATAATAAAGATTAGTTTTGAGTCAAGGGCTTGATTATCTTGCTATGATCTTGAGGGAATAAAAATAAAAGAAAGAATAAAAAGAATTAAAGAGATCATATTGATCTTATGGGGAGTAATGACTTCACATATAAAAGAGTATGATGAATAAAAGTTGTTGAGAGTTGACAAACATAGTTTTGGTCATCGTTGCAATTAATAGGAAGTAATAAAGAAAGAGAGGTTTTCACATACAAATATACTATCTTGGACATCTTTTATGATTGTGAGCACTCATTAAAATATGACATGCTAAAAAGTTGATGTTGGACAAGGAAGACAACGTAATGGGTTATGTTTAATTATATCCGAAATAAAGTATATTGTCATGGATCATCCAACATGTTGGGCTTGCCTTTCCCCCTCATGCTAGCCAAATTCTTTGCACCAAGTAGAGATACTACTTGTGCTTCCAAATATCCTTAAACCCGGTTTTTCCATGAGTGTCCACCATACCTACCTAAGGATTGAGTAAGATCCTTCAAGTAAGTTGTCATTGTTGCACGCAATAAAAATTGCTCTCCAAATATGTATGATTTATTAGTGTGGAGAAAATAAGCTTTATACGATCTTGTGATATGGAAGCAATAAAAGCGACGGACTACATAATAAAGGTCCATATCACAAGTGGCAATATAACGTTCTTTCGCATTAAGATTTTGTGCATCCAACCAAAAAAGCACATGACAACCTCTGCTTCCCTCTGCAAAGGGCCTATCTTTTATTCTTGCCTTATACATTATGCAAGAGTCATGATGATCTTCACCTTTCCTTTTTTATTTTATCCTTTGGCAAGCTCATTGTGTTGGAAAGATCCTGATATATATATCCAATTGGATGTAAGTTAGCATGAACTATTATAGTTGACATTACCCTTGAGGTAAAAGGTTGGGAGGCAACACTATAAGCCCCTATCTTTCTCTGTGTCCGATTAAAACTTCATACCCATAAGTATTGCGTGAGTGTTAGCAATTGTGAAAGACTAAATGATAGTTGAGTATGTGGACTTGCTGAAAAGCTCTTATATTGACTCTTTCTGATGTTATGATAAATTGCAATTGCTTCAATGACCGAGATCATAGTTTGTTAGTTTTCAATGAAGTTTCTGATTCATACTTGACATTGTGAATAGATTGTTACTTTAGCATAAGAAATCATATGACAATATATGTTGCTGTTATAAGAATGATCATGATGCCCTCATGTCCGTATTTTATTTTATCGACACCTCTATCTCTAAACATGTGGACATATTTTTTGTTTTCGGTCTCCGCTTGAGGACAAGCGAGGTCTAAGCTTGGGGGAGTTGATACGTCCATTTTGCATCATGCTTTTATATCGATATTTATTACATTATGGGCTGTTATTACACATTATGTCACAATACTTATGCCTATTCTCTCTTATTTTACAAGGTTTACATGAAGAGGGAGAATGCCAGCAGCTGGAATTCTGGGCTGGAAAAGGAGCAAATATTAGAGACCTATTCTGCACAACTCCAAAAGTCCTGAAACTTCACGGAGGCACATTTTGGAATATAAAAATACTGGCGAAAGAATCAACCAGAGGGGGCCCACACCCTGGCCACGAGGGTGGGGGCGCGCCCCCCTGTCTCGTGGGCCCCCTGGCAGGCCTCCGGTGCCCATCTTCTACTATATGAAGTCTTTCGTCCCAGAAAAAATCATAAGGAAGCTTTCTGGACAAAGCACCGCCGCCACGAGGCGGAACCTTGGCGGAACCAATCTAGGGCTCCGGCGGAGCTGTTCTGTCGGGGAAACATCCCTCTGGGAGGGGGAAATCATCACCATCGATCCTCTCATCGGGAGGGGGTCAATCTCCATCAACATCTTCACCATCACCATCTCCTCTCAAACCCTAGTTCATCTCTTGTATCCAATCTTTGTCCCAAAACCTCAGATTGGTACCTGTGGGTTGCTAGTAGTGTTGATTACTCCTTGTAGTTGATGCTATTTGGTTTATGTGGTGGAAGATCATATGTTCAGATCCTTTATGCATATTAATACCCCTCTGATTATGAACATGAATATGATTTGTGAGTAGTTACGTTTGTTCCTGGGGACATGGGAGAAGTCTTGCTATAAGTAGTCATGTGAATTTGGTATTCGTTTGATATTTTGATGAGACATACGTTGTCTTTCCTCTAGTGGTGTTATGTGAACGTCGACTACATGACACTTCATTATTTGGGCCTAGAGGAAGGCATTGGGAAGTAATAAGTAGATGATGGGTTTCTAGAGTGACAGAAGCTTAAACCCTAGTTTATGCGTTGCTTCGTAAGGGGATGATTTGGATCCATATGTTTCATGCTATGGTTAGGTTTACCTTAATACATCTTTTGTAGTTGCGGATGCTTGCAATAGGGTTTAATCATAAGTGGGATGCTTGTCCAAGGAAGGACAGTAGCCAAGCACCGGTCCACCCACATATCAAATTATCAAAGTAACAAACACGAATCATATGAGCGTGATGAAAACTAGCTTGACGATAATTCCCATGTGTCCTCGGGAGCGTTTTCCTTTATATAAGAGTTTGTCCAGGCTTGTCCTTTGCTACAAAAAGGATTGGGCCATCTTGCTGCACCTTGTTTACTTTTATTACTTGTTACCCGTTACAAATTACCTTATCACAAAACTATATGTTACCGAGAATTTCAGTGCTTGCAGAGAATACCTTACTGAAAACCGCTTGTCATTTCCTTCTGCTCCTCGTTGGGTTCGACACTCTTACTTATCGAAAGGACTACGATAGATCCCCTATACTTGTGGGTCATCAATGAGCATAATGTTGGGGAACGTTGCATCGGAAACAAAAAAATTCCTACGCTCACCAAAATCAATCTAGGAGATGGACATCTACGAGAGGAGAGATTTCATATACATACCCTCGTAGATCGCTAAGCAGAAGCATTAAGAAACGCGGTTGATGGAGTCGAACGTCTTCGTGATCCAATCACGATTCGTTCCGCGAACTCCCAATCTAGTGTCGAACGGATGGCACCTCCGCGTTCAACACACGTACGGCTTGATGACGCCTTCACCTCCTTGATCCAGCGAGTGATGGTGAAGTAGTAGCTCAAGTCCTCCGGCAGCACGACGGCATGATAGCGGTGGTGGTGGAGAAATCTCACCATAGCTTAGCCAAGCACTATAGAGAAGAAGATGGACTATGAGGGAGAGGAGGAGCAGTGTCGTGGCACGAATAGATCTGTATGGGTGCGGCTGCCCTCTCTCCACCTCTCTATATATAGGGGGAAGGAAGGAGGAGGGGGCACCGCTAGATCCAATCTAGGGACGGAGGCCAACAAGGGGAAACCCTAGATGGGTTTTGGCCCCCCACCCCTTAGGAGACTTGGACCCCAAGGCAAAGGGGTGGGCTGCCTCTGGCAACGTGGGAAGGGGGCTTGGGAGGCTCACAGCCCCTTAGTGGGCTGGTGTGCGCCCTCCCCTTGGTGCATGAGGCCCCCAACACTTGCCGGGGCCCCCGAAACACCTTTCGGTTATGCTGGTCATCACTCGGTACCCTCGGAACACTTCCAGACTCCAATACCCTTCGTCCAATATTTTCTTCCTAATTCATCAAAGATTACTATTTATTCTTTATTCGGGTCTATCTCTTGGACCTCTTTTTCTTTTGCTTAGGTTTAGCCGAGGTAGTGGACAAACAGAGGGGAAGAAAATATGGCAGGGGACAAATTTCTTGTGATTGTGAGCAAATAGAATTGCTTGGCTTGTTTAATTAAGTTCAAATTCAAATTTGCAGAAATTTTGCAAAAAAAGTAAACTCTTCCATTGAAGGTTTTTTGACCATTCCAGATCCTCTTCATGTCCGGGATATCATCCGGGACTCCGAACTACCTTCGGTAACCACCATAATGACTCAACTATACTTATATTGTCACCAAATGTTAAGTGTGTAGACCATGCGGGTTCGCGAACTATGCAGACATGATCGAGACACCTCTACGGTCAATAACCAATAGCGGGACCTGGATGCCCATATTGGCTCCTACATATTCTACGAAGATCTTTATTGGTTGAACCTCGATGTCAAGGATTTAGCTAATCCCGTATGTAGTTCCCTTTGTCTATCAGTATGTTACTTGCCCGAGATTCGATCGTCGGTATCTCCATACCTAGTTCAATCTCGTTACCGGCAAGTCTGTTTACTCGTTCCGTAATACAAGATAATGTGACTAACTTCTTAGTCACATTGCTTGCAAGCTTCTTGTGATGTTGTATTACCGAGAGGGCCCAGAGATACCTCTCTGTCATACGGAGTGACAAATCCCAGTCTTGATCCATGCCAACTCAACAGACACCCTCAGAGATACCTGTAGAGCACCTTTATAGTCACCCAGTTACGTTGCGACGTTTGCTACACACAAGGTACTCCTCGGTGTGAGTGAGTTGCATGATCTCATGGTCATAGGAACATATACTTGGCATGCAGATGATCGCAATAAACTTGACACAATCATATGCTACGTTTCTAGTTTGGGTCTTGTCCATCACGTCATTCTCCTAATGATGTGATCGTGTTATCAAATGACAACTCATGTCTATGTCTATGAAACCATAGCCATCTTTGATCAACGAGCTAGTCTAGTAGAGGCTCACTGGGGACATGTTGTCTATGTATCCACACATGTATCTGAGTTTCCGATCAATACAATTCTAGCATGGATAATAAACTTTTATCATGAACAGGGAAATATGATACTAACTAATTTATTATTGCCTCTAGGGCATATTTCCAACAGTCTCCCACTTGCACTAGAGTCAATAATCTAGTTCACATCACCATGTGATTATATAACACCCAATGAGTTCTAGGGTTTGATCGTGTTATGCTTGTGAGAAAGGTTTTAGTCAACGGGTCTGCAACATTCAGATGCACGTGTACTTCACAAATCTATATGTCATATTGTAGATGCTGCTACCACACTCCACTTGGAGCTATTCCAAATGGCTGCTCCACTATACGTATCCGTTTTGCTACTGAGACTCATCCAGATTGGTGTTAAAGTTTGCATCGACGTAACCCTTTATGCCGAACTCTTTATCACCTCCATAACCGAGAAACATTTCCTTATTCCTCTAAGGATAGTTTTGACCGCCGTCCAGTGATCCACTCCTGGATCACTCTTGCACCCCCTTGCCAGACACGTGGCAAGGCACACATCAGGTGTGATACACAGCATGTCATACCGTATAGAGCCTATGGCTAAGGCATAGGGGACGACCTTCCTCCCTTTTCTTTCCACTGCCGCGGTCAAGCTTTGAGTATTACTCAACTTCACACCTTAAAACTCAGGCAAGAACTCCTTCTTTGACTGATCCATTTTGAACTCCTTCAAAAACATGTCAAGGTATGTGCTCTATGAAAGTCTTCTCAAGCATCTTGATCTATCTCTATAGATCTTGTTGCCCAATATTTAAGCAGCTTTACCCAGGTCTTCCTTTGAAAAACTCCTTTCAAACAACCCTTTATGCTTTCCAGAAATTCTACATCATTTACAATCAACAATATGTCATCCACATATACTTATCAGAAATGTTGTAGTGCTCCCACTCACTTTCTTGTAAATACATGTTTCTTGCAAACTTTGTATAAACCCAAAAGCTTTGATCACCTCATCAAAGCATATGTTCCAACTCCGAGATGCTTGCTCCAGTCCATAGAAGGATCACTGGAGCTTGCATACCTTTTAGCATCCTTAGGATCGACAAAACCTTCTGGTTGTATCACATACAACCTTTCCCCACGGATATCGTCAAGGAAACTTTGTTTTGACATCCATCTGCCAGATTTCGTAATTGAAAATGCAGCAACTGCTAACATAATTCCAACAGACTTTAGCATTGCTATGAGTGAGAAAGTCTCGTCATAGTCAACTCCTTGAACTTGTCGGAAACTTCTTTGCGACAGATCGAGCTTCATAAATGGTGAGATTACCATAAGCGTCTGTCTTCTTCTTAAAGATCCATTTATTCTCAATGGCTTGCTGATCATGGGGCAAGTCCATCAAAGTCCATCCTTTGTTCTATTACATGGATCCTATCTCAGACTTCATGGCTCCTAGCCATTTGTTGGAATCTGGGCCCACCATCACTTCTCCATAGCTCGTAGGTTCACCATTGTCCAAAAACATGACCTCCAAGATAGGGTTACCGTACCACTCAGAAGTTGTACGTACCCTTGTCGACCTACGAGGTTCGACACTAACTTGATCCAAAGCTTCATGATCATCATCATTAGCTTCCTCTTCAACTGACGTAGGTGCCACAAAAACATCTTTCTGTGCTGCGCTACTCTCTGGTTGAAGTAAAGGTTCAACAACCTCATCAAGTTCTATCTTCCTCCGACTTAATTCTTTTGAGAGAAACCCTTTCTCAAGAAAGGACCCGTTCTTAGCGATAAACACTTTGCCCTCGGATCTGAGATAAAAGGTATACCCAACCGTCTCTTTTGGGTATCCTATGAAGACACATTTGTCCGCTTTGGGTTCGAGCTTTTCTGGCTGAAGCCTTTTGACATAAGCATCGCAGCCCCAAACCTTAAGAAATGACAACTTAGGTTTCTTGCCAAACCATAGTTCATACGGTGTCGTCTCCATGGACTTGGATGGTGCCTCATTTAAAGTGAATGTAGTTGTCTCTAATGCATAACCCCAAAACGATAGTGGTAGATTGGCAAGAGACATCATAGAACGCACCATGTCCAATGAGGTACGATTACGACGTTCAGACACACCATTATGATGTGGTGTTCCAGGTGGTGTCAACTGTGAAATAATTCCACATTGTCTTAAGCGATTGCCAAACTCATAACTCAGATATTCTCCCCTTCGATCAGATCGTACGAATTTAATCTTCTTGTTACGATGATTCTCAACTTCACTCTGAAATTGCTTGAACTTTTCAAATGTTTCAGACTTATGCTTCATCAAATAAACATGCCCATATCTACCCAAATCATCGGTGAAGGTGAGGAAATAACGATATCCACTGCATGCGTCAAAACTCATCGGACCGCACACATCAGCATGTAAGATTTCCAACAAGTCACTTGCGCATTCCATTGTTCTAGAAAATGGGGTTTTAGTCATCTTGCCAATGAGGCATGGTTCACATGTGTCAAATGAATCAAAATCAAGTTTCTCCAAAAGTCCATCAGCATGGAGTTTCTTCATGCGCTTTACACCAATATGACTTAAGCAGTAGTGCCACAAGTATGTGGTACTATCATTATTAACTTCACATCTTTTGGCATCAATATTATGAACATGTGTATCACTACGATCGAGATTCAATAAACCATTCACATTGGGTGCATGACCATAGAAGGTATTATTCATGTAAACAGAATAACCATTATTCTTTGACTTAAATGAATAACTGCATTACAATAAACACGATCTCATCATGTTCATGCTCAACGCAAACACCAAATAACATTTATCTAGGTTTAACACTAATCCCGAAGGTAGAGGGAGCATGCGATGGTGATCACATCAATCTTGAAAACACTTCCAACACACATCCTCACCTCGCCCTTAGCTACTTTCCATTTATTCCGCGGCTTTTGTTTCGAGTTACCAATATTAGCAACTGAACCGGTATCTAATACCCAGGTGCTACTAGGAGTACTAGTAAGGTACACATCAATAAAATATATATCAAATACACTTTTTTGAAGTTGCCATCCTTCTTATCTACCAAATATTTGGGGTAGTTCCGCTACCAGTGACCGTTCCCCTTACAATAGAAGCACTAGTCTCAGGTTTGGGTTCAACCTTGGGTTTCTTCACTAGAGCGGCAACTGGCTTGCCATTCATGAATTTTCCCTTCTTGCCCTTGCCCTTCTTGAAACCAGTGGTCTTATTAACCATCAACACTTGATGCTCCTTATTGATTTCTACCTTCGCAGCCTTAAGCACCGTGAACAGCTCCGGGATCATCTCCATCCCTTGCATGTTATAGTTCATCACGAAGCTCTAGTAGCTTGGTGATAGTGACTGGAGAACTATGTCAATCACTATCTTATCTGGAAGATTAACTCTCACTTGATTGAAGCGATTATAGCACCCAGACATTTTGAACACATGCTCACTGTCTGAGCTATTCTCCTCCATCTTGTAGGCAAAGAACTTGTCAAAGGTCTCATACCTCTCAACACGGGCATGAGCCTGAAATACCAATTTCAACTCTTGGAACATCTCATATGTTTCATGGCGTCCAAAACAGCTCTGGAGCCCTGATTTTAAGCCGTAAAGCATGGTGCACTAAACTATCAAGTAGTCATCAGAACACGTCTGCCAGATGTTCACAATATCCATAGGCGACGCTAGAGGGGTTGGCACACCGAGCGGTGCATCAAGGACATAAGCCTTCTGTGCAGCAGTGAGGACAATTCTCAGACTACGGCCCTAGTCCGCATAATTGCTTACAATATCTTTCAACTTAGTCTTTGTCTAGGAACGTATTGAAACAGGGAGCTACATCACGAGCTATTGATCTACAACATAATTTGCAAAGACAACTTAGACTATTGTTCATGATAAATGAGTTCATTTAATCATATTACCTAAGAACTCCCACTCAAATCAACATCCCTCCGGTTGTCCGAGTGTACCACGATCCAAATTCACCAACCCAAGTCCGATCATCACGTGAGATGAGGTGGTTTCAATGGTGAACATCTCTATGTTGATCATATCTACTATATGACTCATGTTCGACCTTTCGGTCTCTTGTGTTCCAAGGCCATGTCTGTACATGCTAGGCTCGTCAAGTTTAACCCAAGTGTTTCGCATGTGCAACACTGGCTTGCACCCGTTGTATGTGAACGTAGATTTTATCACACCTGATCATCACGTGGTGCTTCGAAACGACGAACTTTCGCAACAGTGCACACTTGGGGAGAACACAATTTTATCTTGAATTTTAGTGAGGGATCATCTTATAATGCTACCATTGTCCTAAGCAAAATAAGATGCATAAAAGGATTAACATCACTGCAAATCATAAGTGACATGATATGGCCATCAACTTGTGCTTTTGATCTCCATTTTCAAAGCACCGGCATGATCTCCATCATCACCGGCATGACACCGTGATATCCATCATCATGATCTCTATCATCGTGTCGCCATCGGGGTTGTCGCGCCAACCATGCTTCTACTATTATTGCTACCGCTTAGCAATAAAGCAAAGCATTACATTGCGTTTAATGATTGACACGCAGGTCATACAATAATTAAAGACAACCCTATGGCTCCTGCCGGTTGCCGTATTCATCGACATGCAAGTCATGATAAACTATTACAAAACATGATCATCTCATACATCAAATATATCTCATCATGTCTTTGGCCATATCATATCACAACATACCCTGCAAAAACAAGTTAGACGTCCTCTAATTGTTGTTGCATGTTTTACGTGGCTGCTATGGGTATCTAGCAAGAACGATTCTTACCTACGCAAAGCCAGAAAGGTGATATGCAAGTTGCTATTTAACCTTCTACAAGGACCGCCTTTGTCGAATCCGATTCAAGTAAGGTGGGAGAGACAGACACCAGCCAGCCATCTTTATGCAACAAAGTCACTTGTCTGTCGATGGAACCGGTCTCATGTACGTGGACATATAAGGTTGGTCCGGGCCGCTTCATCCCACAATACCGCCGAATCAAGAAAAGACCAAGGAAGGAAGCAATCTGAATATCAACGCCCACAAACTCCTTTGTGTTCTACTCGTGATGTCATCTATGCATAGACCTAGCTCTGATACCATTGTTAGGGAACGTTGCATGGGAGACAAAAAAATTCCTACGCTCACCAAAATCAATCTAGGAGATGGACATCTACGAGAGGAGATATTGCATCTACATACCCTTGTAGATCGCTAAGCGGAAGCGTTAAGAAACGCGGTTGATGTAGTCGAATGTCTTTGCGATCCAATCATGATCCGTCCCGTGAACTCCCGATCTAGTGCCGAACGGACGGCACCTCCGTGTTCAACACACGTACTACTACTACTGCTACTACTACTGCTGCTGCTACTACTACTGCTACTACTACTGCTACTACTACTACTACTACTACTACTACTACTACTACTACTACTACTACTACTCCCTTTCCCGAGCCGTGCATCTCGTTCGGCCGGTTGGTGAATGGGACGGGGATACTTCCGCGCTCGGGGTGATGATCAGGCGGCCTCGTGTCGTCGTCTTCTTCCCCGGCGAGCCTCGGCCACTCATTTCCGCGAACTCTCTCGTCGGCGCCACAGGAGCGCACGGCTCGCGTCGTCACTCGCGAGTTCTTTTTTTTGGAAGCCTCTGACTTGTGGGTTTGTTGGGCCACGCCCGCAAATTCTAACGTCGCAATTTGATGAGGGGCTTCCGACTCGTGAGCATATGGGTCGGCCCAGGTTCACGGGTACTACACTGCCTCGTTTTCTTTTGTGTTTTTTTTCACATTTTATTTTTTTTAATTCCATTTTTTATCTTGTTTACACTTTCAAATAGTATAATTCACATAATATCTAGAAAAATGTTAATCACACATTTCAAAAATGTTGAACAAGTATTTAAAAAATGTTGAACGAGTATTAAAAAAATGTTTAACAAGTATTTGAAAACAATGTTGAACAAGTATTTTTTTTAAATATTGATCATGTATATAAAAATGCTGAACCAGTATTTGAAAACAATGTTGAACAAGTATTTGAAAAATATTGATCATGTATATAGAAATGCTGAACAAGTATTTGAAAAATATAGAACAAGTATTTGAAACTTTTAGACCAAATTTTTGAAAAAATGTCGAACAAGTATTTGAAAAATGTTGAACATGTATATAAAAATGTTAAACAAGTATTTGAAATTTTTTTGATCATGTATATAAAAGGGAACATCGATATTTCTGGGCCAGGTCCTTCAGTATAAATGTTGAACAAGTATTTGAAAAATTGTTGATCCTTCACCTATACCGCGACTCAAGCAAATGGGCTGGGTCCATCAGTGGAGTTATTTTTCACCTCTTTCGCTTTCATTCTCTTTTTTCCTTAATTTTTGTTTCTTTTTTCTCTGTTCTTTTGAGTAAAATACACTAATATATTTTTCACATACATTAGCACTTATTTTAAAATTATTTGAACACTCTTTTTCAAAACTTAAACAGTTTTTCAACCTATATGGAGCTCTTTTATGTACAATTGTTTTTGTAAAAATTGTTACAAAAATATAAGAGAACATTTATTGTATACGAGTATAATTTTTTCATGCAAAATATAAACACTTTTTACACATGAAGATCAATTTTGAGAAAAGCACAGTAAAATTTTAGTATGCGCGAAAAAATGAGCTTTGTTTAGCATGGTTGGAGGTGTCGGAAAAATACTTAATGCATTTCAAAAAGGTGTTTTTATGTGTTAAAAATGTTCGTATGTGTCTTCAAAGGCATGATTATCTTCCCTAAAATATTTACATGTTGCAAAAACAGAAAGTACACAAGAAGGGGAAAGTAACAACAAGGGAAAAAACCAGCAATACTTAAATAAAATAAAACAGAAAAGAAAGCAAAAAAAATTCTATTATAACAACAGATGAAAATAGGAAAATGAAAAATGAAAAGAAAGGGAAAGGAAGAAACCCGGCACCACCGGGAGGACCAAGGGCGGAGTGTGCCTATGCGACCGCGTGTTATTGCTCGCAAAGAGTGATATACATAATTTGCTGCAAATAGGTGATTTCTCCCATCTCAAACTTATTCCTATGTTCAAGGAGGTGGCTAGTTGCATTCCTCATCAATGAAAATCTGTTTTACTATGGAAAGACAATTGGCAAGGACCACCTCTGGACATCCAATTCCCTGAATTTACACTCATATGTCATAGACAACCAGGTCACTGTTCAAAGCATGCTGAGTAAGGAAAATGTAATTGATAATTTGCATACTCCAATACCACTCAGGCTCACACTCAACTCCTTGCCCTTCAACAAATGATCAATAACATCAATTCCTCTCAAGATCATGACATTTGGCAGTACCACTGGAAGTCCCCCCAGTAGAGCTCTATGAAAATGTACAAGTACCTCATGCAAGGTCCAACTGCTCCATCCCCATTCCAATGGATTTTGCAGAATCCCAGTCAGCTTAAGATCAAAGTTTTCTTCTGGCTCAACCTTCACGACAGAGCAAACACTAGAAGACTTCTGAAAAGGGTTATCCCGGGATTTGCTTTGTAATAGGGCTTCCTCACCACTTTGTATCGTTCGGCCGTGCACTGTGGTTTGTGCTTTATCTATAAAGTGGGGCGAGAGCCTGTTTCGCCAAGGAAGAATTTTCACTTGCAAAGCTGTCTTTGCCCCCTCTGCCATGACAATGTGGAAGAAATACACCTGCTTCTCTTCTGGTACTGTGCTTTTGCCCAAGACTGTTGGAATATTATTCTGCCCAGCCTGCAAACAAGTATCTCCTTCATCCACCAAGTTGAGCTGGCGAAGTTTGGAAACAACAAGCTTTCAGTATGATGATCATTATGTATGCCTGCTGGAATATCTGGAAACAAAGGAATGGTCTCATATTCAACGGCATCCTACGCACAGTCAACAGTTGGAGAACTGAACTCAGGGAAGACCCATAAAATAAAGCCGAAGCATTCCCCAAGGCTAAAATCATGGATTGCTCACAAGCTTTAGCACCCCGTTTCTCTCCTGTATATTACTTGATATTCCTGTTTATCCAGGATGTTTATTTATTTACGCCCTCCGTTCCCTTATACAAGGTCACTATGAAAAATACATTTTGCATCTATACAAGGCCAGTAACAGTAACCGAGTCAAAATTTAATGATGTTTTCTCGTAGTAGCAACTTGTTTAATACTTGCATGCATGTAGTCATAATGACAGTGTGCTACTTTCTTCTCGTTCCTTCCTTGCATGCAAGCAGACGTATTAATGATTCCAGATAACAAGAAGAAAAGTTGGCTTGTAAAGTAGTCATTAAATTTTACCTAGGTACCTGTAATTTGAGTTTGTGGCCTTGTATAAGGGAATGGAGGGAGTACTACGGTCACTTCAGGGGGGACTCAGATTGTGCTTTTGGCCTTCAGAAGGAGCGTGCTAGACGACGGTAAATTGGCGATGCTTTCTCATGAAGTACTTTTGGTTATGCTAACAGGGAAATGCTATAGAAAGCTGAATATGACGTTCAGGTGAATTTGTCAATCATCAGCTGAGCCGGACAATGTTCAACCGGGAGGAGACGGAGTTGAACTTTGAGCTATTCCATACGCAATATATCAATATATGTACTGTACAGAACCACAAATTAGCATGACTATGTAGTTTTCCTCGCAGCTGCGGCTATTTACATACTACTATCTTCATTGTTTGCCTGTACTGTATAAGTAATTTTCTTCTGCGGTAATGCTGTATATAAGAGCTGCATATGTACATTCTTGTCGCTAAGACGAATGAACCAATAATGAACAGAATAGCAGAGTATACGCCATTGGCGGGCTAAGCAGAGCAGGGTGGAGCCGAGCAGAGGATGAGGGCGAAGCAAAGCCCGAGGAGGAGCAGTGTGCTACGGCGACCTGGAGCGGCAGCTTTCGTGGTCGATGGGCGCGACGACGCCGGTGCGGTAGTAGAAGTCGAGGGGGCAATTGAGGCGCGTCCAGAAGCCGACCTTGAGGAAGACGCCCTTCTTCGATGGGCACCAGCTCGGACTTGAGCGCCTCATCCATGGCCTGCATCCCGGCGGGGTCCAGCCTCGCCCTGCGCGACTCCCCGCTGTACGGCAGCGTGACGGAGCTCTTCCGGGCAACGCTGAAGGTCTCGGCGCTCAGCTGTAGCAGGGTGGTGCCGTTGAAGTTGACGTCGATGCTGAAGCTGGAGAAGGAGGTGTCGACCTTGGAGTTGGTGTTCTTGGCCAGAAGATCGAACTTGAACTTTATGTCCCTGATGACGCCGTCGGCCGGGCTGTAGTCGAGCTGCAGGAGCTGCGCGTTGGTCACCTCCATGTACGGCATCTGGGGCTTGTAGATGAAGTACACGGCCAACATCGTGGCGCCCAACACGAGGACGCCGATGGCCAGCAGCATGCACAGGATCACCGCCATCCACACCCACGGGGAGCTCCTCTGCCTGTCGTTGTACGGCGGTCCCTTCCACCGATGGCGGCGATGACCCGCCTCAGCCGACCTCTCGTCCTCGTGGTGGTGGTGGTCCGCCTCCATCCTGCTATCTCCGGCCCTCATATCATGTCACGGGGCGCTTCGAGCTGGGTTGATATCGGAGGGATGGAGCGTGCATTATAAGGAAATCGAGTTGGATGGAGCGGTAAATCCATGGGTAATTGTTAAGGTTGGATGGGAGGAAGGGTTTTGGAATCTTCTTTGCTCCGTGTCATGGTGACGCCTTTTTTTTTTTGAGTTTGCATGCTCAAGGTAGTACTCATATACGTTGCTTGCTATGGCTTTGGGCATCACTTGATGCAGAGACCAGGAGTTATCCTCCTTTTCAAAAAAAAAAAAGGTGTTGCTTGCTTACCATGGCTTTGCGCATCACTTGATCTATAAGGTGGGGTGATCCTTCTTATCAAAAAAAATGGGTTGCTTGTTTTCTTGCTTTACAACTAAACTATACTTTCTAGTCTAGTCTACTAGGTAGCTAGCCCTCTGATTCTCTCAACTAATCATCATTAATTGAATTTTAAATCTTCAGTCATAATTAAGTTAGTTGCAGCCATGGGTCACCAAATTTGAAATCATTTCAGACTAGAACATTTCGTTCCACATGAACCCACTAAGCGCAGCAAGTAACAAGCTACAAACTTCTCAAAGTACACCTGCCGTCAACCAAGCCTGGCCCTCTTGGTCAATTCTTTGAAGAACCAATTATGCTGGATGGGATGATTCCATCGAAAATGATGGCGTGTATGTGTTTTCATAGCTCCCAAAGCACACTTCTATCATGGGACTTATTGGTAGGATTAGGACGGAGGGAAGGTTATGCATGGTTGCAAGCCGGCAAGTTCAAAGGGAATGTAGACCCTTTCTTCCTTCGGCTAGGGTGGTGGGCGAGGAATGAGTAGTCCATTGTAATGAAACTCTTGTAATCTCGGTGGAGGCATGCTTTTTGCCTATCTTCTTTAATATATAATATGCACACTCGTGCATATTCGAGAAAAATAGCTCCCAAAGCACGGGCGTAATGATGGATCAAAGATTCTTCTGTTGCTCGCGTCCAACATTTCTGCTGCTGCACCACTCCACGATGGTGCCGCCCATCGTTGGCGCCCGGTCCGGCTTATCCAACACTGAAAAGGACAACAAACCACATTTGGCGGGCCAAAACGCAGGTAAGTAGAATATGATTGATCGTTCCCGATCATGATCACAAAAGGGGCACAATAGATGATGTGGTAGCGCGCCACGTGCCAGTCGATCGGAAGTCCATCAATGATCATGAAGAGGCAACCACGCGAAAAATTGACATGCTAGCGGAGCCCTTGATTTCCATGTGAAATCCGAAAATGGGGCAATGACTCGACCCCCAGAGTTTTGTGGCGTATGCATTCCTTACCAATAAGTTACCATCAAACTCCCAAGACTATCTGACCATGGCTAGGGAAGGGGCCCGGGCCAGGTCTCCTGATGCACAACTTTGCTTCAATTGTGGCGTGTGGGGGCACTTTCGGTCCGAGTGCGTTATCCCACCGAGGTGCCCAATGACTCTGGAGTTTCTGGGTCATGCCGTGGAGGGTGGCTTCTATTATGGCAACCTGATATTCGAGGAGCTGCCTGTTTCGCTCCACCAGGCGTTCATCTCCATGGTGCCGACTCGGGTGCCATTACCGACTGTCGAGATCACTGTCGACGCCATCAGGGCAGAGCTATGCAACTACAGCACTTATTACAACAATAGCTCATTTTCTTGGGTGGTCCGGGAGATCCCCCTGCTGGTCTTCAGGGTGCCCTTCCCCACTACGAAGATGTTGCGCCTTTCCACGAGAAGTGAAGAGATCAATTTTCCACTCAACAAGCTCACGGTTATTGTCGCTCACTCGCTCGGGCCTGGCTCCGCATCCACAGACCGCCGACAAAAGCTAAGAAGGATCATATCCTAGAGACTATCTCGAAGCCTATGGTGACAGTCGACATGGGATCCCTTGAGGGCGATGGCCCCACGCGCATCAAGGTTCTCTGTCCGGATACCGATAGACTGGATGGCCTAGTACAACCATTTTACTTTCGCCTGACGGGACGATAGGACGATAGTTGAACTTTAAGCCGGACTTGACTTTCCAGGAGGGTGTGTATGAAGGGGACCTTCCCCCGTCCCCTCTAGCCACCCTGCCAAGCCATCGAGGTGTGGGGGTTGACCTGGGGAGGACGACGACCTGGAGGGGCCGCCTCGCCTTCAGCCAGGGGACTCTGCCCTAACAGGGTCTGCCGCCCCTCCTGCCGGAACCGCCACTCTCACGCTTGCCTCGAGTCATGCATCTTCGCTTTTCTCCGATGATGCGTGAGTAGTTTACTACAGACCTACGGGTCCGTAGTTAGTAGCTAGATGGCTTCTTCTCTCTTTTTGATCTTCAATACAATGTTCAACTAGATGTTCTTGGAGATCTATTGGATGTAACTCTTTTTTGCGGTGTGTTTGTTGGGATCCAATGAATTGTGAGTATATGATCAGATTTATCCATACGTGATTTGTTATAGACTCATATTTCTTCTTTGATATTTTGGTTTGGTTTGGCCAACTAGATTGATTTATCTTGCCATGGGAAGAGGTGCTTTGTAATGGGTTCGATCTTGCGGTGCTCAATCTCAGTGACAGAAAGAGACATGACACACATGTACTGTTGCTATTAAGGGTAACAAGATGGGGTTTGTTCATACGTGAGTTTGCCTTGTCTACATCATTTCATCGTTCTTATTGCATTACTCCATTTTCCATGAACTTAATACACTAGATGCATACTGGATAGCGGTCGATGTGTGGAGAAATAGTAGTAGATGCAGAATCATTCCGGTCTACTAATGTTGGACGTGATGCCTATATACATGATCATTGTCTTGGATATCGTCATAATTATTTGCTTTTCTATCAATTGCACAACAGTAATTTGTTTACCCACGGTATGCTATTTTCTTGAGAGAAGCCTCTAGTGAAATCTACGGCCCCCGAGTCTATTTCCTATCATATTATTCTCAGATCTATTCAATCAAAAACCCAAAAATACTTTGCTGCATTTCATTTTCTTTTATTTCAGTTGCATCTATCATATACCTATTTATCAAATCTCAATACCGTTGAGGGATTGACAACCCCTTTATTGTTGGGTTGCAAGTATTTGTTGTTTGTGTGCAGGTGCTGTTTAGTGTTGCTTGGTTCTCCTACTGGATTGATAAACTTGGCTTCATAACTGAGGGAAATACTTACCTCTGATGTGCTGCATCGTCCCCTCCTCTTCGGGGAAATACCAACATGGATCACAAGTAGCAGGAATAATTTCTGGCGCCGTTATCGGGGAGACATCATCAACATCTATCAAGTACCTACGCATAAACTCTCATCTCCTTGTAATTATATTATTTTTCATTTGCCTCTCGTTTTCATCTCCCTAACTTCTAAAATGTTTTTACAAAAATACAAAAATATTTGCCTTCTTCCCGTTTGCTTTTTATTTGCTTGTGTGCTAGATCGCTTGTTTTGCCAACATGACGGGCACAACTTTACCTCCTTTGTCACCAAACTTTGAAGTTCTTTACTTCAAACAAAAACAAGGAGAAAATCTTAAAGATGCCTGGTATAGGCTATTGGAATCTTACCGTGTTTGTTCTATTAAAAGAGATGCAAAAAAATTGCTTCGCATTTTTTATATAGGTTTAAATTTGCAACACAGACATCTTATGGATTTTTCCGCTAAAGGGAATTTTGTTGAGATTGATGCTAATGCATCTTCTCATTCATTGATATACTGCTCGAGCGCATTCTTCTCCTCGAGGAGCTGCGTGACTTTCTCCTCCAAAGTCTTATTTTCCTGTTTAGAGGTACTGACTTGATCTTTGCATTTCTTCTCCGACTCGGAAGACTCGCCTTTCGCAACAGCAGCAGCGACCTTGAGGGCCTTGATCTCATCCTCCAACTTGTCGACCGGCGCCAACTTCTCCTCAGCAAGTTTGATCTTGGTCCTGGCCTCCTTCTGGGCTAGCGCTGATACGTCTCCGTCGTATCTACTTTTCCTAATGCCTTTCCACTATTTTGGAATCTAATTTGCATGATTTGAATGAAACTAACCCGGACTGGCGCTGTTTTTAGCAGAACTACTATGGTGTTGTTCTTGTGCAGAAATAAAAATTCTCGGATTGGAACGAAACTTTGCGATGATTTTTTCTACAATAAAAGATAATTTTGGAGCCAAGAACCACCTGAGGGGGCACCTGGGTGGGCACAACCCACCAGGGCGCGCTACCCCCTCCAGGCGCGCCCAGGTGGGTTGCCCCCACCTGGTGGACCTGCAGACCCTGAAACCGACGCTATAAAATCCTCTTTTTCCAGAAAAAATCGGGGAGAAAGAATTATTGCTTTCCACAAGACGGAGCCGCCGCCGTCTCCTGTTCTTCATCGAGAGGCCAGATCTGGAGTCCATTTGAAAGAATTATCAATCTTCGTCATCACCAACCCTTCTCCATCGCCAATTCCATGATGCTCCCCACCGGGAGTGAGTAATTCCTTCGTAGGCTCGCTAGTCGGTGAGGAGTTGGATGAGATTCATCATGTAATCGAGTTAGTTTTGTTAGGGCTTGATCTCTAGTATCCATTATGTTCTGAGATTGATGTTGCTATGACTTTGCCATGCTTAATGCTTGTCACTTTGGGCCCGGGTGCCATGATTTTAGATCTGAACCGTTTATGTTATCACCATTATATCTATGTTCTAGATCGGATCTTGCAAGTTATAGTCACCTACTACGTGTTATGATCCGGCAACCCCGGAGTGACAATAGTCGGGACACTTCCCAGTGATGACCGTAGTTTGAGGAGTTCATGTATTTACCGTGTGTTAATTCTTTGTTTCGGTTCTCTATTAAAAGGAGGCCTTAATATCCCTTAGTTTCTAATTGGAGCCCACTGCCACGGCAGGGTAGGACAAAAGATGGCATGCAAGTTCTTTCCATAAGCATGTATGACTATTTACGGAATACATGCCAACATTATATTTATGAACTGGAGCTAGTGCCGTATCGCCCTAGGTTATAACTGTCACATGATGAATATCATCCAACAAATTATCAATCCAATGCCTACGAATTTCCCTTATATTGTTTCTGCTAAGTTACTACTGCTACTGTTACTGTTGCACTGCTACAAAACTATTGCTATCACTATTACCTTTACTATTGCTACTTCCACTGCTATCAAAACTATCATATTACTTTGCTACTAATCACTTTGCTGCAGATAATTAATCTCCAGGTGTGGTTGAATTTGTTGGGGAACGTAGTAATTTCAAAATTTTACCTACGCACACGCAAGATCATGGTGATGCATAGCAACGAGAGGGGAGAGTGTCGTCCATGTACCCTCGTAGACCGTAAGCGGAAGTGTTATGACAACGCGGTTGATGTAGTCGTATGTCTTTATTATCCGACCGATCCAAGTACCGAACACACGGCACCTCCGAGTTCAGCACACGTTCAGCTCGGTGATGTCCCACGAACTCATGATCCAGCAGGATTCGAGGGAGAGTTCCGTCAGCACGACGGCGTGATGACGGTGATGATGATGCTACCGATGCAGGGCTTCGCCTAAGCACCACTACGATATGACCGAGGTGGATTATGCTGGAGGGGGGCACCGCACACGGCTAAAAGATCAACTGATCAACTTGTGTGTCTATGGGGTGCCCCCTCCTCCGTATATAAAGGAGTGGAGGAGGGGGAGGGGCCGGCCCTTCTAGGCGCGCCCCAAGGGGAGTCCTACTCCCACCGGGAGTAGGACTCCAACCCTTCCAAGAGTAGGAGTAGGAGAGAGGGAAGGAGGAGAGAGGGGGAAGGAAAGGGGGACTCCGCCAGCCCCCATCCTTGTCCAATTCAGACTAGAGGGGGAGGGGGCGCGCGGCCTGCCCTGGGCGCCCCTCCTCTTCTCCACTAAGGCCCAAAAGGCCCATTACACTCCCCGGGGGGTTCTGGTAACCCCCAGGTACTCCGGTATTTGTCCGAACTTGCCCGGAACCCTTCCGAAGTCCAAACATAGTCATCCAATATATCGATCTTTATGTCTCGACCATTTCAAGACTCCTCGTCATGTCCGTGATCATATCCGGGACTCCGAACTACCTTCGGTACATCAAAACACATAAACTCATAATACCGATTATCACCGAACGTTAAGCGTGCGGACCCAACGGGTTCGAGAACTATGTAGACATGACCGAGACACATCTCCGGTCAATAACCAATAGCGGAACCTGGATCTTTATCGGTCAAACCGCATAACAACATACATTATTCCCTTTGTCATCGGTATGTTACTTGCCCGAGATTCGATCATCGGTATCTCAATACCTAGTTCAATATCGTTACCGGCAAGTCAGTTTACTCGTTCCGTAATACATCATCCCGCAACTAACTCATTAGTTGCATTGCTTGCAAGGCTTATAGTGATGTGTATTACCGATAGGGCCCAGAGATACCTCTCCGACAATCGGAGTGACAAATCCTAATCTCGATCTATGCCAACTCAACAAGTACCATCGGAGACACCTGTAGAGCACCTTTATAATCACCCAGTTACGTTGTGACATTTGGTAGCACACAAAGTGTTCCCCCATGTAACGCCCACGATGTGGCTATATCTCCCACGTGTCGAGGCACGACTTAGAGGCATAACCGCATTGTGGTATTGTCGCAAGAAGGGTTATCTTCACACAATCCCATGTAATGAACAAGAATGGGATAAGGAGAGTTGGCTTACAATCGCCACTTCACACAATACATAAATTAATTCATACATCAACCAAAATCCACACATAGACCGACTACGGTCAAATCCAAATGAAAATAAGATAACCCCAAGTGCTAGATCCCCGATCGTCCCAACTGGGCTCCACTACTGATCATCCGGAAAAGAAACATAGTAACGACCACGTTCCTCATCAAACTCCCATTTGAGCTCGGTTGCGTCATCTGCACTGGTCTCGTCGGCACCTGCAACTATTTTTGTAGAATCTGTGAGTCACGAGGACTCGGCAATCTCACACCCACGAGATCAAGACTATTTAAGCTTATAGGAAAGGATGGTGTAATGAGGTGGAGCTGCAGCAAGCACTAAGCATATATGGTGGCTAACATACGCAAATGAGAGCGAGAAGAGAAGCAACGCAATGGTCGCGAAGCTAGAAATGATCAAGAAGTGATCCTGAAACTACTTACGTTCATGCATAACTCAAACCGTGTTCACTTCCCGGACTCCGCCGAGAAGAGACCATCACGGCTACACACACGGTTGATGTATTTTAATTAAGTCAAGTGACAAGTTCTCTACAACCGGACATTAACAAATTCCCATCTGCCTCATAACCGCGGGCACGACTTTCGAAAGATAATACCCTGCAGGGTGTCCCAACTTAGCCCATCATAAGCTCTCACGGTCAACGAAGGATAAACCTTCTCCCGGGAAGACCCGATCAGCCTCGGAATCCCGGTTTACAAGACATTTCGACAATGGTAAAACAAGACCAGCAAAGCCACCCGAATGGGCCAACAAATCCCTATAGGAGCTGCACATATCTCGTTCTCAGGGCACACCGGATGGGCAAGACGTCGGGTTGGCATAGACCCTGGTTGCCCAGGGGGCGCCGGACATCGCCCAGTTTGGGCCAGCACTCGAAGGAGCACTGGTCCGGGGGTTTAAATAAAGATGACCCTCGGGCTCGCGAAAACCCAAGGGAAAAAGGCTTAGGTGGCAAATGGTAAAACCAAGGTTAGGCCTTGCTGGAGGAGTTTTATTCAAGGTGAACTGTCAAGGGGGTCCCATAAATCACCCAACCGCGTTAGGAACGCAAACTCAAGGAACATAATACCGGTATCACGGAAACTAGGGCGGCAAGAGTGGAACAAAACACCAGGCATAAGGCCGAGCCTTCCACCCTTTACCAAATATATAGATGCATTAATTAAATAAGAGATCTTGTGATATTCCAAAATATCCATGTTCCAACATGGAACCAACTTCAACTTCACCTGCAACTATCAACGCTATAAGAAGGGCTGAGCAAAAGCGGTAACTTAACAAACAACGGTTTGCTAGGAAAGGATGGTTAGAGGCTTGACATGGCAATATGGGAGGCATGATATAGCAAGTGGTAGGTAGCGCAGCATAGCAATAGAACGAACAACTAGCAAATCAAAGATAGAAGTGATTTCGAGGGTATGGTCATCTTGCCTGCAAGGTTCTCAGAGTTGTCGAAAGCTTGATCCTCGTAAGCGTACTCAACAGGTTCCTCTTTCACGAACTCGTCTCCCGGCTCTACCCACAGCAAGAATACAAGCAATGGAACCACAATCAATCACGGAAAAAGCATAAGCAACATGATGCAATAGATGCATGATATGCGAGATATGATATGCGATGCGTATGTGTGCTCCGGAAGAAAAAGAATGAACAAGGCAGTAACTTGGCAAACCAAGTATGCCACTGGAAATATGAGATGATTTCGGTCGAAATCGATATAAAGATCACCGGAAACGGATGCACGGTTTGCAAATGGCAAGCAAAACAAGAATGACACGAATCTGCGATTAACAGCATGATAGCACGTAGAATACATCAAGTAACTATGGTACAACACCCCAACATAGCAACAAAGCATATGGCAGTAATCTGCAAGAGATGCTTGACAAAATATGAACACTGAGCTACGGCTAGATCACAATATAACAAGTTCAAACAAGCATGACAAAAATGCAAAAGATATCAGCTTCACAGACTTGAGAAAATACTGGACATGGCTGAAACAGCATCAGGTAGCAATGTTCAGAGCAAGCAAAACACATGCTATAGGAACTTAACATAGCAAAACAAGGCATGGCATGAATCTACTAAATGCATAGAACAAAAGTCCCTTACTGACCATGAGTCAAAAAGGATTAGAAGATATGATGGCACTCATGTAAACATAGCAAGTTTCGTTAACAGGTTTCAGACTTGGCAGAAAACAGAACATGGCATTAACAGAGTTATGAAGGCATGTTGGTGAGCTTGATTCACTCATCACAAAGCAATGCATGACAAAAAAAGCATACCTGCATCAAGATGAAATGTTTATGAAGCCAACCATGGCAAGATCAAGTTCATAGCATGTATGGAGCGACTACAACAACCTTGGCAAAATTGAATATCATGTTAACATTCTGCCAGAAATATTTTATAGCAAAAGTAGAGCAAGATTGAGACATGCTAGGGCACTCCATAATTGCAAACAGGGCCCGGATGGATAGAGCGCAACTATATCTACAAAACATCCTTACTGAACATACTCAAAAGAAACATGGATATCACTGTAGACACATGGATACATGGCAACAAAATAACAGCAGTAACAGAAAACAAAAATCCTAAGTCCCTGAAAACAGAAATATCACGAAGCCTAGTTTGCATCCTTGTGCTAGTCACCAAATAGATCACAAAAATACATGGCATACACCTCTGTAAAGATGGCATGGCACAGATCAAAACACCTGTAGAGCTCATGCCCATAAGATGCACACATCAATTGCAACAAAAATAACAAAACACCAAGTTCTCATAAGTAACAGCAGTAAACATCATATAGCACTCTTGCACCAGAGATTTAGGCATCAAGATGGACTCAAACGAGCATGGCACAATGGAACAAAATGAAGATCATCGCGTGATGAACATTTCTATATATCATGTGCATGAATCGGGAGCAGTATGCAATGAGATATGATGCGATGAACATGAGCATATAATACAATATCCTCGGGACTTGGCAGAAAACGAGGGGGAAAAGGTCAACCTCTCCAGATCTGGATCGGGCACGCACGCGAACCGAGGCGGGCGACTCGCCGGAGCTTCGGGCAAAGACGGAGGAAGGAGAGGGCGGCCGGACGGAGGGAGAGGGAGGAGACGGCGGGCTCGGGCGGCGCTCGCCGGCGGGGGGAGGAGGCGAGGACGGCGGAGGCGGTCGGGGGCGGCGCGGGGAGCTGTGCCGGCGGAGGCGGTCCGGCGACGGCGGCTCGGGGAGCGGCGCCGGCGGAGGAGCGGAAGGACGAGGGCGGCGGCGCGTGGCGCGAGAGGAGGCTCGATTGCGGGCGGCAGCGGTTGGGCCCCGCGGGCCAGACGCGGGCCGCGCGGGCCGGCGGCGGTGGGATGGCGGGGTGCCACGTGGCGGGCGGTGACTGGTACGGCTGCGGTGGCGGGTTCGTCCGGTGGCGGCGGACGTGTCCGGTGGCGGCGGACGGCGAATTTGCTAGGGTTTCATCCGGGATTTTGGACGGGGAGGGTATATTTATATGTAGAGGGAGCTAGGAGACTCCAAATGGAGTGCGGTTTTCGCCCACACGATCGTGATCGAACGACCAAGAGCATGGAGGTGACTTAGAGGGGTTATTGGGCTGTTTGGAGGGGGTTTTTGCTGCAACACACAAAAGGACTTTGCGGTTACCCGGTTAACCGTTGGAGCATCAAACGACCTCCAAATGGAACGAAACTTGACAGGTGGTCTACCGGTGGTATACCAAGGCCACTTGACAAACCTTGGTCCATTCCGAGAACGTTTAATACCCGCTCACGAAAAGAGGCAAGAGGGGTGCGCCGGTGCATGTGGGAGTGTCGGATTGCAAAACAGACAACGGGGAAAATGCTCGGATGCATGAGACGAACACGTATGCAAAAGAGATGCGCATGATGACATGATATGAGATGCATGACATGAACAAAATGCAAAACAAAAACAAAACCCAACCACGGAGGGAATATCATAACACATAGCCGAAAATGGCAAGAGTTGGAGTTACAAATATGGAAAGTTACATCCGGGGTGTTACAACACTCCACCACTACGAGAGGATCTCGTCCCGAGATCTAGGACTGGAAGAACTCCGGATATTCGGAACGGAGGTGGTCCTCGCGTTCCCAGGTGGCTTCTCGGTCGGAATGGTGTGACCACTTCACTTTCAGGAATTTGATAGATTTGTTGCGAGTCTTGCGCTCAGTTTCTTCAAGAATAGCAACGGGGTGCTCATGATAAGACAGATCTTCTTGGAGGTCAATCTCTTCGAAGTTGATGGTGCGCTCAGGAGTCTTGAAGCACTTGCGAAGCTGTGACACGTGGAACACATCGTGCACGTTCGCAAAGTTGGAGGGAAGCTCAAGTTGATAGGCGAGGTCGCCTCTTTTGCCAATGATTTTGAAAGGACCCACGTATCTAGGGGCAAGCTTCCCTTTGATACCGAAGCGACGAGTGCCTTTCATTGGAGAGACGCGGAGGTAGACATGGTCTCCGATCTCGAAAGCCAAGTCACGGTGCTTACTATCATAGTAACTCTTCTGGCGCGATTGCGCGGCTTTGAGATTTTCATGGATGACTTTACACATTTCTTCAGCCTCTGTGATTAAGTCGTTGCCAAGAAGTTGGCGTTCACCAGTCTCTGACCAATTGAGAGGAGTACGACACTTTCTGCCATATAGAATCTCGAATGGGGCCTTGCCCGAACTCGCTTAGAAGCTGTTGTTGTAGGAGAACTCGGCATATGGGAGACAATCTTCCCACTTCATGCCAAAAGAAATGACACAAGCCCTGAGCATATCTTCAAGGATTTGATTGACTCGCTCGACTTGGCCACTAGTTTGAGGATGGAAAGCTGTGCTGAAGCGAATGTTGGTGCCCATGGCCTTCGGGAAGAAGTCCCAGAACTTAGAAGTGCAGATGCTTCCACGATCTGAAGATATCAATTGTGGAATGTCGTGCAAGGAGACAATCCTGGAGGTGTATAGCTCTGCCAACTGAGCTGCTGTGATAGATTCTTTGATTGGAAGGAAATGAGCCACTTTTGTAAGTTTGTCGATGACAACGAAGATAGCATCATTTCCGCGCTTGGACTTTGGAAATCCAGTCACGAAGTCCATTTCGATATGACCAAACTTCCATTCTGGGATAGCAAGAGGTTGGAGGAGACCAGCTGGTCGTTGGTGTTCTGCTTTCACCCTTCGACAGACGTCACATTCGTTCACGAATTGAGCGATTTCTCGCTTCATTCGAGTCCACCAATACGACTGCTTGAGGTCATGGTACATCTTCGTACTTCCAGGATGAATGGAAAGAAGAGAATTGTGTGCCTCATTCATAATGACTTTCCTTAGATCACCTTTAGGAACCACAATCCGGTCCTCAAAGAATAAAGTGTCTCTGTCATCAATGCGATAGCACTTATATTTGGAAAGACCCTTGTCGATATCACGTTTCACCTTCTTCACCATGGTATCCAGGAGTTGTGCCTCACGTATTTGATCTTCCAAAGTAGGAGAGACTATGAGGTTGGCAAGAAAGCCTTGAGGAACAACTTGGAGATTCAGCTTGCGGAAAGCTTCACAAAGATCCGGTTGGAATGGCTTGAGAATTAAGCTGTTGCAATAAGCCTTCCTGCTCAAAGCATCTGCAATGACATTGGCCTTGCCTGGAGTATATTCAATATTCGGATTGTACTCTTGAATCATTTCGACCCATCGAGTTTGCCTGAGGTTGAGGTTGGGCTGAGTGAAGATGTACTTGAGACTCTTGTGATCGGTGAATATGTCCACTTTTCTTCCCAACAAGAGATGTCTCCATGTTATTAATGCATGGACAACTGCCGCCAACTCAAGATCATTAGTGGGGTAGTTCTTTTCGTTGGGCTTCAACTGACGAGAGGTATAGGCCACAACTTTCTTCTCTTGCATTAACACAGCACCGAGACCTTGAAGAGAAGCATCACGGAAAACTTCGAATGGCTTTGATTTGTCAGGAGGAGTTAAGACAGGAGCTGTGACGAGTTTCTCTTTGAGAGTGTTGAAAGCAACGTCACACTCAGGAGTCCAGACATAGTTCACATGCTTCTGGAGGAGGCTGGAAAGAGGCTTTGCAATCTTAGAGAAATTCTCAACGAATCTTCGGCAATAGCTTGCAAGACCAAGAAAACTGTGAAGCTGCTTGACATTCTGAGGAGGTTCCCAATTCACAATTGTAGACACCTTCTCGGGATTAACAGCGATGCCCTTGGCAGAGATGATATGACCAAGGTAAAGAACTTCATCAAGCCAAAACTCACATTTGGAAAACTTCGCATAGAATTGATACTCTCTGAGCTTGTCGAGCACCAATCGCAAATGTTTGGCATGATCCTTCTTATTCTTGGAGAAGACCAAGATATCATCGAGATACACCAGGACGAATTCACTGGGATAGGGGTTGAAGATGAAGTTCATCATCCGAGAGAATGTTGGAGGAGCATTGACAAGGCCGAAAGACATGACAGTATATTCATAAGAACCAAAGCTTGTTCTGAATGCTGTGTTGGGAATATCTTCTTCACGAATGCGAATCTGATGATAACCCATCCGGAGGTCAAGCTTGGAGAATACTTTAGCGCCTTTGAGTTGCTCGAATAGCTCATTGATGTTGGGAAGTGGATACTTGTTCTTGATTGTCTTCTTGTTCAATGGACGGTAGTCGACACAAAGTCGGTCCGTGCCATCCTTCTTCTGGACAAAAAGAACACCACAACCCCATGGAGATGAACTCAGTCTGATAAAACCCAGATGCTCTTGTTCATCGAGCTGTTTCTTCAATTCCTTCAGCTCCTTGGGTCCAAGCTTGTAAGGACGCTTGCAAACGGGTTCAGTGCCGGGCTCAAGATCGATAACGAACTCAACTGGCCGGTGAGGAGGCATACCCGGAAGCTCTTCTGGAAAGACATCTTGGTACTCACAAACGACTGGAATTTGAGAAATAGCATCCAACTCGCCCTTCTCATTGAGAGAAAACAACCGAATGGTTTCATCACGAGCGGCATAGATGATAACATCCTCAGAAGAGTGTGTCAATTGAATTTCCCTGGCAGCACAATCAAGTTGAGCCTTGTGCTTAGAAAGCCAGTCCATCCCGAGAATTAGATCAATATCCGAGTCACCAAGAACCATTGGAGAAGATAAAAATTTATAGTTGCCCATCTTGATAGAAACATCCGGAGCCATCATTTTGGTATTCATGAATAAGCCCGGAGAGGAAACCGCTATCGGCTTAGACAGATTGACAGTATGCAAATTGTTCATGGATGCAAAAGGTCTTGATATGAAAGAAATAGATGCACCAGTATCAAAAAGAACTTTTGCAGGAATATCATTAACTGAGAGATTACCCATAATCACGTCAGTAGATTCCTCCGCTTGAGCTGCATTCATCATGTTCACCTTTGCAGACTTGGGATTATGCTTAACCACTGCATTGCTGGAAGATCTCACAGGAGGAGGAGGCGGAAGACGCCTTTGGTTGAAGCACTTGTTAGCATAGTGACCTTTCTGCTAACACTTGTTGCAAGTCACCTCTGAGAGTGGACGATGATAAGGAGCATTCGACTTTGGAGCTTGATTCTGAGACTTGTTCTGATAGCCAGGGTTGGATGAGTGGGAAGATCCATGGCCACCTTTGTTCTTCTGCTGGAAAGGCTGACGAAACGGAGGAGGAGGAGGCAACCAGAACTTCTGTTGCTTAGCAGCCACTGGTGAGGAAGAAGAAGACTGAACTGCGTCCCTGACTCTTTTCTTAGAAGCCTCACACTTGAGCTGAGCAGCCTCTTGCTTCAGTGCCATATTGTAGAAATCATCATACTTGGTCGGCTCAAAAAGCACGAGAGGTAATTGTAGATCTTCTCTGAGGCCACCTCTGAATTGATAGATCATGCTCTTTTCATCAGGAACGTCTAGCTTAGCGAAGCGAGCGAGTTTCTGAAACTGGGTATTGTATTGATACACGGACATGCTGCCTTGCTTGAGATTGCGGAACTCCTCACGCTTGCTCTCAACAACACTTTGTGGAATGTGGTGAGCTTTGAAGTCTCGGCAGAAATCATCCCAGGTAATCACACGCCCTCCTCTAGAATCTTTGTATTGTTGATACCACTCGGCAGCTTGATCCTTGAGTTGAAAAGAAGCGAACTTGACAAAGTCCTCAGGCCTGACATTGCTACATTCAAAATGCTTGTTGATGTCCACGAGCCAATCATCGGCGTCTGTGGCCTCGGCACAGTTGCTGAAAGACTTCGGCTAATTTGCGAGGAACTGGTAGAGGGTAGCGAAGTGAGGCTGATTGTTACCTTGACCTTGATTTCCTTGATTGCCTTGCCCTTGGGTGCGCTCTTGCAGGAGTTGCAAAATCATATGAGCATTGGCGTCGGTGGCTGCCATGATAGCTTGCCATGCCTCCGGAGGCGGAGGTGGTGGTGGAGGGTTCGCCTGACTCCCCTCATTGCGTTCCGGATTCTGACGCGTTGGCGGAGCCATCCTGAAGAGGGTGACATCCGTTAACAACTTGATTGACAAATAGACAAGTTGAATCAACGGATAGAAATTGCAACATATAGTCTTCACAATACACATTCGAACGAGGATGAACGAATGAATTCCATAGTAAATCATCACACTTCCATAAGGTGAGAAGCCACTTGATAAAGGGTTGATGAATAAAATAACAAGGTCTAACTGGAACAAATAAGTGGTAAGGATTACCCAATCACAAACCAAATATATGCGGGAAGAAATGCTAAGAGCTACTTGAATCCCACCTATAAACTCCCGAAACTTTCTGGTTATGCAATCGGGTGTTGGGGATACAGGGGACACAAAATATATCACCCAAACTAGCAATCCCTAGACCCAGCTGTATCCATCCGTCAACACATAACCAAGAAACCTTCAGAAATCATGTACCTCAACCTTCGAAAAGCATCCGTTATACGAGTTATGGCAATACTCCCGAACTCCCGCCCCAGTACTGGGTGGCGTCGAGGTGATCTCACCAACAACTACATAAAAGAGATTTTCGATGTCGGCGAAACTCATGTATTCCAGGGTCTATGCCAACCCGACGTCTTGCCCATCCGGTGTGCCCTGAGAACGAGATATGTGCAGCTCCTATCGGGATTTGTCGGCACATTCGGGTGGCTTTGCTGGTCTTGTTTTACCATTGTCGAAATATCTTGTAAACCGGGATTCCGAGGCTGATCGGGTCTTCTCGGGAGAAGGTTTATCCTTCATTGACCGTGAGAGCTTATGATGGGCTAAGTTGGGACACCCCTGTAGGGTATTATCTTTCGAAAGCCGTGCCCACAATTATGAGGCAGATGGGAATTTGTTAATGTCCGGTTGTAGAGAACTTGTCACTTGACTTAATTAAAATACATCAACCGTGTGTGTAGCCGTGATGGTCTCTTCTCGGCGGAGTCCGGGAAGTGAACACGGTTTGAGTTATGCATGAACGTAAGTAGTTTCAGGATCACTTCTTGATCATTTCTAGCTTCGCGACCATTGCGTTGCTTCTCTTCTCGCTCTCATTTGCGTATGTTAGCCACCATATATGCTTAGTGCTTGCTGCAGCTCCACCTCATTACACCATCCTTTCCTATAAGCTTAAATAGTCTTGATCTCGTGGGTGTGAGATTGCTGAGTCCTTGTGACTCACAGATTCTAGAAAAACAGTTGCAGGTGCCGACGAGACCAGTGCAGATGACGCAACCGAGCTCAAGTGGGAGTTCGATGAGGAACGTGGTCGTTACTATGTTTCTTTTCCGGATGATCAGTAGTGGAGCCCAGTTGGGACGATCGGGGATCTAGCATTTGGGGTTATCTTATTTTCATTTGGATTTGACCGTAGTCGGTCTATGTGTGGATTTTGGTTGATGTATGAATTAATTTATGTATTGTGTGAAGTGGCGATTGTAAGCCAACTCTCCTTATCCCATTCTTGTTCATTACATGGGATTGTGTGAAGATAACCCTTCTTGCGACAATACCACAATGCGGTTATGCCTCTAAGTCGTGCCTCGACACATGGGAGATATAGCTGCATCGTGGGCGTTACAAGTTGGTATTAGAGCCAGGTTGCCCAGGGGGCACCGGACATAGCCCAGTTTGGGCCAGCACTCGAAGGAGCACTGGTCCGGGGGTTTAAATAAAGATGACGCTCGGGCTCGCGAAAACCCAAGGGAAAAAGCCTTAGGTGGCAAATGGCTAAAATCAAGGTTGGGCCTTGCTGGAGGAGTTTTATTCAAGGCGAACTATCAAGGGGGTCCCATAAATCACCCAACCGCGTTAGGAACGCAAACTCAAGGAACATAATACCGGTATGACGGAAACTAGGGCGGCAAGAGTGGAACAAAACACCAAGCATAAGGCCGAGCCTTCCACCCTTTACCAAATATATAGATGCATTAATTAAATAAGAGATATTGTGATATTCCAAAATATCCATGTTCCAACATGAAACCAACTTCAACTTCACCTGCAACTATCAACGCTATAAGAAGGGCTGAGCAAAAGCGGTAACTTAGCCAAACAACGGTTTGCTAGGAAAGGGTGGTTAGAGGCTTGACATGGCAATATGGGAGGCATGATATAGAAAGTGGTAGGTAGCGCAGCATAGCAATAGAACGAACAACTAGCAAATCAAAGATAGAAGTGATTTCGAGGGTATGGTCATTTTGCCTGCAAGGTTCTCAGAGTTGTCGAAAGCTTGATCCTCGTAAGCGTACTCAACAGGTTCCTCGTTCACGAACTCGTCTCCCGGCTCTACCCACAGCAAGAATACAAGCAATGGAACCATAATCAATCAAGGAAAAAGCACAAGCAACATGATGCAATAGATGCATGATATGCGAGATATGATATGCGATGCGTATGTGTGCTCCGAAAGAAAAAGGATGAACAAGGCAATAACTTGGCAAACCAAGTATGCCACTGGAAATATGAGATGATTTCGGCCGAAATCGATATAAAGATCACCGGAAACGGATGCACGGTTTGCAAATGGCAAGCAAAACAAGAATGACACGAATCTGTGATTAACAACATGATAGCACTTAGAATACATCAAGTAACTATGGTACAGCACCCCAACATAGCAACAAAGCATACGGCAGTAATCTACGGGAGATGCTTGACAAAAGATGAACACTGAGCTACGGCTAGATCACAATATAACAAGTTCAAACAAGCATGGAAAAAATGCAAAAGATATCAGCTTCACAGACGAGAAAATACTGGACATGGCTGAAACAACATCAGGTAGCAATGTTCAGAGCAAGCAAAACACATGCTACAGGAACATAACATAGCAAAACAAGGCATGGAATGAATCTACTAAATGCATAGAACAAAAGTCCCTTACTGACCATGAGTCAAAAAGGATCAGAAGATATGATGGCACTCATGTAAACATAGCAAGTTTCCTGAACAGGTTTCAGACTTGGCAGAAAACAGAACATGGCATTAACAGAGTTATGAAGGCATGTTGGTGAGCTTGATTCACTCATCACAAAGCAATGCATGACAAAAAAGCATACCTCCATCAAGATGAAATGTTTATGAAGCCAACCATAGCAAGATCAAGTTCATAGCATGTATGGAGCGACTACAACAACCTTGGCAAAATTGAATATCATGTTAACATTCTGCCAGAAATATTTTATAGCAAAAGTAGAGAAAGATTGAGACATGCTAAGGCACTCCATAATTGCAAACAGGGCCCGGATGGATAGAGCGCAACTATATCTACAAAACATCCTTACTGAACATACTCAAAAGAAACATGGATATCACTGTAGACACATGGATACATGGCAACAAAATAACAGCAGTAACAGACAGCAAAAATCCTAAGTCCCTGAAAACAGAAATATCACGAAGCCTAGTTTGCATGCTTGTGCTAGTCACCAAATAGATCACAAAACTACACGGCATACACCTCTGTTAATATGGCACGGCATAGATCAAAACACCTGTAGAGCTCATGCCCATAAGATGCACACATCAATTGCAACAAAAATAACAAAACACCAAGTTCTCATAAGTAACAGCAGTAAACATCATATAGCACTCTTGCACCAGAGATTTGGGCATCAAGATGGAATCAAACAAGCACGGAACAATGGAACAAAATGAAGAACATCTCGTGATGAACATTTCGATATATCATGCGCATGAATCGGAGCAGTATGCAGTGAGATATGATGCGATGAACATGAGCACATATTGCAATATCCTCGGGACTTGGCAGAAAACGAGGGGGGAAAGGCAAACCTCTCCAGATCTGGATCGGGCACGCACGCGAACCGAGGCGGGTGGCTCGCCGGAGCTTCGGGCGAAGACGGAGGAAGGAGAGGGCGGCCGGCCGGAGGGAGAGGGAGGAGACGGCGGGCTCGGGCGGCGCTCGCCGGCGGGGGGAGGCGGCGAGGACGGCGGAGGCGGTCGGGGGCGGCGCGGGCGACGACCGGCGGGCGGCAGCGCGGTCCGGCGACGGCGGCTCGGGGCGCGGCGCCGGCGGAGGAGCGGAAGGACAAGGGCGGCGGCGCGGGGCGCGGGAGGAGGCTCGGGTGCGGGCGGCGGTGGTTAGGCCCCGCGGGCCAGACGCGGGCCGGTGGCGGTGGGACGGCGGGGGTGCCACGTGGCGGGCGGTGACTGGTGCGTCTGCGGTGGCGGGTTCGTCCGGTGGCGGCGGACGTGTCCGGTGGCGGCGGAGGGCGAATTTGCTAGGGTTTCATCCGGGATTTTGGACGGGGAGGGTATATTTATAGGTAGAGGGAGCTAGGAGACTCCAAATGGAGTGCGGTTTTCGCCCACACGATCGTGATCGAACGACCGAGAGAATGGAGGTGACTTAGAGGGGTTATTGGGCTGTTTGGAGGGGGTTTTGCTGCAACACACAAAAGGACTTTGCGGTTACCCGGTTAACCGTTGGAGCACCAAACGACCTCCAAATGGAACGAAACTTGACAGGTGGTCTACTGGTGGTATACCAAGGCCACTTGACAAACCTCGGTCCATTCCGAGAACGTTTAACACCCGCTCACGAAAAGAGGCAAGAGGGGTGCGCTGGTGCATGTGGGAGTGTCGGATTGCAAAACAGACAACGGGGAAAATGCTCGGATGCATGAGACAAACACGTATGCAAAAGAGATGCGCATGATGACATGATATGAGATGCATGACATGAACAAAATGCAAAACGAAAAACAAAACCCAACCACGGAGGGAATATCATAACACATAGCCGAAAATGGCAAGAGTTGGAGCTACAAATATGGAAAGTTACATCCGGGGTGTTACACCCCGGTATTCGGGAGTTGCATAATCTCATAGTCATAGGAACATGTATAAGTCATGAAGAAAGAAATAGCAATATACTAAACGATCAAATGCTAAGCTAACGGAATTGGTCAGGTCAATCACGTCATTCTCTAATGATGTGATCATGTTAATCAAATGACAACTCATGTCTATGGCTAGGAAACTTAACCATCTTTGATTCAACGAGCTAGTCAAGTAGAGGCATACTAGTGACGCTCTGTTTGTCTATGTATTCACCCATGTACTAAGTTTTCGGTTAATACAATTCTAGCATGATATAAGGAAATATAAATAACAACTTTATTATTGCCTCTAGGGCATATATCCTTCAGAATTGACAACTCAGCTGCTAATACTTGCAAATATTCTTTGGCTCCCCTTGTGTCGAATCTATAAATTTGGGTTGAATACTCTACCCTCGAAAACTGTTGCGATCCCCTATACTTGTGGGTTATCAAGCGCCACCTCCTTGGCCTTGTTCTCCGGGGCCAGCTTCATAGTTTCCAAAGAAATAGAAGTTCTGAGCATCTTTACGAGTTGGGTGTTCTCGCTACGAACATCTATCGGAGCAGAGTGACTCGGATCGAAGGAGAAAACTACGTGCGATGACCAGCCGAAGGAAACAACTTACCTCCCAGGATTTTCTTCTGTTTGTCCAGTCGGGCACTCTTGTGTTTCTCCGCATCCAGGTCCACTCGAAGCGATATCACCTCCTTCTCCAGGGCAGCATAATGTGATCCCAACTCGCAGGCTCTCGGCACCACACAAAAGATAGTCAGTCGAAAAGCAAGGAGATAAAATCAACACCAAGTACATTAAGTTCGAGATCTACTGTCACTCGGCTGACCACCGAGTCGGTGCTGAAGAAGATCGAGGACAATAACACCCTGATCTATTATCACTCGGCTGGCCACCGAGTCAGCTATGAAGAAGATCGAGGACAACAACACCCTGATCTATTATCACTTGGCTGACCACCGAGTCAGCGATGATGAAGATCGAAGACAACAACACCCTGATCTACTATCACTCCACTGACCACTAAGTCGGCGATGAAGAAGATCGAGGACAACAACACACTGATCTATTATCATTCGGCTGACCATCGAGTCAGCGATGAAGAAGATCGAGGACAACAATACCCTAATGTACTATCATTCGGCTGACCATCGAGTCAGCGATGAAGAAGATCAAGGACGACAACACCCTGATCTACTTTCATTCGGCTGACCATCAAGTCTGCAATGAAGAAGATCCTATCCCTCATCTCATCAGAATACCCCTCGGACAGCCGAGTGCGGTCGAGCACTCTGAGCGCCACATGAAAGGAGTAGTTCTAAAGACTGCCACCGATTGCCCACAATCGACAGTAGCCTCGGGGACTACACCCAGTGGGTGCACTCAGCGTGCTCCACTGGAAAGTGACTCGTGCTGATGAGCTAAAAAAAGGCAACCAGCCCCAGGGAAAAGGAGCCAAAGAAGTTCTAAGACTACCACCGACTACTTATAGTCAACGGTAGCCTCGGTGACTACACCTAGTGGGTGCAGTCAGTGTGCCCCCACTGGTCCGCAAGCACTCGGAAATGCCCCGGCTAAACCCGAGTGGAAGCGACAACAATGAAAAACATAAGTTCAAGACTCCCGCCGACTGTTTCTAGTCAACGGTAGACTCGGGGACTACACCCAGTGGGTGCACTCAGCGTGCCCCCACTGGATCGAAAACACACAGCCAGTGGGTGTGGCCTACGCAAACCCACTAACGGAAACCCTACCACGGAGGAAGAAACTGAAACTGAAAATTCAGAAAACTTCGACTGAAAATCTTACTCACAATGGTACTTACTCGGACGTTGGTCTATTGCACCTCGCTGGCGTCTTAGGTGTTCTTCAGCCCGCTGCACATCAGCCCCGCCTGCATCAGGGCCTCCTTGCTTGCCCCCACTTGGTCTTCGGGGACATGGTATAGGGGAAAGCAGAGAGGGGGTCAACGGAGGTGCTGGTGTGGGCCTCGGAGCTAGAACCACGGCGGTCGCAGGCGCAGAGCTGCTCTGAGCTAGACGACTCATCCCTGTAGTCTTCGCGGTGGTCTTGGCAAGTGTCGGTGTACAAAAGAAGGGGCGCACCTTTGTACCCCTTTACCTGTGAACGGGCAGTCGGAGCCGCGCCCACGGTCGCACCAAGCAGAACAGGGGAGGTAAACCGAGGTAAACCCGAAGCCCAAGACAAGCAGAGCAACACCAAGGCCAAGGACCGCAAAGAGCAGAGGGACGAAGCAGGTCCCCCCCGGCAAGACCCTTGCCGGGGCAGCTCGCCCCACCCCCACAGAGCAAGTCACCCTTGAGCCCACGGTCTCCAACATCATCAACCACGTTGGGCCAGGGCTCGGGAGGCACCTCCATGGTGGCATGCAGATCTTTGTGAAGACAAGGAACACTCAAGATCAGATGAGGATTAGAAGACAACGACCCTCGGCAAGATCATTGCCGAGGAAGGCCACCAGACCCCCGGCAAGATCCTTGACGGGGACGACAGCACGCCCCGGCAAGGCCCTCACCAAGGATGCCAGCAGGGCCACTGCCAGGCCCGCACCAACCAAGTCTTCGCCGCTGTTCGCATGCAGCTGCCAGCCCAACCATCTGGGCAGGCACCTGCGTGGCAACATGCAGCTTCTAGGCCAACTCGGCACACACCTGCGTGGCGGCATGTAGATCTTCGTGAAGACCCTACCATCGCGCCACCTCAGCTGCCTGCCTGCCTACATGGCACCGCATGCACCAATGGCCAGGGCGCGTGTCAGAGCGAGGAGGAGCGGCGACGGACGGGACGGGCCTCGCTCCCATCCCCAATAAAGCAAGAGGACACCTCAGCTACGCATTAAATGTGCCTTGTCTTGTAATACGAGCGATAAGCTCGCAATACTGTGCGCCTTTCCACCTCCTGTATGCCACTGTGGCAGCCCCTTTCGACTATAAAAGGAGGCCCATGGCATACTGGAGGAGGATTCGGCTCTTTCGAACCACGCACTCACCATAGCTAGTTCGAGAGCTCAAGAACACTCTTAAATACACCCACCAAAGTAGGACTAGGGTTTTACGCATCCTCGCGCCCGAACCTAGGTAAACGATCCTCGTGCTGATTACTAATCCTGCTCGTCTCGCAACCCTGCGCCCCGGCAACTGTAGTAGGGATTCTTGTGATCCCATAGGTGTCGTTCCACACCGACATCTTTGGCGCGCCAGGTAGGGGGCGCAATTGTGAGAATCTGGTCTAGTAGCTAGCCTAGCAATTCTTTGTCGCCATGTCTCCCAAGAAGAAGACGGCCACGGCGATCGGCTCGTTGGGAGCCGAACGGCCCGTGCCAGTGCGGGCGAGCAGTGGGCCGTTCGCGGACAGGTCCCGGGCCGCAGTCCGCGAACACCAGCATCGCCCTGGTAGTCAGAGCCTGGCGAGCAGCGTCGTTCGGGCGCCAGGAGACCGGCCGCACGTCGCCAGATCCAAAGACGGAGCTGGGCCCCCCGCAGGCGACGCGGGCCCTCCAGGAGTGTGGTTGTGCCACCCCCGGGCGATGCAGCGACCTCCAAGACGCCCACGCCGGCGACCACTGCGCGCTCTTCCCATGGTGTGCGCGACGAGCAGCGTCACCACGCCAGTGACCCTGGGCACCGCCGTGGGAAGAGCCCTGTGCATCGTCCGCGGGGTGAAGGAGTTCAGCATGCCCGCCGAAGTGCTGGCGAAAATGGCACGCAGCCGCTGGGTCGTAACGGAGCTCCTTCTAATGTGGTTAGAAGTCGAAGCGCGCCGCGATCCACGCAGCTGTCGCCGCCGCCCACGCTAGCAGAAGCTTTGGCGCGCGCAGCTGCTCCTCGACTTCCCTCCTGCTGCAGAGAAGCTCGACGAGTGGAGGGCCACCATCCGGAGCCTCGTCGCCATCGCCAACAAAGACGATCCGCGACCGGCGGGGCCCTCGGGTCGGCGCTCCATCGAGCCACCACATGCTGGCGCTGGAAGGACCAGGGGAGCTGCGGCCACGGTGCACTCTCCTCCTCCACGCCAGCCGCCGCGGGCGTCGGCCCGTCGTGACGACGCTTGTGATAACATCTCCATAGCATCGTCCGACCCGCCGCGACCAGCGCCAAGTTCTTCGGGAACGAGCTCATGAAGACGCTCGGACCACCATCGAGCGCCGGCGCGAAACACGCCACCAGTCAGACAAGCGGGCGGGACCCGCTATGGACCACCCAGCACCGGGGGGCTCCGACGGCCTACCTTACGAGGTGGTCTGCCCGGCCTTTACCCGTGAGCTGCGGCAGTTCCAGTGGCCGTCCCACTGCACGTTCAAGCCTGACGTCGGCGAGAAGTACACTGGCAAGACCCATCCGTCCGAGTTCCTCAGCATCTACACCATCGCGATGCAGGCTGCTGGAGCTCGCGACGACAAGGTGCTTGCCAATTATTTCCCGCTGGCACTGAAGCCCAATGTTATGTCTTGGTTGATGCACTTGCCGGCGGATTCCATTTCTTCTTGGTCGGATATGTGTCATGAGTTCGTTGGCGCCTTCACAGGAGGCCACCAAGCTCATGGCCAGGCCACTGATCTGCATATCATTCCCAGAAGGAAGGGGAAACCATGCGCAAGTACATCCAGAGATTCAGCCGGGTGCAGTACAACCTCCCCGACGTTCATCCCGCCACTGTGATCAGCGCGTTCCATCAGAACGTGCGCAACCGCAAGATGCGCGAAGAGCTGGCGATGACCAAGGTTAAGGATGTGGCCGAGCTCTACGTTCTGGCCGATAGGTGCGCCCGGGCTGAAGAGGGAAGGAAGTACCCCGGCGAAGACGCCGGTGCAGAAACCGACTCTACCGACGAAGATGCCGCCACCCCGACGAAGAAGGGCCGGCGTCTCAATAGGAAACGCAAAGGCAAGGCCGTGCTTGCCGTTGAAGGATCTGACGACACCGGCGCTGCCAAGAAGGTTAAGGCAGACGTCCCCGGCAAGGAGATTGCCGGGTGCGCCGCCTGTCGGGCCTTGGCGGCTGCCGACAAGCCAGGAAGCTCCGGCAAGCAATACTGCAAGATCCACCGCACCAAGGGCCACAACCTCCAGAACTGCCGACAAGTCGAGCTGCTTGCTGAGAAGCAAAAAGCTGAGTACGAGAGGCGGGACAAGGAGAAGGACCAGGATGGTGCCGAGGGATCCAGCAAGAAGCGTGGCGGCCTAGGAGGCCTCCGCGGCAAGGACAACCAGCAAGAGAGGCCCGCCCGGGGCCGTGACAAGAAACAAGAAGACGATGATCATGACGAGGACGACGAGTCCGGTGAGCAAGAGTTCCAGAAGGCTACGGAGGCCATGTGCGTCGATGGTGGCGCCTCGCTGCATACTTCTCACCACCAGCTCAAGTAGTGGGCGCGTGAGATTACAGCAGCGGAGCCGTCGTTCGACGCTCAGAAGCCGCTGAAATGGTCCAGCACGCCCCTCATCTTTGACGCCGAGGACCACCCTGAC